>NC_080427.1:16823898-17140982 GCF_029873635.1 Malania oleifera
TAAAGCTCAGAATACATATTGGAAGCTTCACAACATGAAGACTTAGACACTAAGATAGGAAAATCATATGAAAGTCTTACGTAAGTACTTCAAAACTCAATACTAATTGATTGAAGCTCCTAGGAAATGTCATTGAACTTAGATTCCTGATTTTATTCATGGAAAATATTTTCTCAAAGTCCAAAATGAGTTTTCAAATATACGAATTCAGTTTGGAACCAAAAATCATTGAAAAACAAGCTTACCGAAAGGACAATCGATTGATGATAAACCATCAAGCGATTGTGGTGCTTCTGTGTTTGAAAATATTCAAACAGAATAGGCACAAGTGACTGACCTATCAAGCATAGTCATTTGACCTCATTTCTGACTTTCAGAATATGCTGACTTTAAAGGAGCACATGCGACTGACCCTTCAAGGACAGACGACTGATGCGAGTGTTTAAATGTGAAACAGTGCTAATCTTGTTTCCAAATCTTGTGTGAATGGTTTCCAAATTGAGAGAAAATTTAAAGGAAAGTTTTTTTAAAACCCTAGTGCTCTATTTAAACATATTATTCTCACACATTAGGGCAAGAACACAAATTGAAAAGCAACAGCACGCACAACTCTCTTGTATTCTCTTTGCTGAAAGGCTACTGCTGTGTTCTTGATTCTTTCACTTGGAAACGACTGATTTGATCTTCAAACTCACATCTTTCAATCAGTTCTGGTGATGTAATTTGAGTTTCAACTTTCATATTGTTTTTGAAGTATTATTTTTGAATCTAACGTGTACTAATCTACTCGTTCAAGGAGTTTTTTCTTGTACAAGCAAGTATTTGTTGTTTCTAGTATTTTTAACGATTCAGGGGATTGAATCGTTGCCTAGCGGAAGGGGATTCTCATTAAAGAGGCGAGCTCCACCTTTGAGGGAGAGAGGGTGTAACTTTACCAAGTAATGAAGTTGGTAAAGGAAATCCTCGCAACGTGTTGCTAGAGGCAAGGATGTAGGCTGCTGCTGAACCTTGTAAAAACAATGGTGTTCAGCTTCCTCTTCCCTACTCATTTTATTTTCTGCAAGTTATCAACTGTGTGCATGTTTTTATTTTTGTAAGAACTTGCTGAATATTATCTCGTGCTCAATATTAAATCTTATGAATATTTGAGATTGAGCTAAATATTTGAAAATTTGTTGAAAAGAGGAATCTTGTTAAACATAGTGAACTTGCTGAACATATTTTGTTTGAGATCAAATATATATCAGTTGCATGAGTGAAGCATTGATTTGACCATTCATAAAAGTTTACAACTTTGAGTTTGAAAATAAATAATCTGAGGATTAACTTGTTTGTGAACATATTTTTTTGAATAAAGTATATGTACTAAAACTAAACAAGTATTTTACAAAATTTGTTTTGAAAGAAAATACATGTGCTGAAAGTTAGATCTTAATATTGATTTTTATTAAGGCATAAATTAATCACTAAATTTATTCTTGAGTACATTGTTGTGAATCTTCTTGAATTAAGCTAAAAGTTATAATACGAACAAGTGCTCAACTGAATCTATTATCTCATATTGTAAATTCAGTTTGTATATCTATATTCATATCTAAAGGCTTGTAATTAACATAGTTCTGATTGTTGTATATCTACATATACATACATACAGACGATTGTCCCTGTACCTCTAAAATCGGGTAGAATATAAGATTTTCATAATCCCAGTGTTTCATGTGTATACTAAGGAATACTCCAGGTTATGCCACTAATACTTGCTTGGTCAAATTCAAGACTTGATGATGCAAACATTTTGAAACTCTAACTACGTTGAGATGTTGGAAGCCTAAACATCAATACCAATCCATTACTAGATAATGAGAACACTTAACTAATGCTCATGAAGTTTGTGAAGTCCAAAACATCAATTATCCCGCATCATCCATCATCATTACTTATACATTCGTACACATCCAATACCATATACCATCTCCAACTTGGGTTGAATCCAAACTATCAAGCCACATACACCATTTCCATAATCCTATAATCAAGTTATGCCTTGGAAGTATGAAAAAAAAAAAGTAATGAATTCAAGGAATGAAGCTAATGTAGTTAACTAATTTGGTTTTGGAAAAATGACAAGAAGTGGGTGATGTTATACTTCAGAAAAGTAAGAAAGAAGAAGGTAAATACAAGGTAGGTGAAAAGAAAGAGAAAGAACTAAATGAAAAAGCAAGGAGACCAGTTATGAAGACGTGATGAAGTTCTTACAACCGCTCAAAATCAATGATTACAACATAGTGGAGCAACTAAATAAGACTTTAGCTAAAATATCCATGCTTAGCTTGCTTACATCTTCAAAAGGTGACAGAAAAACATAGTTGAAAGTTTTAAATGAAGTTCACATGCCACATAATGTTTCAATTGAATAATTCAAAGACTTGGTCAACTCCATATTGATAGTCAACAACATAGCATACACTAATGACGAAATTCTAACTGAAGGAAGAGGTCATGTGAGTCATCTACATATCACAGTGAAGCATGGTTAGATGATTATACCAAAGGTATTGGTTAATAGTAGATTAGCACTAAACATGTGTCTGTATTCCGCACTTGTGAACTAGGGAATTAACAAGTCAACAACGAAAAAATGCAATTTGACTGTCAAAGCTTTTAATAGAACCATAGGAGAAGTAGTAAGGGAAATTGATCTAAACAATGAAATCGGTCCTTATACCTTTGAAGTGGCATTTCAAGTATTAGAGATTGCTCTTTCATTTAGCTTACTATTAGGAAGACCATGGAACCATATAGGCAGAGCAATTCCTTCATCCTTGCACCAAAATTGAAGTTTGTTTCTAAAGATCATTATCGTGAAAGGTGAAGAAAGCATTGGAACAGTTAAACCAAGAATGGTGTCACATATCAAAGCAGAAGTAGATTGTCCTTTTAAAACAACACAAATAACATCTCTTGTGTTTGGAGAAAATGTGTTGGTACTTGAGTCAAAGTTCACAGAGGTTAACATGATGACTGTAAAGGAAATGCTAAAGTTAGAATATGAAATTGGAAATGGATTAAGGAAACATTTGCAAGTCATAACATAACCAACTATATTAACAAGTCAAAGAGTTACCTTTGGAATGGGCTTCTACCCAACTATAAAGGATGTTGATCAGAAGATTAAAAGATTTGATCAGACTCTCCCCAATCTCAGATCCCCTGTACACCCCTTCACCTCACTAACCGGTGAAGAAAAAATTTTCCTAGAGAGAAAGCCCCCTCTAACTCTCCATGCACAAAATGACAAGCAATACACTCTTTCCCATGGCTTACAAACATATATATGACACCACACAACCGTTAGATTTAGAGACGATCCAACGGCAGTGATAAAAACCACAATAAATAAATAAATAAAACATATTTTTTTAACAATCTCCACCTTGGCTTTTAATCACAACCAAGCACGACATTCCATCTCCACGCTCTGGGATGCTCTATCAATAATCAACAAAAGACTACATTAACTAAGTCCAGACAGCACTTGAACTTAGCTAATGTAACAGGCTTTGTGAGCATATCTGCAACATTTCCATCTGTGTGGATCTTTAATAACTGGAACTTACCACTTTCAACCCAACCTCTAACTGCATGGTACAGCATGTCAATATGTTTCGTGCGAGAGTGGTATACCTGATTCCTTGCCAAGTGGATCGCACTCTGACTATCACAGAATACGTGTAACCTATCCTGCATAACACCAAGTTTCTGAATCAATCCAGTTAACCACCAAGCCTCTTTACTTGCCTCTGCCAAAGCTATGTATTTAGCTTCTATAGTAGACAAAGCTGTAGTAGGTTGCAACATAGCCTTCCAACTAATGGAACCATCAGCCATGGTAAAAATAAAGCCAAAAGTAGACCTCCTCTTATCCAAATCACTTGCATAATCGAAGTCCACATAACCCGGAACATTACAATCATCAGTACTTTCAAACAAGATACCATAGTCAGAAGTGCCACACAAATATCTGAAAATCCATTTCACCGTATTCCAATGCATTCTACCTAGATTAGACATATATTTGCTTACCAAACTAACTACATATGACAAGTTTGGTCTACTACATACAATAGCATACATCAGACTCCCTACTGCACTGGCATAAGGCACACTAGCCATATCCAACTTATCCCTATCAGTAGAAGGACACACTTTAGCAGACAACTGAAAATGAGCAGCTAGAGGTGTACTTATTGGTTTAGCCTTATCCATATTAAACCTTTCCAACACCTTCTCAATATACTTACCCTGTGACAACCACGGTTTTTTCTGTTGTTTGTCCCTCCTGATTTCCATGCCAAGTATCTTTTTAGCTGCACTAGGATCCTTTGTCTTAAACTCATCCTGTAACCTGGCTTTCAACACATTCAACTCATCAGTACTATTAGAGGGAATCAACATGTCATCCACATATAGCATAAGGATCACATATACACCACTGTTAAGCAATCTGAAGTAAACAGAACTGTCATAAATGATTCTAACATACCCAATCCTCAACATATAAGAATCAAACCTCTTATACCATTTCCTAGGGGATTGCTTTAAACCATAAAGAGACCTATTCAACTTACATACCATGTGTTCTTTACCTTTTTCCACAAACCCCTCTGGTTGCTCCATAAAGATATATTCCTCCAACTCACCATGAAGGAAAGTTGTCTTTACATCCATCTATTCCAGATCTAAATCATGCATGGCAACCAATGTTAACAAGGATTTAATAGAAACATACTTAACAATAGGAGAAAAGATTTCATTATAATCTATACCTTCTTCTTATTTGTATCTTGTTGCTACTAACCTGGCCTTATATTTTATCCCTTCTGATTCTGAAGTAGGTTCTTTCTTTCTAAAAACCTACTTACAAACAATCAGCTTCCTGTCCTTAGGCTTCTGAACCAACATCGAAGTGTTATTCTTATGAAGAGACTCTATCTCCTCAACCATGGCTTTAAGCCAACTATCTCGTTCAAAACTCTAAACTGCTCCCTGAAAAATAAGAAGGATCTCCACTACTAGTAATTAGAGCAAATGCAACTAAGTCCTCAAACCCATACCATACTGGAGGCTTAACATTCCTCATTTCTCTGCCGGTGGTTAGCCCTATAGGCTCATGTCTATCACCTGTCTGAGGAATTTCCTGAGGAACAGTAGCTTGTCTCGTTGTATCCTGTGCAACAGAATCAAAAACAGCAATTTGAGTATTACCCATACCTAAATTCTGAATACTGTATAGCTCCACCTGAATAGGTACTCCCGCTGAATCAGACTCCACCTTCTTATCAGCATTCTCCTTCAACATGGCTTCCTCATTGAAGACCATATCCCTGCTAATGACCACCTTCTGTGTCATAGGGTCCCACAATAGGTATCCCTTCACTTCTTCTTGGAAACCAAGAAATACGCGGTTTGGACTTAAGAGTCCAACTTTGATCTTTCCTATTCCTGCACATGCACATACGATGGACAAACAAATATTATCAACATATAGTAATCTACTGGCTTACCTGTCCATACCTCCTCAGGAATCTTTGTGTCAATAGTTGTAGAAAAAGACCTATTTACTAGGTAGCATGTCATACTCACTACTTCTACCCAGAATGACTTAGGCAGATTAGCCTGAATCCTCATACATCTTGCCCTCTCTAGTAATTTTCTGTTCATCCTTTCAGCCACCCCATTCTGCTATGACCCATGTAGAACTGTATAGTGCCTAGTGATCCCCTCTTTCTTACAGAAGTCAATTAACTAGCTGTTTTTGTACTTCAGCCCATTGTTAGATCTCAGAAACTTCACCTGTTTCCCTATTTGTTTCTCTACCTGAGTTTTCCATTCCTTGAACTTACTGAATACCTCACTCCTATGCTTAAGAAAATACACCCAGACTTTCCTGGAAAAGTCATCAATAAATAAGACAAAATAAATAACACCACTATGATATTGTACCTGTACTTGACCCCATACATCTGAATGAATGTACTCCAGTACCTCCTTGCTCGTATGCTTTCCTGTTCTGAAACTCACCTTGCTTTGTTTACCAAACAAACAATATTTATAGAACTTAAGCTTACAACAAGAATTACCTCCCGATAAGTTCCTCTTGTGTAGCTCCTACAAACCACGTTCACTAATGTGACCCAGCCTCATATGCCACATAGTAGTATCATCTGTATTTGTATCTGAAGAGGTACTAGCTGCAGCTCCACCTGTTACCGTGCTACCCACCAGAGTGTACAAATTGTTCCTCAGATGACCCTTCATTACTACCAGTGAACCTCTAGCCACTTTCGGCACACTATTCCTAACTGAAAAATAGAAACCATTACTGTCCAAAGAGCCCAAGGAAATCAGATTCTTTTTTAGATCTGGAACATGCCTCACATCCCTGATGGTTCTAATCACACCATCAAACATCCTGATTCTGACCATTCCAATACCAAGAATACCACAGGAAGCATCATTACCTATCAACATTGTCCCTCTAGAGATTGGTTCATAGGAGTCAAACCAGTCCTTGTATGGACACATAGGATATAAGCACGCTGAATCCAAAGTCTAGGTATCGGCTAAGTAACTGGAACCTGTAGTGATAGCCAAAAGATCCCTATTAAAAACTGATGAACTGCTCTCCACTATAGTAGCCTGCTCAATCTTTTTCCTGTTCTTTTCCTCTAAATCTCTTTTCCTCCTTAGACAGTCCTTCTCCAAATGCCCTTCTTTCCAACAATAAAAACAATCACTCCTCCAGTTCCCATTCTTACCCTTGGACTTGGATCGAGATTTCCCTCGATTCCAATTACCCCTACTAGAACTCATACCCCGCTATTGGCTAGACTCACCCTTAGCTACCAACCCTTCTCTATGTCCTAGATAATTTGGTTTGTGAAAATTCTCACTCTTTAGAATGACAGGAGTCACCTCATTAACTATAAGAGTCTCCTTACCTAGCAGTAGTGTGGATTTCAAGGTATCAAGTGAACTAGAAAACGAATACAACAGAATCCGTGTTTTATCTTTCTCCTCAATTTTTACCTCAGTACTCAACAACTACGTGATTATTTTATTAAACTAATTAAGGTGGTCTCTGACTTCTGTGGCCTCAGTCATCCTCAACTAATACAATTGTTTCTTCAAATGCAGTATATTAAATAAGGACTTGGACATATAAATATTCTCCAATTTTTTTCCAAAGCTTAACTAGTAATGTTTCATTCAACACATTGTATTTAATTTCTAGAGCTAAACCTAAGCAAATGGTACCTTTCATTTCCAACTCCTCCCACTAATCATCTGACATGGTCTCTGGCTTTTTGCTTTTCCCATACAGTACCTTAATCAGTCCCTGTTGGACCAACACATCCTTCATAGTGCTTTGCTACAAACTGAAATTACTTTTTCCATTAAAGGGCTCCACCTCAAACTTGGCAGTCGAAGTACTCGCCATTTTTAAAAAAAAAAAAAGAAAAAATTCTCCTTTTTTTCTTTTCTCTCCTTTGACGTCAACATCTGTCAAGATGATGTCAGCGTGATGTTAGCGCTCCACAGGGAGGATCCACGTCTTGACCTGACCCATTCCGCTTGACCCGGATCCCTGATCCACTGCACGTGCGACCCGCACGTGTTCTAGCTGACCCGCGCCTTGACCCGCGTGTCAACTCGCGTGTCAACTCGTTGTGTTCCTTATCCCTCGTCCTGCAACCCAGCCTATTGACCCACGTGTCAACTCGTTGTGTTCCTTATCCGACCTGATTCTGAATCTGGGTCTGTCACCCAATTCTAGCACTGTTCATCATGTTCTTCATCCGCGAAAATTTTTTTTTTCCTTTCGAATTTTTTTTTTTCACATCTTCAATTGAAAAATGATCCTCCTTTTATTAAAAATATTCCAAAATAATTTTCTAGTACCTAATCTGAATCCGCGTACCTCAATCTAATTTTTCAATTGAAAAATTCAGGAATAATTTTTCGACACTTGATCTGAATTCGTGTACCTAAATCCGATCTGAATGAATCACTCTGATCTTGAGCACTCCCGCGAAAAAAACTATCCAAAAAATTTCTTTCAATCTAATTTGATCTATCATATCTGCACCCAATCGAAACCGTGCTCTAATACCACTTTTTGACGCGCAACAATTTTAATCTTCCGATCAACAAAATAAATAGCACAAAGAACATTCACAGAAAAAAAATGTAGATGAGGGATTTTACGTGGTTCGGCAAGATTGCCTACATCTATGGAGCGTGCACTTGGAGAAAAATCCACTACAAAACGATGGCAGTACAACATCTAATCAAACTCTCCCCGATCCCAGATCCCCGGTACACCCCTTCACCTTACCAACCAGTGAAGAAAAAATCTTCCTAGAGAGAAATCCTCATTTAGCTCTCCTTGCACAAAATGACAAGTAATACACTCTTTTTCCCATGATTTACAAATATATATAAGACACCACACAACTGTTGGATTTAGAGACGATCCAACGGCTGTGATAAAAGCCACAATAAATAAAACATATTCTTTTTTTTTTAACAAAGGACAAGACAGAAGCATTCATTTGACTTAAGGAAAGAAGATTGGTTAAAATAAAAAAATAAAAAAAAGGAATCGTAATGATCCTAGATTAGTGATTCCTCATATTGGCTACACATTTCCAAAAAAAAAAAAAGCCATCATGGATGCATCACAAATTGAAGACAGTTCCCAAAAAAGAGATCAAGCTAACAAAACTATTTTAGGTCTAGATATCCATTAGTTTGGTTGATCGAGAGAAGCATCAATTGGATGTTTCTAAAGTTTTCTTTGTCTTAATTGTTGACTTTGGTGCAATCTCAAGAGGGGGATAAATTGGAGATTTAAAAATTTCTTCCTAGGTCCACCAGTCTAGTAACAGTATTACGCAACTTAGGGGCAGTCTAAGTATGTATGAAATTGCAGATTTGATATATTAATCAAGTTTCGGTACATGCAACACAATTTCAGTATTTTTCAACCAAATGCAATACCATGTCAATCAGATATACAGTATATTTAGTAAGGAAATTAAATCAAGCACAAGGTAGAATATAATGCAGGAATAAATAAAAGTGACACCGAATATGTTATCGGGGTTCGGCTAACACTGTCTATGTCCCCGTCTTAGCTCACAAGCACAAGGATTCCACTAAAGCTCACTTCACGGGTGGAGCTACACCGTTTACAACACCTTACCAGGATGGTGCACTTAGCTTCCCTAACTGGGTCAAAGTCAATCCAGGACTTCTCACAAGGCAAGTCTCCCTCTTCTGAACACACGTCGGGAATACAATAGATAATCAAATAAATTTTTACGTACAAACAAATGTGCTTCTACACGAGCAAATATGTACCACAATATAGTCCAGATAAATATGCACTCACAGATGATAATAATTATGCTCAGTGCAAGTGAAGTGTGCTAACACTCAATCGGATGTAAATATACAATCAAGTCCTAGAGAGTATTTTCAAATAATCTTTGAAACAAAGTATCAATATTAAACAATCACAGCAGGTTTCAAAAAGTTCCAATAAGAGTATTTAAAATATCTCAAAGATAATTTTCTCAAAATAATAGCTCAAGAGATATTTGAAAAGTATGTTTGTAAAAAAGAGTTTGCACAATCAAAAACCATAAGCTTGATGAGTCTTGCAACAAAGATGCAAAGACTCACTAGCTACAAAGGTTTTCCCACACAAAGATTTATTAGTTAAAATCGGGGGAAAAACCTTATGCTTAACTCTCAGTTCGAAAATCAAATATACAACACAATAAGAGTTTCCTAGCAAAGAGAATAATGTATAACCACTCAAGAGGGATTGATTTAGCAAATGAAAAGAAGTATGTGAGGGTATAGGCTTTGTTTTTGGAAAAAGCTCTCTTAAAAATACAGAGAGTATTTTTGCTAATCAAGGTGCTAATTGCATGTTAATCTGAGCGAATGAACTCATATATATAGAGAATGCCAAAATTATAACCGTTGGGGATACATGGGGAATTATTAAAATTGTTTGAAATGTGTTTAAGAAATTAACCATGTTTAACCCCAATTAACCATGGTAAAAATTTGGCCAACCTGAAAGTTTTAGTTGACCGAGCCATAGGTTCAGTCGCCCAAACAAACACAACAGAAAAAGTAAATTTTGAACTTCGGATGCCTTAATGAGGGTTCGATTTGTTGACCAACGTGATTTTCCAATCTGTCCGAGGTTCGGTCACTAGGTCTCAAGTTCGATCTGCCGAACTTGAACATTCGGTCACCCTAGAGTATTTTGAACGTGAAGTTCGGGTGCCCGAGTTGTTGGAAAAAGTTAGGGTTTGAGTTCGGTCAACTGTGGACACTCAAGTCATTTAAGTTCAGTCGCCCGAAGGTAGGTCAAATTTTTGACTAGTCAACAGTTCGGTTGACTGAGGCAATTTGACTTGCCTAGTTCAGTCACCCGAAACCTTTATTATTTTAAATTTAAGTTCCAGTCTTTAATTTAAATTTACCTATCACGCCTCGAACCCTGATATGGGACCCAGGGGTGAAAATGTCATCTAACCTGTTCCTATATCATATAATCCATTCACAGATACAGTACAAAGGATATGGGTCCAACCCCGTGGGGTTCCTAAGCATCCTAAACACATCCAAACACAACCATATACACAACGGAAAAAGGTCATTCTATATACATATGCAGTACCATACCAGAGTCTATACAAGAGCAGAACAGGCTCTATCATACAGCGTACAACTGGGTGCCCAACACATCCCAAAATGGCAACCCATCAAAACACAGTCCTAGCACTTACCCAAGCGCTAACCATAGTGCACCGGCCACTATGCTCCTTACACCAGGACGCTAGTTCCGATTACTCGAAGGACCTGTAAAAATGTACGTACAGTAAGGGTGAGACACCTCTTAGTAAGGAAGAACACATGTTATATCAGTGTGTGGCATTTGAGTGTCATCATGATGCAACATACACGTAGTTAAATGCAATCCAGTACTAATTTCACACAATGCATACACGCGTACATACACATATGATCAGCAATCTCGATGTCGTCACACCCATCGGCCCTAAGACGGCTCGCGACATACAACATTGGCCCGTAGCCAACCCGCGTAACACGGTGCCACCGGCACATGGCTAGTCCCCGACTCCCATGGCATCGTACCAGCGCTAAATTGGTGGATCCACACCCTTCGTCCTGATCTGCTGGAATAGGCTCACGCCCTTGGATATAGAGTCGTACCTCGGCCTATCTATGGCTAGCGATTTCATACGCCCTCGGATATAGAGCTGGACACTCTCAGTACTTGGAACAATTCGGAACCGCGTTCCTATTAGCATTTCAACGCATCACACACACACATGCATGCTCATATAACCAAACAAACCACACCCATTTGGTAATCTAAAATCACGGTTTTCCAAACAAATACAGTTTAAACAAGTCAAGGCACATTCATCCCTATAACACAAGATAAATCAACATATACGCTCGATTTTCAACAAAACCAGGGATGCAACCCGTCGCCCCCTTTTTCCAAAAACTGTAATCATGAAAAACCCATAGTTTTCTCCATTAGATCCCCCCAAATGAGTAGCCAAAACACACATAGGACCGTGAACCACAGTTCCACCGAGTCTGATTTCAAAAATAACCGATATAAACACAATTCCCCTTACCTTTTTCCCAAATAGCAAATCCCGAACTCTAAGGTCCCTAAACAAAGAACCGAGCTCCAAAACCTACAAACAACATTACAGAAGATACTCACAAGACTGTTCTCTACTAAACTATCAGATCAGAATTGAAAACCGAGCCTTACCTCGATTTTACGCCAAAACCGAAAAATCTCTTAAACGGAATTTCGATCCGTAAAACTTATAGAGAATCCTTCCACGATCCTCGTGGTAACTTCAGATTTACGATTCTCGCAACGAACGGAGAAGAAATCTAGAGAGATAGAGAGTAAGGAGAGTTCTAGAGAGTGAGAGAGAAGATATTTGAGTTTTCTTAGCTTGAAAGTAAAGAGACATCTATTTATAGTCCCTTTGAATCAGGCATCTTCGTCGACGAGATGGTGTGCTCATCAATGAGGTCAAACAGATAGCTCATCGACGAGAAGGTGGATTCGTCAATAAATCTTGATATCTCCATTTTTCGAAACCTCTCGGCTTCTCCTCGTCGACGAGCCTCTAAACTTTATCGATGAGATATACAAGGCCTTCGTCAATGAACTCTGGCTTCGTTAATAAAACCTGTTCAAATTCCAATTTTATCCCTCTTTTATTTATTTAAACCCACCTATCACAGTTCGGGTTCTTACAACCTCCCCTCCTTACAAAAATTTCGTCTTCGAAATTTGCATTCTCTCATTCGCAATCTTATTCATACAATCGAACACATATACACAACTCTAGAAAGAAACTGGCGACTACTAGAGCGTAGCCCCATCATACAGATATATACACACCCTCACTTATGGCGGAAGAATACCGTGGTTACAACATAAATTGTCTCAAGAGTTCACAATACACATACTCCCGACGACTAGCCACATATCCCAACCCAAAGTAGGATAACGTACAAATACTCAAAACAACTATGGATACTTCCGACGTATTTTCGTTTCCAGTTCCCAAGAAGCTTCTTCAACCTCGTGGTTCTACCATAATACCTTCACTAACGGTATATCTTTGGTACGAAGCTTTTGAACTTTACGATCCAGAACCTGAACAGGTATCTCTTCATACACTAAAGTATCCCCAATTTCCAACTCATCATAACTGATAACATGAAATGGATCCAGCATGTATCACCTCAACATGGATATGTGAAACACATCATGGACCCTCGAGAATGTTGAGGGTAATGCAATCTTGTAGGCTACCGGACCCACTCGCTCAAGTACCTCGAATGGTCCGATATACCTCGAGCTTAGCTTGCCCTTCCTCCCAAATCTCATCACCCCTTTCATCGGAGAGATACGCAAAAATACCTTACCCCCCACCTCGAACTCTAACTCACGGTGGCGAACATCTGCGTAACTCTTCTACCGACTTTGAACTGATTTAATCCTCTCCAGGATCAAACCCACCTTTTTCAGACGCCTGCTGCACAAGTTCAGGTCCTAACACCTGAGGTTCACTGACCTCATCCCAATACAAAGGAGATCAACACCTTCGACCATACAAAGCCTCGAACAGTGCCATCCCGATATTAGTCTGGAAGATGTTGTTATAAACGAACTTTAGTAGTGGCATAAACTGTATCTAGCTACCACCAAAGTCTAACACACAAGCTCGCAACATATCTTCCAAGATCTGTATCGTTCTCTCCGACTATCCATCAATCTGAGGGTGGAACGCTGTACTGAAAGTAAGCTTCGTCCCTAATGCCTTCTGTAAGCTCATCCAGAATCAAGAGGTAAACCTCGGGTCTTAATTTGACACAATGGACACCGAAACTCCATGAATTCTTACAATCTCATGCACATACATATCTGCTAACCTACTCAAAAGATAGCTAAACTTCATCGGTATGAAATGAGAAGATTTCATCAATCTATCCACGATCACCCAAATAGCATTCTGCTCGTGAAGTGCTGGCGTTAATCCAGTCACAAAATCCATGGAAATATGCTCCCATTTTCACACCGGACTAGGCAAAGGTTGCAACGACCCTGCCGGCCTCTAATGTTCAGCTTTCACTTGCTGACACGTCAGACACTGCTCCACGAAACTAAGCAATCTGCCTCTTTATACCAGACCACCAGAAGGTCTTGCGTAAGTCCTGATACATCTTCGTACTACTAGGATATACCATATACAAGGAACGATGCACTTCTTCTAGAATCGTCCTTCTGATCTCATCGTCGTTCGGAACACATAACCGAGTCCCAAACCTCAGCACATCTCCCTCAGAGATATTAAACTTTGTAGCCAATTCCTGCTGTACCTTTTTCATAACCTCTGCCAACTCTGCATCACTAGCCTGCGCGGCCTTCACACGCTTAAACAAAGTCAGCTGGATCACCAAGCTAGCAATGAAAGCCTGATGATCACCAAACACTAACTCCACGCCAAGGCTTTCCAAATCCTGTCTGATGTGACACTGAGTTACAACTGCAGATACAGCCGCAGGTCCTGACTTTTGACTCAACACATCAGTCACCACATTAGCTATCCTCGTGTGATAACCGATCATGCAATCGTAGTCCTTAATCAACTCAAGCCACTGCTTCTGCCTCATATTCAACTCCTTCTACATGAAGAAATACCTGAGGCTCTTGTGATCAATAAAGATCTCACACTGCACACCATACAAATAGTGTCGCCAGATCTTCAGTACATATACAATAGCAGCCAATTCCAAATCATGCGTAGGGTAATTCTTCTCATATTCTTTCAGTTGCCGAGAAGCATACGCTACTACCTTACCTTGTTGCATAAGCACACATCCCAAACCCTTCAGAGATGCGTCACTATAAATCACAACCACCATCTCCCGAAGGAATGGTAAACACTGGAGTAGTAACTAGCTAGTGCTTCAACTCCTAAAAGCACTGCTCGCAATCATTGGTCCACTTAAATTGCACACCCTTCCTGGTCAATTAAGCCAGAGGTCCAGACAGTTTAGAGAACCCCTTCATAAACCAAAGATAATAACCTGCCAGTCCTAGAAAACTCCGAACCTCCTGCATGTTCTTCGGCCTTACCCAGTCAACCACAACTTCGATTTTGATAGGATCAACTGATATACCATCACCAGTAACCACATGGCCTAAGAACGCAATCTAACTCAACCAGAATTCACACTTCTTCAGTTTAGCATACAACTTCTTCTCCCAAAAAGTCTGTAATACTAACCTCAAATGATCCTCATGCTCTTCCGAACTCCTCGAGTATACCAGAATGTTGTTAATGAACACCACCACGAACCGATCCAGGTACTCATGGAAAACCCTATTCATCAAATCCATGAACACCGCTGGAGCATTCATCAACACAAAAGGCGTGACTAAAAACTCATAGTGGCCATATCTGGTTCGAAAAGCAGTCTTCGCTACATCCTCAACTCTAACCCTCACCTGATGATATCCTAACCGCAAGTCGATCTTCGAAAAGACCCTCGTCCCCTGCAATTGGTTAAAGAGATCATCTATACGAGGTAAAGGATAGCGATTCTTCATAGTTACCTTATTAATCTCACGATAATCAATGCACATACGCATCGATCCGTCCTTCTTCTTCACAAACAATACTAGAGCTCCCCAGAGTGAAACACTAGGTTGAATGAAACCCTTGTCCAGTAATTCCTGCAACTGCTCCTTCAACTCCCGAAGTTCTGTTGGAGCCATCCGGTACGGAGCTTTAGAGATCGGTACCTTGCTAGGAAACAACTCTATAGCAAACTCTACCTCTTGTTCCGAAGGTAAACCAGGTAAATCATCTGGAAACACATCCGAGAACTCGCTGACTACCCGAATATTCTGGAGCCTCAACTCATCCCACGACGGTTCCTTCACACAAGCTAGGTACCCCTGACACCCGTCAAAGAGTAACCTCCTCGCCTGCAATGCTGACAGAATCTGTGGCGCCGGGCGCACACATGATCCTACAAATTCATACTCCTACTCCCTAGGAGGTATTAAAACTACAACCTTCCTACAACAGTTGATCACAGCATAACTGGAGAACAATCAATCCATCCCCAGAATAACATTGAACCTCGACATGTCGTATACAACAAAATTCGCCGGTAGCAACTTCCCCTGAATTACTACTAAGCAATCTACCAACATCTTCCCATAGAAAGATACACTCCCAGATTGCGTAGTAACAGATAACACCGCGTTCATGACTTGGGTCTCAACCCCACACCGTCCAACAAAATTCACAGATATAAAAGAATGGATTGCACCCAAATCAAACAAAACAGAAGCCTTATATGAAAGCAATAATAAGGTACCTGTCACTACGTTCCCTGCATGCTCAGCAGTCCACTGGAGTAAGAAAGTATACTTTGGCCGGAGCTGTATTCATTTGAACAGTTCCCTGAGGTATCTAGTTGCTTCCTTGGTTCACACTAGATGCAGGCATATCTCGCTTCATTGCACGATAATCACGAAACATGTGACCTAACTGGCCACAATTGTAGCAGTTACCCCCAAAGGACCGGCACTCCCCCCTTGTGCCATTTGTGACATCTGGTACAACGACCACTAGTCTGACTCATCTGAGAATCCTGGCGCTTGGTGTTCTAGCGGTAACCCGAGCCCTTGTTTCTCTTCTTCCACGATCCCTAACGAGATCCTGTCTGAGAACCAGAAGGTACTGCCATCTTCCTCGATTCCTGATCCACCTCGTCCTCTCGGATACTGGTCTCAATCACCATGGCTTTATCCACCAACACCAAGAACTCGCGGATCTTAAGCATACCTACCAATCTGCGGATATCCTTCCTCAAGCCCTTCTCAAACCTCCAAGTCTTCTCATACTCACTCAAGATCAAACACGGCGCAAATCGGGACAGCTCTATATATCGAGCCGCATAACCCTACACCATCATACTCCCCTGAGTCAGAGCAGAAAACTCATCCGCCTTCGCATCATGTACTAAAGCCGGGAAGTATCTATCAAAGAACACCTCCTTGAAACGGCTCCATGACATCACCTCAGGACCGGCTCTCTGCTTCTCTAGCAGACTCACCGCAGTCCACCATCGACCCGCCTCCCCAAATAGCTGAAACGTAGCATAGAGGACTCGCTGCCTATTAGTGCAGTGCAACACCTCCAAGATCCTCTCAATCTTCTCCACCCAAACCTCTGCTATCGTTGGGTCAGATCCTCCAGAGAATGTCGGAGGATGCATTCGTGTGAACCTCTCAATGGTGCACCCCGCAACAATAAGAGAACGCTCGCGTCTCCTCACACTCTGCATGATCTCCCGTAACACCTGCCTCGTCAACCCTCGAGACACAAAGGAGACTCATCACTCGCAGTCTCCTCGAAACCACTTCCCAAGTCATTTTCATTGGCCTCCATTCTGCAACACAATAGGAATCTATCAATATCCCTATAACACATACAGTTAACACAATGATTTGCACTAATCGTGTTAACTATTCCCTACCAGGTCTAGGTCTGTCCTATCACCCTGACACGAAAGTCACTAATGATATGCCTTGCTTTTACTGGAATCGTCATCCCAGGAAAAACATAGAATACCGTTGACAAATCTCGGTCTAGCAACCGAACAACCCTCAACCAACTCTACCCATATCCAACATCCTATACTCTAGTATGTACTCACAGCTAAGTCTAACCAAGTCTACAAGATCTAACAACCTGGTTAGCTCTGATACCAAGTTGTTACGCCACAAACCCGGATACAGGACCCAAGGGTGAAAATGTCATCTAACCTGTTTCTGTATCATACAATCTATCCATAGATACAGTACAAAGGATGAGGGTCCGACCCCGTGGGATTCCCAGGCACCCTAAACACATCCAAACACAACCATATGCGCAACGAAAAAAGGACATTCTATATACATATGCAATACCATACCAGAGTCTATACAAGAGCAGAACAGGCTCTATCATACAACGTACAACCGGGTGCTCAATACATTCCAAAATGGCAACCCATCAAAACACAGTCCTAACACTTACCTAAGCGCTAACCGCAGTACACCGACCACTATCCTCCCTACACCAGGACACTAGTTCCGGTTACTCGAAGGACCTGTAAAAATATACATATAGTAGGGGTGAGACACCTCTCAGTAAGGAAGAACACAGGTTATATCGGTGTGTGGCATTTGAGTGTTATCATGATGCAACATACACGCAGTTAAATGCAGTTCAGTACTAATTTTACATAGTGCATGCACACACACATACACGCATGATCAGAAATCCCAGTGTCGTCACACCCATCAGCCCGAAGCCGGCCCGCGACATATGACGTTGGCCTGTAGTCAACCCGCGTAACACGGTGCCACCGGCACATGGCTAGTCCCCGACTCCCATGGCATTGTACCGGCCTCACACCCTTCGACCTGATCTGCTGGAATAGGCTTACACCCTCGGATATAGAGTCGGACCTCTGCCAATCGATGGCCAGCGATTTTATACGCCCTCGGATATAGAGTCGAACACTCTCAGTACCTGGAGCGATTCGAAACCGCGTTCCTACTAACATTTCAACCCATCACACACACACATGCATGCTCATATAACCAAACAAACCACACCCATTTGGTAATCTAAAATCACGGTTTTCCAAACAAATACAGTTTAAACAAGTCAAGGCATAGTCATCCTTATAACACAGTATAAATCAACATATACGCTCGATTTTTAACAAAACCAAGGATGCAGCTCGTCGTCCCCTTTTTCCCAAAACTGTAATCATAAAAAACCCATAGTTTTCCCCATTAGATCCCTCCAAATGAGTTGCTAAAACACACATAGGACCGTAAACCACAGTTCCACCGAATCCGATTTCAAAAATAATCGATATAAACACAATTCCCCTTACCTTTTCCCCAAATAGCAAATCTCGAACTCTAAGGTCCCTAAACAATGAATCGAGCTCTAAAACCTACAAACAATAATACAGAAGATACTCACAAGACTGTTCTCTACTAAACTACCGGATCAGAATTAAAAATCGAGCCTTACCTCAATTTTACGCCAAAACCCAAAAATCTCTAAAACGGAATTCCGATCCATAGAACTTGTAGAGAATCCTTCCACGATCCTCGTGATAACTTTAGATTTACGATTCTCGCAACGAACAACGAAGAAATCTAGAAAGATAGAGAGTAGGGAGAGTTCTAGAGAGAGAGAGAGAGAGAGAGAGAGAGAAGATATTTGAGTTTTCTTAGCTTGGAAATAAATAGACATCTATTTATAGCCCCTTTGACTTGGGCGTCTTCTTCAACAAGATGGTGTACTCGTCGACGAGGTCATATAGATAGCTCATCGACGAGAAGGTGGATTCATCGACGAATCCTAATATCTTCGTTTTCTGAAACCCCTCGGCTTCTCCTCCTCGACGAACTCTGGCTTCGTCGATGAAGCCTGTTCAAATTCCAATTTTATCCCTCTCTTATTTATTTAAACTCACCTATCACGGTTCGGGTTCTTACATTACCCCTCATGACATGTGAGTCTAGTGGGGTCCTGTGCACTTAAAGTGTGGGAACCTAAGGTCGATCTAGGACAACCTAAGCATAAAGTCCTATCATGCACGATGTAGTTATTACAGACCATATTGAATTATAATTCAGAATGAAGAATATAAAAATACATTTATAAATTAAGCACAATATTCTTCAATCTTCCTTGGGGTCACCATACGCCACCATGATGTAACGTTCTTTTCAATTCCATGCGTAGAGTGAACCTGCATGCAAGTTCAGGGCAAACATCAGTACCAATGTATTTGTCATTATCAAAACAGAATATGACCAATCAGATCAACATTAACCATAAAATTTTATAAAACATAGATAAATAACAATGTTATACTTTTTCATATGAAAGAAGTAGTTCATTTATTAAATAATAACATATTTTATTTTTTAATATAAAAATAAATGAATAAAAATGAATAATGAAAAAAATGTCAATCGAAAGTCTTGTGATTCACATCATCCTTAACTAGTCACAAATAAAATTTGCTATGGGGTTTTTGTAATTTTTAACCATGGATTTCTTTGTAATTTATTTTGGGAAAGAAAATTAAGTGTTTTTTTTTTTTTTTTTTGTAATTTTCATGGTAAGAGAAATTAATCATAAAATTTATTTATTTATTTATTTTGGAAAGAAAGTTTTTTGTGATTTACTTATATGGTCTAATGTATAAGTGGGTTGGTTTATGGATGACGTGATAGATTCCTATCTAATTATTTATCAAAATCAAGAGGTTTTTATTTTTGATATAGTGATTTCTTTTCTTAATCATAACAATTGTGATTTTTGGTTTGGAGAATTGGAATGATATTACATGAGAAGAATTGAAATGTAATTGTCAATTTGGTTCGGTTCTATTCTCTACTAAATAAAAAAATTTCAATTCCCTTAAATTTTAATCCGAAATGACTGATTGCATAACCCTACGTAGCGAATGAGGATGATTATCGAATTAGGAAATTACAATCCATATCTGACTCAATTAAACGACAGATTATAGAAGTTCAAATGAAATAATCTATGGTAAATGGAGAATAATATGTCATCTGCATTTCAAGTGTAACTTTTTTACCGAATAATTTATTTCTTTTCATAGTACTTGAAGTTATTTTTCAAATTATAATTTGGTAAATTATTAAATATTTAAAAACCAATCATAAAATTATAATTTAAAAAAATTTAAATCATGAATTTAGAAATTTTTTTTTAATCACAAGAATCAAGCATTTACGCATGAGTTTGAAACAGGACATCAAGCAAATCCTGAGGTGCAAACAATTATTGGAGAACTAAGAATGTGGAACTAAACCTTGGTTAATTAGACTTAATACCTGATAGGTATAGCCATGTGTAATTATTTATGACTTCAAGCATTAACATGTTAATGGGTTAATAGATATCCATCAAATAAACCTAATGTCTGTCAACAAACTTTTGAATCATATCCAATTTATGTAACATACAAAAAAAATTATTAATTGATTTAAATGGGTCAAATTGGATTTAGATTAATAAATTTTTATTCATTTTTCTAGGTCTAGTGCTAACTAAAATAATTTCACACATATATTTAGGCCATGTTTGGCTATGGAAAACAAATTTTATTTTCTTTTTTGGAATTTTCAAAAAATAAAACACAAAATTACCTCATTCTTTTCCATTTGCTTGAAATATTTATAAAGAAAACTTAAAAATAATTTTTAAAAATGTTTCTCAACTTTCCTTTACAAATTTGAAAAATTGAAAATATTTTAGTAATTATTTTTTCGACAAGTGAATTGGGCAATAAATATTAAATTTTTTTCCTTCATGATCTATTGAGATGTCATGACAACTCTTGCTCACCTATTTGGGCCTTTTCTATAGAGATCCAAATTCTCACCATGTACAAGGCATTCTTCTATTACTGTAATAAACTGGTGACACTTCCATGGCAGGTGTAAACATTAGTTTCTCTCGGTTTCACCTTCCATAAGAGTTTCATTCGTCCAAGCCGTCCCTTCACCTGAAACTAACAAATAATACTTCCAAACTTCATTAATCTTCTGTTCATAACTTAAACCCCAGTTGAGTCGAATCAAGTAAAGGTACAAGTGCAAGTACACAGTCGTTTCTTAGGAAGTTCAGCTGACTAGAGAGCCGTAATTTCAGAGAGATTGAAAGAGTAAAAGGTTACTCTAGTCAGATTAGCTTTCACATTGTCCAGTTCAATCAGGATGGACTTATTTCAAAACCATGCATTGGCAAGCAGCAATGAGACGCAGTGAGGCGACACTACTTACAAGTGACGCTCAAAAAAATTGAAGGGTTTAGGGTTCAAAGTTTAGGGGAATGTTGTTGGCAGGGGAGAGGAAAAAATCTTCTTCCACTTTCCTTTTCAAGTGTCAATTGAGGAAAATAAATAAACAAATAAACCTTTTCACCGACATTCTTCCTCTGTCATTCCTACAGATAACGAGGGTCAAGAACATATGCCTAAGAACAGGGGACAATATAATGCAGAAATGATGGGACGGGTGTGGAGCAGCAAGCAAAAGACTAAAACCCCCAGACAGATCAGCAGCTTTGTGTTGCAGTAGCTAACGAAGAATGGTAAGCATGGCCAGGGCAGCAGCGGAGGCACCACAGGCACATTAAAGGCAGTGAACTCAATGTGTCCTCCACATACAGTTGTGAGTTCTTGACACAGCCAGCCAGTTTATTTTTCAAATAGGAAAACGTTGATTGAAGAGCCAAATAAATAAACAAATGAAATAATATGCAGGAAGGAGACTATAAAGATGCTGTACATTGCGCCAAGAGAGGCCCTTTTTTTCCTTCCTAGCAAGGATAGAATGGGCTAAGGCCATTATTGTTCATGATATACAGAGAATGGCAATGGGAGCTCATAAGCTGCTTGAGCATACATCTCTCGTTTGTCTCTCATCGAGGTCATGAGCTATAAAGTTTCCACTTGAATGGACAGGAGTGAAAAGCAATGCATCTTTGGTTTTGTACATCCTAACCTACAAGCAACATGAGAAGAAGAAAACAATGGTAAATATCTTGGTGGGATTTTCAGGAGGCGTTTTTTAAGTGAATCAGAAATCTGAAAACTGAAGTCTACAAATGCATTTTACCTTTATGTGCATCTCATAAAGAGATCAATATCCGCCAATTGAGACAGACCAAACACAGGACATTTCTCAATGCCATAATCACCATGATTGGAAAATTTTAGACAATATGATTTAAGCCATATTACCACAGCAGTGAGAAATTCATTGTCGATGAGATGGAAAATGTCTATGAATGAAATTGACCAATATTTTACTGTTTAATATTTTTGGCAGAGACATACCAGCTGAAGTTGCCAAATCTTTTAAATGATATTTCATAAATCTGCTCATTTTTTTTAAGGATACATTCTGTGGTCTAGAGGAAATGCATCATTTTACAAGTATCCGTGGTTAAAAATCAGACTTGTGCAAAAGCACAAGTGGCATTCTTCCACACCCTATTTGAATTGGAATGATTAAATATTCTAGAATCATAGAAGGAAATAAATAAATAAATAAATAAATAAATTTACCTCAGAAATAAACAAAAAGCAAGAAAGTCTTTCCAACCAGTGCCGACATTATCTCTTGACTCGGAGAATGTTGTTGTGGATGGTACCACCGGAAACTGATTCTCTCCGAGGATCAATCTTCCAATGGCCATCAACAATGAATTTTATCTACCATCAAAATATGAAGAAGATTAGAGAAATGGATATGAAAGGGCCATTTTTCCAGAACAGCTGCAAAGAGTGCACAATAATTTTGATAATGTGAGGGATCTCAGACAAAGATGAAGTTGCATGCTCAATCAATATCTTAACATGAATTACCACATGCATGGGTGCTTTTGCATGCAAAAAAAAAAAAAAAAACTTCCATTTCCTGCACCCTCTAAAAAGGGCTTTCATAGACAATTAATCACCAATAAAAAATTAATATTCATCTCCTTGTAGTAATTATAGATCATGCCTTGGTTTAACTGCATTTGAAAGCAACCTTTGGCTATGAATGGTCAGTAGCTGCAACAATATAACCTCAGCAGTGGCTTTTTTATGGGTTTGTTTTCAATTTTTTGAATGGTAATAACCAGAATCGCAGAGGAAAACTGCATTGTAATATGGTGAAAGGTGAAGATATCGGCTCAAGAATGTAAACCATTTTTTAAAGTTTGGGAATAGGAATATTTTAACAGTGCATACATCTTAGCAGCCATAATCCATGTTGTGATTCCAGAGAGGCTGATAATTAGGAAGGCAATGATTAGAGAAATTGCTCACCAAATTCTAGACTCTACAGGAGCATTTGGTTCACAACATCAAAAATATTTCCAGCCAGACATTTCTGTGATTCTCATTCCTAGGGATGTGATGCCTATTTTTGTTTGCTTCACATTATAAGATTTCCAGGCAATATAGATCCCCATGACAGCATTTGATTCAATGTGGGAATCACATTTCAAGAAGATGACCATTATACCCTTGACCTATCTATAAACAATATATGATGAATAATTATATTTTCAACACAAAAACCTGTTAAGAATGTGTACTTAATTAAATCTAGATCCTAAAACTTTCAACAATCTTGAACACAAAATAAAAAAATAAGAAAGATGCTTAATAATCCAATTCACAGAAATAATTGGGGGCAATATAGTCTCCAAATTGTAACCATTATATCATATTATTATATCATAACAATAACAATACTTTCGTCTTTATTAAAAAATTATTACTACAAATATAATAATATGTAACAATACCACGGGGAAATTGATGTCTAATCATCCAAAATTATAAGGGCAATTTGGTCCCAAATGCAGGATTCTCAAGGTACTAGGATGCCCATGTTTTGTTGGAATCTTTCATTTCCAAAAATGTTAAGGTTCCCAGTGCCCAAACAAACGTGGGAATAAGATGCCATGGGCATCATATTCCCGAGAATATTGAAAAATGCTGCAAACCAAATGCCCCACATACAAGTATTTGGCCAAGACATGGGAAATAGAGCAATATAAATCTTTTTATAAAATTTGGTTCCAAAAAACACACTTCTTGAATTCTGATTTAAAAAAGAAAAATGTACAAAACTTATACTTGGTATACATTGAATATCATTTATGCATAGGAGATGACTTTTAGGTTTCCTGAAATTGAGAATGTAGATACATTTTCTGTGCTAAAAACTTCATATGCTGAAGCACATATATGAAGTGCTTCTTACCTGACAAAGTAAATAGACAGTTATGTACCAGTGTCCGCAATACGTACAAACACAAAGCATGGGAAATACCATCCACAATGTGGTATTTTAAACTCATGATCCAAGTTTTAGAATATACTTCTTCGGAAAACTTATATTGGGCCTTTCTGCATACTACAAGCAGATATTGCTGGTTATTCCCTGGGAATTAAATGATGAGATCAAAGAAGCCCTATGCAAATTATAAACTCAACCCAATGACAGATGGAACACATTTTTTCATTGAATTGAGGGCAAAAAAAAATGCCTTGATCAAATTGCAAAAAGGCCAAAATGTCCTAATTAATTCTCCTTATGTATGAATCTAAACAATTGGTTGCATATATTTTAGATGGTAGATATTTGTACCTCATATGTCCCAGGATAAAGCCACAGCACTGTTGACCAAAGCTTGGTTTTCCTGGAAACAAGTTAGAAACCTTTGATTCTAAAATCATTTCAAGTAAAATGTGTGTGCGTGTAAAGATTTTTAGATAAAAGGGAGCATGCAGGTTACATAGAAAGCATGAAAACCAAAGAAATCGTGAATGTATTAAATTACAATTTTCCCCTAGATTAAGAAACTGGTCCACGTTGAACTTACATAAGAACAATTATCAATCAATGCTAACTATCTTTTATTTGTGCCATTGCTAGAAGTCAACCTGGAAGCCTGCACTAGGAATTGGTCGTGAGATATGGGAGTTTCTTCCCACCAATCCTAGACCAACAATGTTCTAGAGAGTCTTCGGGGGGCTCGAATTAGGGTCATTACGGAGAGTCCCAACCCCCCTTAGCCTTTTCTTAGGCTAAGTATCCTTTGTTACCTTGTCCATTTTTCTTTCTTTTTTCACCCTGACCATGTATTTCTTTTTAATTGCTTGAGACTTGACACCTAAAGTGGCATGGCCTTAATAGAGGATGATAGCCCCACACAAGTTTGCCTCTCCCCTGTAAATATCCTTAATACCCTTCAGCAATATGCTTTGGTGGGCTTGGGAAACTCTATTGACATGTCAATTTTCCTCGGAGTCATCAGAACTCCTTCACCTGCCACTATTCATGCTTGAGCTTCTTAAGAACTGCCTTTCTAGAACATTCATTACTTTGCAACGCACACTCTCCTCCCCCTTCAAGAACCCCCTCTACAGAAAGGAAAGAGAGCGATCACTTGGCAGAACAGAAAATAACTTGTAGATTCAGATTTCCTCAGAACATTGAGAAAGCATGCAACAGTTCACATAAAAATGTCATAGTCAATCCATAATTAGACATTTGACAGCCCTAAGCCTCTAACCAACATCCAAATGAGCACATTCCACAAGGTTGCATGTTCAAATTAGTTCATTTGAAATGTCACGAGTCACCATCTCATAGGAGCATGCAGTTTAGTACTGAAATCACTTTTAAAACCATGTGCACTAGAGATCTGACCAAATGAAGTGCATTTGTGTGTCAATTATAAACATGTCACTGTTGACATGAAAAAGATAAAGTTGAGTGGTTGAAATGATTAAAGCATGACACAGGAGCAAAGAGCCTTGTCCTTAAAGAGGTTCAAGGATCTGCAGTCTGTAAGAGGGTTGCACTCATCCACACATCAGTATAGGTCCATTAACTGAAAACAAAATTACCTTTGTGAGCATTGAACCACCTTTTTTTTCATTGTTTTACCTTGAGTGAGCATGTGCATGGTGGGGAGTACAAGTTCTATAACCAAAAGGACACAAAAAGAAAAGAGAAAAAAAAAAAGGGTGAAACAAAAGCAACAGAGCAAACAGAAATAGAATATTAACATGAAACAATACAAAGTGAAAACAAAGGAAACAAAGAAAAGAGAGAGAGAATCTAAAAGCGAGAAGGCATCTCCTTGAAGATTACATCAACCACAGGGAGAACAGATACCCATTTGGTCCTGATATTTTAAATCAGTTCATCTAATTTCAAAAGATGGAATATTTGAGTTTCCTCACATTAACTTGTGTAATGTTTGGTATACTGGAATAGGGTGGATTAAAAGTGAAACGAAATGAAATCTAATAAAAATTTGTAGAAATAGACTGATCATTTCTACTTCATTCGCTCATTGCCTTGTCAAAGAGAACGATAAGTTATAGAAAGTTTGGATAAGACATGGAATAACAGTTCCAAAGCAGAAGCCTCGCTGCACCACAGCAGCAGCATCCCCTAAAACAGGAGGTTCCAGCAACTAAGACTGAAAATACTTTAGCAGCATTATAGATGCACCTCTGGGAGTGTCCACCTTTGGGAGTGTTTGGGCTGCTTCTGCAGATTGATAATTGGGCATCCAGGTAGTATTAAGCTAAGGAGTTGCTTCGTTCATGGGCACACTGCCAAAATATTCTAATAAATTATAATAATGACTCAGACAATTTATAACTCCCTAGTTTGATGTGTGAGGGGAAAGAAAAAAAAAAGGGCGGGGGGATGGGGGAGGGGAGGGGAATGGAAAGCAAAAAACAAAATAAAATACCCAAAAAACCTGTAACTCAATGTGATGACTGATGAGTGGATCCAATTCTCGTAGTATCGCCTATTTTTCCTTCTTGATACAGCTAATATATCTCGTAACTTTCTCATATATGTCAATTCATACAAGAATGAGAGAACAAAAAGATGGGGAGAACATGATGGGCTTCTTAAACTTGAAGGGAATAAAAGAAACTAAATGAAAAACACCTCATCTAATGCAGTAGAGAAATTCAAATTTCTTTAACTTGGAAAACAAGTAACTAAATAATCATGCTTGACTATTAAACATCAAGGAATATTTTTAAAGACCTTGATCCAACAGTGTCTATAGTGCCAGACAATGGCTGCAGATCCATTTTAATTCGATGATGCCAACCATTGAAGCTACCTGCCACCTCCACAACTTCACCATCCCCCGAGTACTGGATCTCAACCTGATAAAATCCATGAAAAAGTTAACCTACTCAGCAAGTACAATACAAATAATCCTAGAAACAAATGATAATTGAACAGAAAAACATCCATACTCTCATGCGTGTGTGCACACCAGCATGAATGGAACACAACTTTTTGCACTGTTCCATGATCATTAGCTCTAGGTCATCTGTCCTACAAACCTTTAAATCAAGGGCTCTTACCTCAATCAAAATTCAAAACCCCCCCTATCATAGCCTCTCTGTCACAAAAACCGTAGCTTTTAACACCCAAACTTAGTAATTCTTTTCACTGAACCTCCTTCAATTTTTTCTTTGACACTAGGCAGCAGCAACAAGTGGGGAATGCAGGAAATCAGGGGTTCTTATTTTCTTCATTTTGTTTTTCTTAAAAAAAAGTGTACAAGTGTACGGGGAAGTAGACAACTAAATTTTTTGTCTTTTATGTTCTTTGTCATTCAATAATTACTACTTTAGAAGAAAATAAAGCAACATATAAAATAGTTATATCCCTGTTTCATGCAGTCTTCACCTTGAAATCATGTATATTATCTCTATGCAACATTCTGAAAATAAAAATAAAAATAAAAAAAGCCCAGCTGCACCTTATTTCTGGAAAACATTCTATGCTATGCCAATTGCCAAAATTCTTTGACCGATATTTTAGATTCGAGCAAGAAAATCCCAAGTAAAAGGGCAAATGCAGCACCTCCTCTAATTCCGAAAGGCTTTCTTCGGCAGCATGCAATTCTGCATCTTTTTCTGAGATTAATTTATGAGCCTTGCTGATCTCTGTTTCTGACTTCATTTGCAAAATGGACAAAGCTCGCTGAAGGCAAAAGAGAAATGCCAAGTTAGTAATAGATACATTATTCACTAACATGTGCCTACTAGAAACAGGATTCTGGTAATGGGTGCTCTTAGGGCACTTGTTAATATTACTATTTCAAAAAATATCTTCCATTTAATGGATCAATGCATTATATGCAAGAATAGCTTCTAAAATAACACCTTAAACAGCGCTCATCCCTATGGTACTTGCTCTGATGAAATCAGTAAGAAAAAAATGCTTTCAACACAAACGTCATGCATACTCTTAATGAAGCAGCATTTGCCACAATTATGAAATAGAAACTTCGAACAGAATGAACACATCTGTCTGAATATTTGGTCTCTATAATGAATTTCTATGATTTCTTAAGAATCTGTTCAATTTTTAAAATCAGAAGTCAAAACCTATAGCTCTTCTAACTTAATTATAAACAACAGAAAAGCCTTTCAAAGCATAGTTGGTACTTGGCACTACCTAATAAACATTACAACATTCTATTACTCAAATCTTCTAGTCTTTACCACCACCATTTTTGTAACTATTCTGCAGACAGCCTTGTCACTTGCATGAATATGTAAGCAAGAAATCATTTTGTTAATCCCATGTTGTTTTTCGCCTTCAAATGAACCCTAAAAATATGATTTGAGAAATAATTGCAACAAAGCTTTAAATCCCACTAGAAGGGTCAACTAAACTGATTCTGTTCTGACATTCTGCTCAATCCAAGATAATATCCGCTGAAAATTAGAATGCTGTCAATTTTTCTTAATACCTCTGTCAAAGTCATCCTATGTTAAATCCTCATCAGCCTCTTAAAATCAATTCCAAAAACGAAAGCCCCTGATTTAGCATTTTTGGTTAAGTGATTACAATGCATCAGTTACCATCACAATGACAGAATCCCTCCTTCTCATCCTTTCCTGGTGCAGTAAATAATATTTGCTTACATTTCAATCTCAAAATGACTTCACTAGGTATCAAGTGATGCAAAAAATAGATATACAGGATAAATCAAGTGTCCCATATTAAGGCCATTACCAAGATGGTAGGTGAATTTCAGTAGAAGTTTCAACCCCATTTGGATTTGAAACTCATATAGCTGCCAATGCTATATTAATTTCCAATAATAAGCAATTTTGCATAAAATTAACTCTGCTGGTCATGTTCATGGCTCCCAGTTATGATATATCTCTCCTTTCACTCAATGTGTAAAAGATATTTATGATTAAAAAAGAGTGCAAGAAGTGAAGCCCCTCAAAGAGACCCTCACAAAAAAAGTCCAACACTTCAACTTCAGGGCTTTTAGTGTTTATTTTTATTTTTAATTTTTTGCATTCTTTATGGCCTGGCATTTTTGTTGATTTGTACAAAACACAATACAAAACTGTCCTGAAATTTGTTGAAATCCACAGAAATCCAAATTTAAGCATTCAATTTCATTTTACCAGACACAACATAAATCATTCATCTCTCGATTTCCAGTAGGATGCCAATTGATGTTATCTTTTGAGGAATTAATGAATATCTATACCATATTAAGAAAAAATAATGAAAAATAAAAATAAAAAATAAACAACTAAGTTAAATCATTTTGTTGGCAAAAATATCCTTATTTTTTAAGAAAGGCAAAATATTCATAAAAAAATTAAATTTAACAAAAATTGGATAAAATTGTACTTATAAAGATTATTCAAGAAAGGTTTTAAGATTTGAATCTAAAATAAAGTTCATTTGATCAGAAAAAATAAAAGTAACAATCACAATGGGCTTTTGAGACTTTCTATGTTAACAAGAGGGCCAAGCAGACTAAAGTTAAACTTAGACTTGTTATTAATTATCAGCGTCTTAACCACTTCCATGAGAAAAAGCCAAGGAAATATGAATTACAGCCATACATTGCAACACAGCTCAGCATCTTCCCAGATAAACAGATGACGACAATGCAGCTGCAGCAATTTCTTAGTATATAGTCAATTGCATGCCTAATAATGATAAAGAAAGAAGATTTATCCTTAAAAATGTAAAATTGGTAAGCCATTTTAGCATCTTTTAAAATAATTTTAAATATTTTTATATCATTACCATGGCCAATAACCAAACTCATCAAAGATAGATATTAAGAATAAAATTATAGACCTAGAAACAGTAGCTACTAGCTCATTAAGCATTTGGTTAGAAAATAAAATAAAAGTGACAATATTAAAAATGCTAAATAAAGAAAGTTTCTTTGGCCACTCTTCCAACATCTTCTAAAACTATGGTAAAATTTCTAATGTCACTAAGATAATAATAACCTAACTTGTCAAAGATAAATATTAGAAATAAAATCATAGATCTAGAAGTGCCCTTCAAACAAAAAGTCAAATTTGTTTGAAATTAGAAGAAACTCACTAATGGACCTTTATGTAAAAAGAAAAGCACTAGTTATAAAGATTTTATTTAGGGAAAAAGACAAAACCTCTATTGATTTTTGACAAAGATGCAGACTTTCCCTAAAGTTTCAAAAATCTCATGGAGCTCTATTAAGGTTTCAAAAATCCCACAGCCTCCCTTGAGTAATAAGGCACAAACCTCCCATAAGCTTTTAGAAATCTCATAGACGTAACTTTGACATTGGACTTGGGACACATGAACCCCATCCCCAAGTAGTTTTCTTTTTTTTGCAAAATATCGCGGGAGGCCCACATCTTTTCTTTTTCCAAACCTTAAAGGAGGTCTACGGGGTCTTCAAAACCTCGAAAGAGGTTTGCGTCTCTTTGCCAAACCTAAAAGGTCTCATAGAGTTTTTGAAACCTCAAGGGAGGTCTACGTCTGTTTGCCAAAGTTCATGGGAGGTCAGCGCCTTCTGCTTTTAATTTAATTAATCATGATTTTATTGCACAAATGTTACTACTAATATAATAAGTACTTGTATGTCAAAAATATTGAATTCAAAGTCCTCTTGTACCATGTTAGTATTTAAACAGTCTGTCAATATTTTGTAAATCAAAAGAATGACTCAAAGACACAAGATATAAAGAGTTAATATTGTCCCTCTAAAAAAATTATAATTTTATAACAAAAATTAAAGTTATAATCCATTTTAAAAGTTAAAAATTCACTCACATAAACTGGAAAATTCACAAGCAGCATACATGCATCTTATAAATTTAAACAAATTTTCCGTAAAAAAGATAGATATTTTACACGTTTTGTCAAAACAATATCCTTTTATGCAATATCACTCTTAGCTTCCTTTTTTTTTTTTTTCAAAATTTCCTACACATACCCATCACCATGATCTTAGTTTTCTATGAAATTGTCGGAATTCCCATCAAAATTTCTGCTTTCCACAACCTTCAAAATCAAAATGGTAATCAATTTGCATTTTACAAAATCTCCATTAAAATTTCTGCAAATCACCCGAAATTTATCAAAGTCTCAAAATTTCACTGAAATTTGTCAAAATTTTAATTATGGAATGAAATTTCCTTGAAATTCAAATTTGAGATTCAAAACCCAAATTGAAATTTTTCTCTTATTTTATTTTTTTCGATTTAAAACTAAGGATATGAATAGCTTTTAGACTTTTGAAATTATATGAAAAATTGAACTTAGGTATTAATTGCAAGTCTAAATTATCTGCAAGTACAATAAGTAATATCTACCTGATTATGAACTTCATTTATGTTGATTGAATACCTGATTATTATATTTGCACCTTACACACCAAATACCTATCTTGATGTAATTTATTATAATATTTCTTTAGTTATAAATCTCACTCTATTATTTCTATGAATCATGGTTTTAAAACCTAGACCAGTGACTGACCCAGTGGCAAACCGGCATGTTGAACTGGTGGTCGAACCAATCATATTATATTTTATTTAGGTGTGTGTGTGTGTGTGTGTATCATATGCATGTGTATTACAATGAAGGTTCAATAATGATGATGATGAAGGATTACTATTATCATTAAAATTTTAAATAAATATTAAATAATAGTGTGAAACAATTTAATATTTTGATTCATTAAAAATTTATTTATAAGGATAAAAAAAAATTTAATTAATTAGTAAATATTAAATAATAATAATAATAATAATAAGTTAGGCTTTTATTTAGTTTAAACTAGGGCAAAAAACACTGACCTCCTTTGAGGTTTGGCAAAAAGACAAAGATCTCCACTAAAATTTAAAAAATGTTATAGACCTCCCCTAAGGTTGCAAAAATTGTCACATACCTCCCCTAAGGTTTGCCAAAAAGACACAGACCTCTCCTCAAAATCTTTTCTTTTGCAAAATATAAGGGAAGGTTTGTGTCTTTTTGGCAAACTTTAAGAGAGGTCCTTGGAATTCTTGAAACATCAAAGGAGGTCCCTAGAGTTTTTGAAACCTCAGAGGAGGTCATTGTCTTTTTGCCAAATCTCAAGGGAGGTTAGTGTATTTTGCCCATAAAATTATTTTAGATTCCACTTTGGTTATAGATTTTGTTCAAGGAAATACAAGGAAAATAAGAAAGAAATTGCTGAAAATCAAAACATGTTCTAACATGATCAAAATTAAGAAAAACCAAATGCTAATTACATGTAAAATTTATATTAATTTTCTATAGATTTTAATTTCTCACTTTGCTAGATAACCAAGTATGGAAATTTTGAATTTATTCATATTTCTCCTTTTTCCCTACTGTTTTCAAATTCAAAACAAGGTAAAAGATTTTAAAATTTGATAACTTCTATAATTCTATAGGCCCCTATGATACATGCATATATTATTTGTGTGTGTGTGTGTGTGTATATATATTTGATAAATTCTATAATTCTATAGGCCCCTATGATACATGCATATATTATGTGTGTGCGCGCACACACACATGTAAGTCTAAAAAGTCTGAACATGTGCATATTATATATATATATATACACACACACACAAACACACATATAATATGCACATGTTCAGACTATTTATTATGCCTATTTGTCATGAAAAAAATTGTGGGCATCTTGGTAAGGTGTATCTTCACAGCTAACAGATTGTTGGTTTTGTCCCACTAAGAACTTAAAATTTTAAAAATCTTCTCATTTTCTGCTGTAACAGCCGAAGCCGGGTGAACTCAGATGGTTCTCCAGCTTTGACCGCGTTGGACCAAGTCACCAGAGTTTGAGAGGGTTGACCCCCGATTCAGTCAATTTCTGATCCTATCCTCTCAACCGGACCAGTGAGTTGATTGGTTTTGATCCAACCGGGTTGGACTAGCCAGCCCGGCCCAGTCTTCTAAACTATGCTATTAATAGTTTCTAAAATTTCATAAAAGAATTCCACGTTTTGCTCATAATTTCCATCTTTTTCTTAAAACCGGATTTGAAATTGAGATTAACATCAAATTTGTTGTACTTTTGAAGCCTCAAAATTTTATTTAAATCAAGATTCAAGACCTTGCCTATCACATAGCAACCTATATGCTTACACATGTATTTTAAAACATTGAATTTAGATACCTATCCAAATAGTCTATTATATTTACACATACAATCAAATAAAAACCTAATACTAACTTTATTTGACTTTTTGAGTCGATAAGGATCATCTCATATTATATCTTTGTCTATAATATACCACAAATTTCTAAAATTTTAATCTTAAGAGAGTAAATACATATAAATATCAAATATCAAATGAAGATAAAAATAATTACAATGAGGTATTATCAATTTGTTTAAAAAGTATATACACTAGCACTAGGTATAACTCTTAGATTTTGATTTATAATGTTTCAAGTATCATATTTTGTTTATACAAAATATGTAGCACCATCAACTCAACAAGGCTGCCATATTTTTGTCGAATTACAACATTGCCGGTCTTTCAACACTTCTCTAGTATGCACCCAACATTTCATAAATATGTTCATAATTTTCAAAATGTACTTTTCATGTCTAATACTTCTCCAACTCTTTTGAGGCACTTGTTGGATATCCTTCAGCACTTTTTTTATTGTAATACGACTTTATTTTGCTTTATTCAAATTATATTTTAAACATTATTAAAACAAAAAAACAAAAAAACAGAACTTTGGTTCAAAATATTAAAAAAATAAATAAACTAAGATAAATTTATTGCCATATTTTCAATGGAATAATCTGCATATTGAGAATTTTTACAAAATCCAAAAAGGAAAGAAACAGATGCATATGTATTTATTAGATTTTTTGTGTTAAAAAAAAATAAAATTTAATATTTTTCACGCATAAAACATTAAAATATATTATTACATAATTTTGGTTCCATATATTGTCACGTTTTTAAATTTAATATTATAAAAATATAAAATAAATTTATTGCCACATTTTCAATGGAATAATCTATATATTGAGAATTTTTACAAAATCAAAGAAAGGAAAGAAGCAGTTGCATATGTATTTATTAGATTTTTTAGTGTTAAAAAAAAAAGTTAAAATTTAATATTTGTCATGCATAATACATTTAAATATATTATTATGCAATTTTAGTTCCATATACTTGTAATGTATTTAAATTTAATATTATATAATATTAATTTGTATATCCATGTCAAGTTGTATCTTTCATATTCCTGTATTTACATTGTGCCATAACAGTATTCCATGTCTCTATCTGTACACTATAATAGCAAAGAAAATATAAGTTCTCATAAATAACTTTGAATATTCATGTTTTAACTTCTTTTATTGAAAAAGAAGAGATTTTATCAAAGAGAACAGGAAGTGCCAAAAGGAGCATAATAACCCCCCATAGAAGATGAAAGAAGAAAAAAATATATATATCAAAAGAGCACTTGCTGCAATCAATTACAAGTTTGAAAATAGACTCCTATGAAACAGGTTGCGAAAGCCCACGATGAGATGAAATACTGAATCCTATCTCAAAACGTAGACAAAGACATCCTCTTTACATAAAAATACTAGCATTCTGTTCCAACTTAATCCCCACAAAACAGCAAAAATAGCACACCTCCACAACGCCAACCCATCTTTACCCACTCCCAAAACCTGAAAATGAGATAGCCAATAAATCTTCCAACTCTGGACACATCCAACTCTTTCCAAATAAGCCGAGTAGATTATTTCACGCACTCCATGAAAAGGAGCAATAAAGAATTAGGTGAGAGACAGATTCTGAACGATGAAAACATTGAGAACATACATCCAGAGTCCCCTGATCTGCAACAAATCGTTAGTGCTAACTCCATTAAGAATGAGTACCAAATAAAAGCCTCAATCTTCAAGGGGACTTTGGCCTTTCAGATAGAACAATAAAACAGGAAGGACATACTTTTATAGTTCAAATACTCCAAAAAAATAATTACAAGAGTAAACACACCCCCCCCCCCCCCCCCCCCAAAAAAACAAAAAGAATCAAGAATCCACAAGTGATTATCCCTCCTAAACGGAAGGAGGACGACCCTCCAACAAACACAATACGGAGGTGAGCTCCAACACCTACCAATCATTAAGAGCCCTACGAAAATGGAAATACCCAAGAGATCATCCCCCTTTGAAATAAAGAATGAGGAAACATATTGTTGACTTTTTGAGTCCAATCCCTAGTTTTGATAATGACAAATTGCAAGTTACTTATGTGAGCACTCAGTACTTGAATAGGTCTTTAATTCAAACACACACATAAGGCAAGGAAGTGGAAGCCATAAAGACGAAAAGCGCACATATTCCGGGCATATTCTATGAAGTTTCAGAAGAGCAAAGAAGAAGAAGACTTATTGTTTATTTTGTATAATGCATTTTGTTTCATTATTTGGTGTGGTCTGTAATAACTACATCTCATGCATGATTTGGATTTAATGCTCAAGACCATAGATTGATCTTAGGGATCACCTTCGGTCGACCGACACTGGATTTTTTGGGTTAGCTCAAATGACCATAGAACAACCTTAGGTCCCTAAACATCACTTGAAAAATCCCCTTTATCTCACAAGTCATATCTATGCAAATAGGGGTGAATTTTAATCTTAAACAGGACCTATTTTTACTTTTGAAAGGGCTTCGGCCGACCGAACTTAGCGCGTTAAAAACACCTCGGTCGACCAAATAGATTAAAAGTCAATAAGTTGACTTGGCTCAGGCGACCGGTTATCTGTCCTGGCCGCCCAAACTCTAAGTTCAAAATCACCCCGGGTGACTAAATTATGAAGTTTGGCAGACCGAACCGTTCACCGAGCGACCAAACCTCGATCTTTTAGAAAATCGCCTTGGCCCAGCCACCCGAACTTTAACTCGGGCACCCGAACTTAAAAAAGTAACTTTTCTATCTGTCTATTCGGGCGACCGGCCCTAAGGACCGGGCGACCGAAACTCTCGGGTTACCACATTTTTACCGCAAGTAATTAAGAGTAATTAAGGTTAAAAATTGATTAAACCATTTTAATAATTTCCTTTGTGTCCAAACGGTTATATTTTTGTTAGAGGCTATATATATACCTTCATTTGGAAAAATAAGACAATGATTAGAGCCTTGATTAACAAAAATTCTCTCTAAAATTCCTTGAGCTATACATTCCCATTCAAGCTTACATACTCCACCTATTCTCATTCCTTTGCAAAAACAACTTTGGTGAGAGTATATTTTTGAGATAACCTACACTACCACTACAAGCTTACACTCTCATTTGTGTTTATTGATTTTGTGATTCTAGTGAGAGTAAGCCAAAAGTTTTCCCCCGTGATTTAATCCATAAATTTATTTTCTGGGGAAACTTTCATAAGCTTGTGAGTCTTTGCATTCTTGTTGCAAGACTCAAGAGCTTGTCCTTTGTTGTGAAGAAAATATTTTCGATAAGCTGGTTTTCAAAACATCTCGTGTGCTTATCTTTTGAAAAACATTTACGAGATTTTTGCTTGGGTATTTCCAATCTTTGGTATTGAACATTGTGATTGATATTGTTATTTTAAATCAAAGATCCCTACACACACTCTCACACTATGATTGCTTTACTTGCATTATCTTGAGAGTAGTTATATATAATCTTCATTGAACTTATAATATCCTATCATATTGAAGTGCATTGGTTATACTGGTACAAATCTGCTTATTGGAGAAGTACGTATATTGCACACAAAATTTGTGTTTCATTATCTGTTGTCTTTCCAGGCGTGGCCTGAAGGGGTGTTAATCTAACCTGTAAAGATTGGCTGTAAAGGTTGAGGTCAGCCCTAGTAATTTGACCTGGTATTGTATACAGGTCCGCTCCACCCGTTAAGTGAGCATTAGTGGAATTTTCGGGCTTGCGAGCTGAGGTGGGGACGTAGGCAAGTTTGGCCGAACTCCAATAACATTTCTTGTGTCGACTTTGATTTCCGCACTTAAATTTACGCACTTGAATATTGTTATTTTAATTACTTTGAATGTTTCAAAAATACTGAGATTGCTCTAATTGCTTTACATTTTTACTCAGTTTGATTTCTGCTGAATTGATTAATGTTTAGAAAGACCCTAGGTTGGGAAATACTGATTGTGATTTGAATTTGACCTAGGAAAGTTTTAAATTTTCAATTCACCCCCCTTTTGGGAACACACCAATTCCAACACATATTCATTGTGCAATGGGTACATTGTATGCAGGTGGGGGATTTAAGTGCGAAGAAAACACACCCCCCCAAAAAAAAAAACAGCCCCTACCCCAAATGTCTTCCTAAAACCAAATGCAGTACCCATTATCCACAACAAATTTAGTATAAGGAATAAAAGGACAATATATCCGTGAAATACCCTTCCAAGGAAATTCACAAGAACATCTCACATTAGCATCACACAAGTTACCCTACTAGACAAATTTTCTTCTACTGACTATTTTGCCAAAGGAAAGACTCCTTTAAGGGATAATACACAACCACTTAGCTGTTAAAGCAATGTTCTTAGAAACCAACTTCCCAAGACCCAAAACCCCCTCCTTTTTCGACCATCAAACCCCGTCCTAATCAAATGATCCTTTTTCTCCCGCACCTCAAACCATTGGAAATCTCTCATGAATTTCTCAATATTTCTAGCTAGACATGTAATGTAGGACAAGAATCAAGACCTTGGGAAGATCCTTGGTAGAGAATAATCAAGAACAGTTGGGTACAGGAATTGTTGGGTTTAGTTAGCAATTTATTATGTGTTTAGTTTAGTTAGTAAATATTATTTGTATTTGGAGACTTGTTTGTAATATTTGTGTAAAGTTGGGGTTTATTTGTAACTCATGCAGTTTTAGGGCTATGTGAGTAATTTTATGTGTTTAGGCTTTCTTATAAATAGTGTGTGAAAGGCATGTTTTAAGCAGTTGTTGATGAATTTGAATTGAATTGAACATGATTTTTCCCCCTGGCTGCAGAACCTTGATGCAGGGGGGCCCTGCATCATTTGGTATCAAAGCCCAACCACGACCTCCATTCTTCAATTTCAACTCACCCGTTCTCCCTCACTCTTCTCCTTTTCTCTTCTTCTTCTCTCTCTTCTTCTTTCTGTTCTGATATCCTGTTCTGTCCTTAATTCCCTGCTGCGCCGCAGCATTCTGCCCTCTTTCTTCTACTCTGTTTCTCTTCTCCTTCACTTCTTCTCCTCTTCTTTTATTTCTCTCCCATAATGCCCTTAGCTCTCTTAATTCTCTTTCCTTTCTTGTTTGCTGATCTGAACTCTCTCTTTTCTATTCTGATTCTTTGTTCTTCTTCCTCTTCCCTCCTCCTTCTCCCTTCTTCTATCTTCTCTTCTTCATTCTACACTTCTTCCTCTTTCCTATCTCAAAATCATACTTCTGGTTTTCTGTAATGAAACTCCAGTATTTATAATAATAATAATAAAAAACAAAAAACAAAAAACAAACACCAAAATGTAGTTCCTGAACTTTTCTGAGATTCCCACCATATCCCCATATGTTCAAACACCACTTTGCAAATACAATTGTGCAATACCACTCACACCCACAAAAACAGAACCCTCCAAAACCCCAGCCTTTCACTGTCTGACCACCAGAGGGGACCACACGCCAGCCAAACTTCTCCAGCCGCCGACCTCTTGAAAATCCACTGTTGCTGGAGTTATTTTGACACAGCCACCACCACTGTATTCCCCACCCCTTGATCTACCCTCGCCTGAAAAATCATTGCCAGAGCACCATTGTTGGAGGCGCACACACCCCATGAGCCAGCAACTGCAAGTGAGAGTGTCTCTCAAGACTTTCTGTTTCCAGTCTCGCAAGAAATTGCCCAGCCACGATATTTTGAGTTTTCTTTGTGACATTTTGACCTGCAAGGAGATATTTTGATCGTGGACACAATATATTGCAAGCAAGCGCAAAAATTTGGCACAAAACCCTAGAAATTTTCACTGCCAACTTCAAAACGCAGGTTTTATTGTTGCAATTTGAGAGTTGTAACTTAATTTGTTTCATTCAGCATGATACTAAAGATCTATTGTGAATTGAAGATATTTCTTGAAAATTAGGTGTCAAGTTTATGGTTTTGCATGATTAGATTGAGAATTCAAAGCAAATTGTGTTAAAGGGCCGTTGGTGATATAAAGCTGCAGTATGTATATGTTTAAATTCAGCAACATGGTGATAAATTATAGGCAAAGAGAATGCCGTTTGCCAAACTTTGGGCTCAATTTTGAGCTTTTCAACATCTTTCACAAATGTGGAAAAAAGGTTTGCAAAAATCATCATTGATGGAAGATGTCCAATGACTGCGGTTTCCATAAATGGGGTCACTTGAATGCAGCTTCGTCCGGAACCTCGCCCAAAGCCTTATTTGATATCTTGGGTTGATAACTCTACTATACATGTTTGTGAAAGATGTTTGGTTCCTACTCAAATGGATGAATATTTGGCTAATGTTTGATGTGATATCCTACCAATGAAGATTGGCCATGTAGTCATAGTTCAACTCAGTTGGATGATTTGGGTGTGACTCAAGGATCTGAGAACACGTCTTCCACTGTAATGGGAAGAAAATCATTTTGAAGCACGCTCTACCAATCAATCAACACAAAGAATCAGCCACAGTTACTCAACTTTAAAAGACACTACGAGCAAGGAAATGCAAGTGCTAAAGAAATCCAAAGTCATTTAGACATTCCTATCATTGAGTTTGTCATCCCCAATATATTCATTGATGCTAATTCTTAACTCAAGTTGCCAATGGAATGTGGTTTCTTCAAGTGCTGGCTTTCAAAGAGTCCAAGTTTCTTCTTACTTCTGATCCTCAACATTTCAAAATTTGCTGCCGAATTTTTGTCTAACTGGGGGAAAGTTGATGTAGGACAAGAAGCAAGAACTTGGGAAGATCCTTGATAGAGAATAATTAAAAATAGTTGGGTCAAGGAATTGCTGGGTTTATTTAGAAATTTTTTTATAATGTTTTTAGTTTAATTAGTAGAGTATTATGCATTGGGGGCTTGTCTGTAATATTTGTGTAAAGTAGCGGTTTGTAATTCATGTAGTTTTGGGGGTATGTGTGTAATTTTGTGCTTAGGCTTTCTTATACAGTGTGCAAAAGCCATGTTGTAAGCAGTCGTTGATGAATTTGAATTGAATTGAACGTGAGTTTTCCCCATAGTATCTACTCTCTGCTCCCTTCCACTTCCTTCTAATTTCTCCATGGCTGCAAAACCTTAATGCTGCCCCTGCATCAAAATGTCTCGATGAGGATAATATGTCCACCTAGAAAACAAAGCACCCTTTCAGCCATCCAATATTTGGACACCTACTCCACCATATGATCCCAAAACCCAACTAACCTAGGATTATCAGTTAAAGGCACTACCATATAAATTATGGGCTAATCAAGAATGCCACACCCAACTGAAGTCGAAAACGCCAAATATTTACACACACTCAAAGTCTCAAACAAATACAAGCTATCCTGCTCTTCCCCAAATTTACTTTTATTAGACTCACTTGAGCAAAATCAACTTAAGATATCTACCACAAGAACCTAAAAAAAAAAAAAGGATAAAGAGAGAAATAGGACCCCTTTGCCTAAACCCCCTCAAAGCCTTAAAGGGCCTAAACCATGATTTAGGCTCTCCATTAATAATGATTGAGAAAGAGGCATTAAATAAACACCCACTCACCCAAGCCCACCACCTTTCATCTAAACCCCTTCCTCAAAAAGATTTTATCAAGAAAATTCCGACTTACTTGATCATAAGCCTTTTGAAAGTCTACTTTGAAAACAACCACTTCTCTCTCCTTCTATGAACATCCTTAATAGCCCTATTTGCTACTAAAATAGCAACAAGAAGCCTCCAAAATAATATCTTACTATCACAAAACTTTCTTATCAGCTAGAACTGTTGAAATGATGTTATACACACTAGTCACTAGACTAATAGGCTGAAAATCTTCAACTCTTAATAGACCTATCCTTGTTAGGCACCAAACTAACAAAAATTGAGTAAATACTTTTTCCTAAAGTCCAACTAAAATAGAACTCATTGAACATCTTCATTAAATCCCCATTAACCACATCCTAACAATCCAAAATGAAAGCCATGCTAAACTCATGAAGACCTAGAGCCTTATCCCTCTCCATCCTAAACATAACCGCCTTAATATCACTTTCCTTAAATTGTCATTCTAATCACATTACCTGATCTCTTGAAATAGGATTCCACTCCAACCCCTCCCACATAAGTCTTCTAATATCCTCCTCTATAAACAAATTAGCCAAAAAAATAATAATAATAATTTGTAACCTCTCAAATATCAAACAAGAATAAGTAGTAACCTCACACCACCCCCTCAATTCCAAGTCTTAATCATATTCTTTCTCCATTTGCCACTAGCCAACCTAAAGAAAATTTTGAATTACAGTCACCTTCCTCAACCCATTCAAATTTCGCCTTTTGCCTCCAACTCCTCTTTCCCTAAAGATAACTTCCTCTAAACAATACACCTTAATATCACGTTCCTCGAATGGTGGTTCCAACCACATCATCTGATCTCTAGAAATAGGACTCCACTCCAACCCCTCCCATATAAGCCTCCAAATATCCTCCTTCATAAACAAATTAACCAAAAAAAAAAAAGGGTAACCTCTTCAGATATCAAACACAAATCAGTAATAACCTCACACCACCCTCAATTCCCACTCCTAATCATATTCTTTCACCTCTTGCCACAAGTTGAATTACAGTCACCTTCCTTAACCCATTTAAATTTCATCTTTCGCCTCCAACTCCCCTTCCCTAAAGATCACTTCCTCCAAACATAACCGCCTTAATATCACTTTCCTTAAATAGCTTTTCCAACCACATCATTTGATAACTAGAAATCGGACTGCACCGCAACCCCTCCCACATAAGCCTCGAGATATCCTCCTTAGTAAACATATTAGCCGAAAAAAAATTATAACCTCCTCAAATATCAAACAAGATTCAGTAGTAACCTCACCACCCCTCAATTTCAAATGCTTAATTATATTCTTTCCCTTTTTACCACTAGCCAACCTATTGGAAATTTTGAATTACAGTCACCTTCCTTAGCCCAATTAAATTTCTTCTTTTGCTTCTAACTCCTCTTTCCCTAAAGATCACCTCCTCTAACTGATTTATCAAAATCACACCTTTAATCTTATCAGGCTAAAAAAGATCCCCTTCTTTCGTACCCATTATTATCCAATCAATCAAGCTTGCCTAACATGCTATTTTTCTTAGCCCTAACATTCCCATAGTTTTTAATCTTCCATTTTAACTCCTCTTTTTAGAAGGTTTATTTTTTACATAAACCTAAATCCTTCCATCCCTTCTCAGCATTCTCACTCCAAACATTCCAAACCAAATACTGAAAGAACTAATAACCAAACCACATATATTCAAATCTGAATGTGATCGGACCCCACTTAATTAAAACATTCATGTATTAACTAACAAACTTGATTATAGCAATATTTTACCTATTCATATTTTAAAAAAATTTAAACCATAGTAGAAAACACAAGCATCCCCAGGCCATAAGGTTCCCCACTTTGCGAGGGTAAGGGGAGGGTCGTCACAGTGTACACAGCCTTACCCCTACAGGCTTGCTTCCTTGGACTTGAACCCATGACCAATTGGTCACAAAGGAGTAACCTTACCGTTGATCAAAGGCCCACCCTCGCATCCAAAACACAGGAATAAATGAAATTAATCTTATTATAAAATTTTCAAAAAAAAAAAACTATTTATTTTTAGCAGTAATATACAGCGCAAAGAATGGACTTCCATTGTTGGAAACCTATTGTGACTCGTTAAACGACCAACATGACCCACTTTTTTCATTTTAATTTTTAAAACATTAATACCCTAAATTATGGACCCATTAAGAAGAGTTTGAAATGATAGTATAGAAGGTACAAGCATTCTATAAAGAGAAAAAAAGTACAATTAAAAAAAAAAATTGATGCAAGGAAGATTATTTTCCCCATGCTTTTATTTTTTTGGATATACAGAAGTTCCTGTAGAGATGGGAAGCATGAGATCAAAAATAAAAATATATATAAAGTAAATCAAGGGAAAAAATAATTGCATTTTCTCTGACAAAGCAGAAAATATTCAGTCACCAGAAATCTACAATGAATTGTTAATTGATTAATCAAGTCTTCTACTCTTCTTATGGCATAGGAATACCCATCTGTTTTCTAATTTACAATCTGCATGGTGAAAAGTTAGTAGCACCATCGGCAGAAGAGGCTGATTTGTGTCAAACTGTTTTATGGTGGAAAATGTTATGAGTGCTTTTGAAAGTGCTCGTATTTGTCATTTATGATGTACATTCGCCAGCAAGTCCACGCAGAAAAAAAAAATTGTATTTGAGCACAAAGGCAGAGGAATTAAGATCATTCTGATAGAAAGATAATATATGGTGTATGTACACCAGCAAGTCCACAAGGTTAAAAAAAAGAGGTGGGGGTGAAGAAGTTTATTTGAGCATGAAGGCAGAGGAATTAAGATCATTCTGATAGAAATAATATATCGTATAGAATCCATAATATGGAAATTTTCTTTGCTAAGATACCTTTTCATTCTCAATCTTTTCCTTCAACCGAGACAACTCCAATTCCTTCTGATGCTGGGCACATAAAAAGATAGAATAAGAAAATTACTTAGTTTTCTAATAAATTTAGAGCAGATTTACACGCATAAGCAGAATTCGGTGACAAGCTAGCCACAGTAACATGATAAAGATTCATACCAGCATGGATTTGAGGTTAATAATTTCGACTTGATTCTCCCTTTTTCTAATCTGTAACACAGCAATCCAAAGGCAAGGAATGAAGATATCAAAACCAGGCGGCACATGAAAATTGAATTTTTAAGATAAGAGTAAACAGTGATGACCTCAACATCAAAATTTTCATCAAAAAAATCAGCATCTACTGGTCCTTCAGGTGACAAATGATCATCCCTAAAATATATGAAAACAACAAAAGAAATAAGATGAAATTGGTAGAACCATTAGCATGCCAAACAAAGTATGGCAGAATAAAAATTAAATGAATAAAGAGAGAGTCAACTCTTAAGCGATTGACATTCAATGTCAAAGGATCCCACTATATGAGCATAGGGAAGAGGATGAACTAGCTTTAACAAAATTTTAGGGTATAAATGAAAATCTCAAATTTGATTTCCAGGAAGACATAGGTTAAAAGAACTTTTCAAATCTTACTACAAAGTAGTCATAAATTTCTAATCAAAGAACAAATGGTAGAAGTCCCGATCAAATCACAGAACGTTGGTAAGAAATCCAAAATTCACAATCTGATCATTGTTTACTTCTAAAAGTTTCTCAAGACTCTGACAGCCAGTCAGATGCCACTAGATTGTTAAGGATAACTACTTTAAATGGTTTAAGGAAAGATCTTAATTGCAAATTCAAATTTATAAGCACTATTAGGCAGATGTATAAACGTAGAGAATACTAACCCAGTCAGGGAGTTTCCTGTTGCAGGGGGCATAACCCTTCTGGGCAGTAATGTACTCCCATTCAAAGTTGTAAAATTACTTCCACTGGGCACAAGTTTTGATTGCTCTTCGCCAAGGGCACTTGATTCAATTTCTATCACATTCTCCGATCCAATTAAGTCCTTCGTATCTTCAACATCACTCCCATTTAAAACGCCATAGCAATTATCTGACCATCAATCAACTGCACATACTCAGCTCAAATTCTAAATCAAACAAATAAGTGAAATGTCGAAAAGGTTCAAAATGGTTCTCAATTTGTAAATATGGCTAAAAAATGGTGGCGAAAGTGCATAACATTGTGATTCAAAAAGAAGTATATATTTCTATCGCAAATTAGGGCATCCCCGGGCCACAAAGCTCCCTGCCAAGGGGTCATCATAATGTACGCAGCCTTACCCCTGCTTTTATGCAGAGAGGCCATTTCCTTGGATTTGAATCTGTGACCAACCAGCCACAGAGGAGCAACCTTACCATTTATCCAAGGCTTGAAAAGGTTAAAAATGGTTCTCAATTTGTAAATATGGCTAAAAAATGAGAGCAAAAGTTCATAACATTGTGATTCAAAAAGAAGTATTAATTACAATGGCAAAATAATGAAGCTTAAATCATGTACCATGACAAGAAACAGAAAATAGCACCACTACTCATCAATTTTCAAAAATCCGATGCTGAACATCATCTACTTATCATTCCTTCTTTTGCAACATTAAAATATTAAAGTTAATTATAATACTTGCATATTAACCCAGCAATGACAGGGAAAAGATAAAAACCAGGACATTTGGCATCCAATGTTTTCATTACTTTTTTCTTGTGCTGGGTGCTGAAGTTGGAATTGAATCAACAACCTCATTGCTGTGAATAGAACTTGATTAAAAACAACCCTTAGGATAAGACATTTTTTTTATAAGAAAAGAAGACGATTTCATTAGAAAAGAGACAATATACAATAAGGAGAATAAGATGCCTCCTATTAAATAAAATTAAAAAATAAATAAATAAATAAATCCCCACAACACCACGAAAACCGCACATCTCCACAATGCACAAGCATCTTTACTTTTATGCTCCTAAGTCCAAACAAACCCTGAAAAAGATGTGGCCAACAAATCCTCAAATGACTCCAAACAAACCCAATGCTCTCCCATAAAAAGCTTATTACAAATTTTCCAAGCAAAATCAGAATGCAAAAGCAGATGAGGCACTGTTTCTGAGCTATCATAACATAAAGAACACACATCAGGATAAAGTGCATTCAAAGGTCTCCTACTCTGCTGTAGATTGCTGGTGTTAACTCTATTAAGAAGAAGCAACCAAATAAAAGCCTTGATTTTAGAGGAAACTTTGGACTCCCAAATGCTTGCATGGAGCAAAAAGGACATATTAACACTAGTGAAATGATTAAAAAAAAAAAATTGCAGACTCAAACCAAGAATGACTATCCATCCTATTGGAAGGAAGACAATTCTTCAACAACAGTGACAAAGAAGAGAGCACCTCCACCTTCCTTCATTAAAGTTCAGCAAATGACATAATTATGCCCATAGACATATCATAAAGACGAGGAAAGCAGGTGAACGATGCAGCTATAACCAACCAAATATCTTCCCATAAACAAATTCAATGACTACTACCAAAACAAATTCAGTATGGGGAATGCAGAGGGGGTAAACCTGACACATACACCTGTAAGGGCTCTCCTAAAAACATCTAAGTCCCAAGTTAGCATCCCACCCATCTACATGGAAGTCAAATCTACATTTAATGAGTTTGTGCAAAAGATAAGTCTCAACCAAGGGAAAACACCATGACCATTTAGCCAAATAGATCAGGGCTTTTAGGCACCAACTTAACAAGACCCAAACGCCCATCCAACTTAGACCTACACACAATCACCCAATTAACCAAATGATCCCTATTCCCCCCCCTACCCCCGACCAAAGGAAAGTAGCTACCTTCACCAGAATTCTAAAAATAAACAAATAATAAAGCGGGATAACTGGAGCGACAAACTTTAATCAGAGTAATATAACCCCCAGAGACAATAACGCATCTTTCCACCTATCTAATCACCTAGATACCCTATCAACTACTATAGACCCCAAGATCCCACAGACTTGGGAATAGGATTACCACCCAAAGGAACCCCTAAATAAGTCAAGGGCCAATCCAGAATACCACAACCAGCTAACAATGCCAACTCCCTGGATCTACTACAGCATAGATTAGTAGTGGCAATCCCTAATCCCACTCTTTCCAAAATTAATTTTAGCCCAGAAACCTGCTCAAAAGTTTCAAGGAGTAAAAACATTCAAGAAAGAATCTCTATAATCACCTAAAAAGAACATGGTTTCATCAACAAAGTGATGAGACACAGCTACCCCCTTTCTACCCACTCCAAGCACTTTCATGAAAGCTTTATTGACTGCCTATCCACCATTTTACTCAAAACATCAACAACTGCCACAAACAAGATTGGCAATAGTGAATCCCCTTGTTTAAAACTCCTCGACGCCCTAAACCACGACTTCAGTTGACATTCACAATAATAGAAAAGAATGCACTAGACAAGCAACCCCTCGTCCAAGACTGCCACGATGCCACCTCTCACCAAACCCCTCCCTAACAAATATCTTATCCAAAAAATTCCAACTAACTCCTTACCCTCACTAGCAACCAAAGTAGCACCCACAAATTGCCTAACCCCCACAAACGCACTTTGAACCTAAGAAACAGTATCACCCAACACTGCATCCAACCTATTTGCTAGCACTTTAGCAATAATCTTGTACACAGTGGTCACTAAGCTAATATGTCAAAAATCAGCAACCTTAATAGATATACTCATCTTAGGAACCAAAGTGGAATTAATAAGTATCTTACTCAGGATCCCATTCCAATAAAATGCATTAAAGACCTTCGACCAATCCATCCTAATCATATCCCAACAGTCTTGAAAAAGGCCATTTTAAAACCATCCAGTCTCGCACCCTTATCCCTCTCTATCCTAAATACATTACCACTCACTTCCTCCTCAAAATGTCTTTCCAGCCAAATCACCTGATCTCTAGAAACAGGATTTCAATCCAAACCCTCAACCACAGATCTACAAGCACCCTCCTTAGTGTAGAGATTCGAGAATAAACCCGTGATCTCATTTGCAGTCAAACCTGTGTCTCCAATCAAACGAGGAAAGTGGAGATCATGATACAAGAGAATCCTATATAAACTGAATAAGGAAGTTAAGCTTTGAGTGCAAATGTATTTAAATAATTAGTTCAGTAATACGCAAGAAAATTATTATAGCATTCTTTAAATCCCAACCACAAAAGAATGATCCTCAGCTCCCTATGCAGATGGTACCTTAATATTTCCCGATTTCTTAGGTATAAAAAATCCTTCAATGTCCAACCATGATGGTGTTGGGCAATTAACTTACCATTTTCACCTGACAAGCTTAAAGCTTACAAAAGCTGAGGCCTAACTATTATCTCTCTCTCTCTCTCAATCTGTAAGCGAATGTCCAACCATGATGTGTTGCGCAATTAACTAACCATTTTCACATAAACAAGCTTCAAGGTTACAAAAAGCTGAGGCCTAACTATTCCCTCTCTCCATCTCTAAACAAATGTGAGGGTGAGGATGTCCTCTTTCTTTTTGTTTCTTCTTTTCTTAGTGGAGGAGGTGGGAAGAGGCCATGCAATGTTAGGCATGAGAAACCCTGTTGAACAGTGATATGGCATTTCTGTCTATCCTCAAATTATAATACTGTTGGATTACGTACCCATATCAACAAAGAACAAAAGTGATTGTCCTTCTCGTGCGGACTAACACTTATTATTGACAAAGTAAATGCAAACTATTGTTTATCAATAAATTTACCTTCAACTGTGTCCAAGTCTCCATTCTGAATAAACTTTGCCACCTTTTCCTGAAAGGATGAGTTTGCAGATGATTTCAGGGGTACAGGACCTTGTTCACCAAAGTGGAGATCTGAGTCAGCATTTGCACTATTAATATGGCTTGGCATTGTGAAAGCTTCGCTTGATGGGGAAACATCTTCAGCCAAATCATTCACCTTCTCATCCTGACCTTTTAAAGTACATAAGGCTATCAATAACCAGGAAATGTTTATAATGACAAACTGAGCAAAAATATAAACAAACATGTACCGAGCTCTCAACTCACCTTCACGATTACTAACTGCATCATGTGTTTCAGTTAAGCTTTTCTTTTTATCAGGCCCATTGACATCTGTCGCTTTAGGGGTTGCAAGAAGCTCTCTGACAAGTTTATATCCTCTCCGTCTAACAATGTTCGCAAGATCTTTCCTACAGTTTTTTTTTTTTTTTTTTTTTTTGAGAGAAAAAAAATAAAACAACTCAGATAAGAAAAAAATATGACAAAACAATATCTTTCTAACATAATATGTGAGTGTTTTGTGTAAATTTTCTTATTTAACAGACGAGGGAATCAGTGATGAAATTCATAACTAAATCATGCATTATAATTGTATATCACCTCAACAGAATGACTAGTCATATAATTGTTGAAATCACTACACAAAATTTTATCTCTTCATCTTCTAAAGAGTGAATATGACATCTTAGATTGATTACAGTTAGATCGGCTACTAAAGATCACTGAATCTACCGATATCTGAATTTAATGGCTGATCAAAACTGCCTCATATTTATATTTGATTAGTAGGACAAACATTTGAGGGGACAAAGCTGCATTGCTAAAAATATTCTTCTAGAAACTGGAAACATTAACTGCTCCAGTGCTCCCAGAACGTTAGAATCATATTAGTTTCCATACATTCATTAGAGTGACAATTCATCACTAGACTTTAAACATTGTCTTTTGCAAGGGGGAAAAAAATCCCCTTAACCCCCCCCCCCCTCCCCAACAACCCTTCCATCTCTCGAGTAAAATCCTAATCATATGGGAGTTGAGGAGCTTTCTGCTCTTCTTCATTTGTTGGATTCTTTTTGGCCCCCCATGGAGGGGGTAGTTGGATTTGGACTTTGAATGTTTCTAGTGTATTCTCTTGTTAATCTTTTACTTCTTGTTTGATTTGTTTCTCAAACTCCTTTCCTCTTGCTAATATTTTGTGGAAAGTGTAAAGAATGTGTAGTGAATTGAAAAACCTAATCACAGCATAGATCTCCCTCTCTATTTATGATATATGTCATGTAGGTCAATTACCATCATACCCTTATGCTTACCAAGACAAAGTTGCAGTACAAGAGGCTCACAATACTTGTTGCAAAAAGATATGTCTGTTCAAATGATTATGAGGTAGTTTACCTTCCCATATCACCCACATCTAGCAGTAGTTTGCTGTTAGGATCCATAAGTGTATCAATGGACTTGGATCCCATCAGCCCTATCTTATATATTGGAGTTCGAAAACCTTAATGACAAAAAAACACTCTAGTTCTGGATACTTCTATACCAATTAATATTTCAATGTTTTGTTCATAGAAAATGCTAGGGACTCTGGATACCTTGATCACTTACGTATTAACAAAGTAGTAATCATAATATCATCCACACACACAACCAGCAAAATCTTACGGGCAGCAGTATGGTGATAGAAAGTGATTTACCGTACACTACTAAAAAGATCAAACTCAAGCACTACTGCACTGAACCTCCATGCTCTAGGAGATTGCTTTAGACCATATATGGATTTCTTGAGATGATGCACCAATGCTGACTCCCCTTGAACGACAAACCCAGGCGGCTGCTTCATATAGACATTCTCTTGAAGATTATTTCATAGAAGGGCATTCTTCACGTTTAACCAACACAGCGCCAATGATAGGTGACATCAAAGGAGATGAACTGTTGAACCAAGGTAAGTTTCACGATGGAGGAGCATGTGTCAAAATTGCCCAAACCAGCATTTCAAAAGGCATTTTTGAGCAGTGCCTTAAGGCATGCCTGCATGCATTTTCAGGCCTTAATGCCTCAAGACATACTCCAAAATGTGAAAACCCTAAAAGGTGTACACCTTTTGGCTCTATGTGTACACCTCGACTGTAAAATACACACCTTTGGCGCCTCAAGACTGAAGGCATACAGCTTTTGATACCCATAATTTAACTTATTTAAAAAAAATAAAAAAGTCATAAAATACTGGAAAAATAAAAATTAGGGCCCAAATGCCCCTCTTTGTTCTTGCAATCTAATAGGCTGCTCCTTCGAGTGTTGAACGAAGTAGGTTCTCATCAACAAAGTAGCAGCAGCCTGCTCCTTTGTGAGCCATTCATCTTCATCAATACGCCTCCTCCTCCTCCTCCTCTCTCTCTCTCTCTCTCCCCCCCCCCCCCCCCTACAAGTCTTCAAGAATCTCTCTCATTTCTCATGTCCCACAGCAATCTTGCTTGAGCCTCTCATCTATGTGAGCTCTCTTGGTCCCATAGGTGAGCTCTCTTTGACATTGACTGAAGGTTAGGTATGCTCTCTCAGCCCAACATGCTGCTGTTCTTCACCATTTTCCCTCTTTTTTCATTTATGAAAAATTGAACTCATTGAAGTAATTGAAGAATAAATTAGTTTTTCTTTTCTCAATTTTCCATATTGAAAGGCTGAAATGATCCCTGCAATGAACTGAATGAACTATGTTCTCTTTGGAGTTACAGCTACAGTTTTTCCCAGCATTTCAACTATCAAGTCTCAAAATCTTTTGATTTGATGCTGCAGCTGCTAATTATGCCCTGTTCAAGTTGAACAACCAAAAACCATGTTTGACAGTGAATCAAAAGGGCAGAAAAAGGATTTTGTCTCGAAATGTAGAAGAAGTTGATGGAGAAAATATTTTTGTTGAAACTGTAAGAATACTGTTTCGTATATTAATTTAAAAAACTGTACAATATGCCCTACTATATAACATGTAACCAGCAGCTAAGTTAAGGAAATAAAATCCTAGAATAAAGGAATATAAAAGAATCACGGAAATCCCTATTGACCAGCACCTCATCTGTACATGCCTAAAATAAGACAGTGAAGAATCATTCCTTAATTATAGAGATCACACATGACACCTAAACTGTAGGGATTTCTACACTCCCCATCAAGTTGGATCATAGATGTTGTTCATATCCAACTTGCCAATGAAATCCTCAAAGAGTTGCCGAGGTAGTCCCTTGGTGAATGTGTCTGCAATCTGCTCCTTAGTAGGGACATATGTCATGCAAATAGTTCCTTCTTCCACCTTTTCTTTAATGAAGTGTCTGTCAACTTCCACATGTTGGTTCCGTCATGCTGGACAGGGTTAAGAGAGAGATACTGATAGCTGCCTACTTATCACAGTACAGCTTGATAGGTAACTCTAACTCAGCATGTAGTTCTTCCAATAGCCTCTGCAGGCCCTTCACATATTCCCTGAGCAACAGCTCTGAATTCTGCTTTTGCACTGCTCCTTGCTACAACATTTTGTTTCTTGCTTCTTCAAGTGACCAGATTTCCCCATAAAAAGGTGCAGTATCCAGTTGTGGATCTTGTATCCTCTGTAGAGCCAGCCCAATTAGCACCAGTGAATATTGCCACTTCCTTTTGTTCACTTCACTTGAACAATAAGCCTTTCCCTGGAGATCCTTTAGATATCTTAGGATCCTGAAGGCTGCTTCCTGGTGTGCCTCTTTTGGAGAGTGCATATGCTGACTTGCTACACTTACTGCAAAAGCTATCTCTGGTCTGGTATGTGACAGGTATCAGTTTGCCGACTAATTTTGATATTTCTCCCTATCTACTGGTATGCAACCTAGCATGCCTGTTTCGGTCAGGAGATCAAGGATGTATTTTCATTGTGAAACACTAATTCCCTTCTTTGATCTAGCTACCACCATCCCAAGAAAGTATCGCATTTTCCCCAAATCCTTCACTTCGAATTCTGTGGCTAGAACTTTCTTCAATCTTCCCATTTCCTCAATGTCATCTCCGGTGAGGATAATGTCATCTACATACACAATCAGAATAGTCTTCTTCCCATTTTTTTGTTTGAAAAATATATTATGGTCGGACTGTCCTTGGCAGTATCCCTCTCCTTTTATCACCTTTGTAAATCTATCAAACCATGCCATGGGAGATTGTTTGAGTCCATATAAGGACTTTCTCAGTTTACAAACTTTGTTTTCCTTGCCCCTTTTACTGAATCCATGGGGTAATGTCATGTACACTTCTTCTTCCAGCTCACCATTTAGGAATGCATTTTTTATGTCAAGTTGTTGAAGTGCCCAGTCTAGATTGGCTGCTAGGGATAAGAGCACTCGGATAGTGTTCAACTTTGCCATGGGTGCAAAGGTTTCTATGTAATCGATGCCATAGGTCTCAGTAAATCTTTTTGCAACCAACCGGGCCTTGTATCTTTCAACTGTCCCATCTGCTCGGTATTTTATAGTGAATACCCATTTGCAGCCTACTGGTCTCTTTCCTCGTGGCAAATTCATAACCTCCCATGTTCCATTCTTTTCCAATGCCCTTATCTCCTCCATTACAGCCTCTCTCCATTCTGGAATTTCAAGTGCCTCCTCAATGTTCTTTTGGAATTTTGACCGTCAAGGTTAGAAGTAAAGGCACGGTATCCCGTGGACAAGGAATTATAGGACACAAATTTTTCAATTGGATGAGGGGTACATGAACGAGGATGTTTTCTGAGAGCAATGGGCAGATCAATATCATCAAATTTATTAGGAGTAGGTCTATTACCTGTTCTAAGTTGTTGGGAGGTTCTTGGTTGGGCTCTTGGTTGCTCGGAGCTGCCACCAATTCTGACTCTCTTGGTGCTTTGGGTATGAGTTTTTCATTACCACTTGGCTTCGGCCTTCATAAGTAGACTAGTGTCTCCTTGTTATTCTATTGTTCTATCTCTCCCCGAGTTTAAGTTCCCTTCTGTGACTGGCAAGGAAGTGGAGGAGGATGGTAGATTGGTGAGAGGAAAGTCTAGGAAAAACATGTCACCATTGGAATTATTCCAAGTCTGAGATTCACTCACATTCTCCCCCTGAATAGAAGACTTGGGATAGAATGGAGTGGTCTCGAAAAAGGTGACATCAAGGCTAATAAAGAGACAACGGGAAATAGGGTCATAGAATACCCAAGGAAGACACACTTGGTGGCCCGAGGATCCAGCTTGGTGCGCTAGTGAGAATGGACATGCACAAAGGCAGTGCAGCCAAATAAACAAAGAGGGAGATTGGAGTCCAGCTGAGAGGTAGGGAAAAATTCGAGAAGCGTGTCAAGGGGTGTAGCATAGGACAGAACACGACTGGGCATTCTATTGATAAGGTAAGTGGCTGTTAGACATCACCCCAAAACATTGTAGGCATGTGGGTAGTGAGCACAAAGGCTCGTGCTACCTCAAGAATGTGTCTATTTTTGCGTTCAGGAACCCCATTTTGTTTAGGGGTGTCAACGCATAAGCTTTGTTGAATTATCCCTTTTTTTGAAGGAAGAGACCCGACATGTGGTTGAAATATTCCATGCCATTGTCAGTACGCAAGATTTGAATCTTGGTGTGAAATTATGTTTGGACCATGGCATAAAAGTTAATAAACACTGAACGTACTTCAGAATTATCTTTTAACAAGTACGAGTGTGATCATCAATGAATGTCACAAACCATTTTGTGCGAGTACGATTAGAAATCCGGGAAGGTCCCCATACATCACTATGAATAATTGTGAAAGGTTTTGTGGGTCTGTATTTGGATTTTAGGAATGAAGTTCTTCGGTGTTTTGCGAGTTCACACACTTCACATTGAACATCAAGAGGCATTTTATTCGAACATAGCTAAGGAAATAAATGACACAGTGTACTAAAAATTGAGGAGACCCAACCAAGAATGCCATAACATTAGGTCACTATTCTTAGGGATAGAGACAAAATTACAAATAACACTTTGACACTGATCACTCATTTTGGCTTCCTCTAAGTAGTAGATTCCCTCATACTCCTTAGCACTGCCAATCGTCGTCCCCGATGACAGGTCCTAAAAAACACAATGGGCTAAAATAAATTTAGCAGAGTAATTGGAGTGTTTAGTGAGTTGGCTGGCAAACAGAAAATTACAAGATAATTTTGGAACATGAACAGACTCTAAAAGTAATCGAGTCAGGAATCCGAATACTCCCTTTGCCAAAAACAGGAGCAAGAGATCCGTCAGCAATTTTGACTTTTAGATTACCAGCACATGGGGTATATGATAAGAAAAGGTTATAAGAGTCTGCCATATGGTCAGAGGCTCCAGAATCTATAATCCAGGGTGTATGGTTACGAAAGGTGTATAGGGCTTGTGAGAAATTACCTTTGTGTGCCAAATTACCAGATGGAGTATTTTTTGGCGACTGACCCGAGGCTTGGAGAGCATATAGCATCTCCATGATTTTCTGTAGTTGGTCATGGTTGGAGGTGCTGCTGCTACCACTGTCAGAATGGTTGCTCGCCACTTGTTGCCCCTCGGGTTGAGTCTCAGAACAAGCTTGATAGCCTCTACTTTTGGTGCTCTGCCGTGGTTTCCATTCAGCCAGCTTGCCATGAATCTCCCAACAATTATCCTTGGAATGGCCAGGCTTTTGGCAATGTTCACACCAGAGGCGGCCCTTTGGTTGCTTGGTATTTGGTACACTATAGGTCCCACGGGATACAAATGCTGAGCCCTCTGGTACCGTGGCTGTAGCTTCCTTCAACATGACTTTGCGCCTTGCCTCTTCACGCCTCACTTCAGCAAACACTTCTTGAGTGGATGGTAGAGGTATGCGGTCCTTCCTCGTACATCATCTAAATCTCGATTAACGCCTGCAAGGAACTCAAAAACTCTCTCCTTTTCCAATCTCTTCTAGAACAGCACACAGTCCTCAGCACAGCACCATTTTTCTTCGCTGCTTAAATCCAGTTCTTGCCATAGTGCCAACATCTCCATGTAATAGTCTGTCCCCTCCCTCTCGCCTTGTTTCATATGCCATAGACATGTCTTAATTTCAAAGACTTGGGAAGCATTCTCCTCGTCAAAGTGGGTTCTCGGACTGCATCCCACACCTCTTTTGTTGTGGGCAATAACATATATTGTTGGGCTTTGTGAAGCCTACTTATGTTTAATCCATGGAGCGAAGGCCTGGGCCTGGCCAGAAATACTTAGAGTCTCACCCAAGTGCTCGACCAGGAAGACCCTGAAGGGCGACCAAGTCGAGATTCTGAGATATCCTAAAGGACGAAATCCTCGAGGATGCTGAAGTTCAAGATTCCTGATTTCCTGCGAGACTCGACCAGGTCGCGACAATGGGGAACCTGCGAGACTTGACCAGGTCGCGACAATGGGGAACAAGGGTGCGACTAGGTCAACGGCAACGATCTTCTGTGCGAGATTTCAGCAAAACTTTCCTATTTCGAAAGTTATGATCTTGTAAACCCTAAGATATATATTTCTAATGTTTGTCTATGTGTGTAGAGCGGCGTAGAAGTGTGCAGTAGCATGGAGAGTGTTGTGAGCTCTTGTGTGCACGATCCAAAGGTGTTCGCTTCGGTGTTTAGGGTGTGTGCACGTTGTTTCTTCCTTGTTGAGAGTGAGAGAAACTGTAATTGCTGCACTCTGTATACTTTTCTGATAATAGTGAAATCCCTGCAACTCCGTGGACGTAAGCAAAATTGCAGAACCACATAAATATTGTCTTGTGTGTGCGTGTGATTTTTCTTTGGCGTGTGTGCTTGTCTCTATCTTGTTTCTCACAAGTTTAGTGTTCAAGGAATTTCCGCGTGTTTGTTTATTCTCCCTACAATTGGTATCAGAGCCAAGTTAGGCTTAAGTGGGAGCAATGGCTAAGGAAGCAGGAAAGGCGCCAGAGATAGAAAAGTTCGATGGCACAGACTTTGGATTCTGGAGGATGCAAATCGAGGATTATCTCTATGGGAAGAAGTTGCATCTACAGCTTCTAGGAGGAAAACCTACGACCATGAAGGACGAGGAATGGACTCTCCTTGACAGACAAGTACTAGGAGTTATCAGATTCACTTTGTCTAGGTTTGTTGCACATAATGTTGTAAAGGAGACGACCACGGCAGATCTGATGAAGGCTTTGTCAAGTATGTATGAAAAGCCATCTACAAATAACAAGGTACACCTAATGAAGAAACTATTTAATTTAAAGATGGCTGAGAATGCATTGATTGCACAACATCTGAATGATTTTAACACAATCACAAATCAATTGTCGTCTGTAGAAATTGAGTTTGATGATGAGATACGTCCACTGATCATTTTGGCTTCATTGCCAAACAGTTGGGAGGCCATGAGGATGGCTGTAAGTAACACCACGGGAAAAGCAAACTAAAGTATAATGACATACGAGATTTAGTTTTAGCTGAGGAGATTCGCAGAAAGGATGCTGGTGAAACCTCAGCATCTGGTTCTACCCTAAACCTTGAGACAAGAGGCAGAGGTAATGATAGAAATTCAAATCGGGGTAGATCAAAATTCAGAAATTCTAATAGGAACATAAGCAAATCAAGATCTGGCAAAAAAGGACAATGTTGGAACTGTGGGAAAACGGGTCAGTTCAGGTAGGAATGCAAAAGTCTCAAGAAGAAGAATGAAGATGACTCTGCTAATGCCGTAACAGAGGAGGTACAGGAAGCACTACTTATTGCAGTAGACAGTCCACTTGATGTTTGGGTTTTTGGACTCAGGAGCTCCGTTTCATACCACTTCACACCATGAAATCATACAAAACTATGTAGCAGGAGATTTTGGTAAGGTGTATTTGGCTGATGGTACAGCCTTGGATGTTGTGGGTATGGGAAACGTCCGAATGTCGTTGTCCAATGGGTCTGTTTGGTTACTGGAGAAGGTACGACATATTCCTGACCTGAGAAGGAATCTAATTTCTGTCGGACAGCTTGATGATGAAGGGCATGCAATGTTGTTTGCTGATGACACTTGGAAGGTTACAAAGGGAGCCAGAGTATTGGCTCATGGAAAGAAATCTGATACTCTATACATGACCTCAAGTCCAAGAGACACAATTGCAATTGCTGAAGCAAGTACTGATACAAGCTTATGGCACCGCAGACTTGGTCACATGAGTGAGAAAGGGATGAAAATGCTGCTGTCAAAAGGCAAATTACCAGAATTGAAGTCCATTGATTTTGACTTGTGTGAAAGTTGCATCTTAGGAAAACAGAAAAGGGTGAGTTTCTTGAAAACTAACAGGACACTGAAGGCTAAAAAATTGGAGTTAGTGCACACAGATTTGTAGGGGCCTTCTCCCATTGCATCTCTTGGAGGATCAAGATATTACATCACTTTCATTGATGACTCAACCAGAAAGGTATGGGTTTATTTTCTGAAAAATAAATCTGATGTATTTGACACTTTTAAGAAGTGGAAGGCTATGGTTGAGACTGAGACAGGTTTGAAAGTAAAATGTTTGAGGTCAGACAATGGTTGAGACTACATCGATGGAGGGTTCAGAGAGTATTGTGCTGCACATGGAATCAAAATGGAGAAGACCATTCCTGGGACACCACAGCAAAATGGTGTGGCTAAGCGCATGAACAGAACTCTCAATAAGCGTGCTAGGAGCATGAGGTTACATGTTGGAGTACCAAAAACTTTCTGGGCTAATGTTGTTAGTACTGCAGCTTACCTGATAAACCGAGGACCTTCGGTTCCAAAAGAGGTTTGGAGTGATAAAGAGGTAAAAGTTTTCTCATTTAAAAGTTTTTGATTGTGTTTCTTGTGTTTATATTGATTCTGATGCTCGTAGTAAACTTGATGCAAATTCTAAAATATGTTTTTTCATTGGCTATGGTGACGAGAAATTTGGCTATCAGTTTTGGGATGAACAAAACAGGAAAATCATCAGAAGTAGAAATGTGATATTTAATGAACATGTTATGTACAAGGGCAGGTTGACTGTAGTGTCTAATGTCACAGAGATAGATCAGAAGAAATCTGAATTTGTTAACTTAGATGAGTTGACTGAAAGCACTGTCCAAGAAAGGGGTGAAGAGGACAAGGAGAATGTAGAATCACAGGTAGATCAGAGCACACCTGTAGCTGCGGTCCATAGATCTTCCAAGACTATTAGACCTCCACAGCGTTATTCACCTGCTCTAAATTATTTCTTGTTGACTGATGGTGGTGAGCCAGAGTGTTACGATGAAGCCTTGCAAGATGAAAATTCAAGCAAGTGGGAGTTAGCCATGAAGGATGAGATGGATTCCTTGTTGGGGAACCAGACATGGGAACTAACTGAATTTCCAGTTGGGAAGAAGGCTTTGCACAACAAGTGGGTATTCAGAATAAAGAATGAGCATGATGGTAGCAAGCGCTACAAAGCCAGATTAGTTGTCAAAGGGTTTTAGCAGAAGCAAGGCATTGACTTCACAAAAATATTTTCTCCAGTTGTGAAGATGTCTACAATTAGACTGGTACTGGAATGGTGGCTGCTAAAAACCTACATTTTGAGCAGTTAGATGTGAAGACGGCATTCCTTCATGGTGACTTGGAGGAAGACATTTTCATGAGTCAACCATAAGGGTTCATTGTCCAGGGACAAGAGAATTTAGTCTGCAAACTGAGGAAGAGCTTGTATGGCCTAAAACAAGTTCCAAGACAATGGTACAAGAAATTTGATAGTTTTATGCATAGAATTGAGTTCAAGAGATGTGAAGCTGATCACTGTTACTATGTTAAGTTCTTTGGCAATTCTTACATCATATTGTTGTTATATGTAGATGATATGCTCATTACAGGGTCTAGCATTAAGGAGATTAACAATCTAAAGAAGCAATTATCAAGACAGTTTGCAATGAAGGATTTGGGAGCTACAAAGCAAATCCTTGGAATGAGGATCATTAGAGACAAGGCTAATGTTACATTGAAGCTTTCACAGTCAGAGTATGTGAAGAAAATTCTCAGTGGGTTCAACATGAATGAAGCCAAACCAGTGAGCACACCCTTGGGTAGCCATTTCAAACTAAACAAAGAACAGTCACCGAAGACAGAAGAAGAAAGGGACCACATGAGCAAGGTGCCCTATGCCTCAGCTATTGGCAACTTGATGTATGCCATGGTGTGTACAAGGCCAGACATTGCACATGCAGTGGGAGTTGTAAGCAGATTCATGAGTAGGCCTGGAAAGCAGCATTAGGAGGAGTCAAGTGGATTCTAAGATATCTTAGGGGTACATCAGATACATGTCTTTGCTTGACAGGTGCAAGTTTGAAACTGCAGGGTTATGTAGATGCCGATTTTTCTGGTGATACTGACAATAGAAAGTGTACTACTGGGTTTGTATTTACTCTGGGTTGCACAGCTATATCTTGGGCTTCAAATCTACAAAAGATTGTTACTTTGTCTACTACAGAAGCTGAGTATGTTGCAGTAACTGAAGCTGAAAAGGAAATGCTTTGGCTACATGGTTTCTTAGATGAATTGGGTAAGAAGCAGAAGATGGGCATTCTACACAGTGACAGTCAGAGTGCAATCTTTCTTACTAAAAATTCGGCTTTTCATTCTAAATCGAAGCATATACAGACAAAATACCACTTTATTCGTTACCTTGTTGAAGATAAGCTAGTAATACTTGAGAAAATCTGTGGATCTAAGAACTGGACAGACATGTTGACTAAGGGTGTCACTATTGAGAAGCTGAAACTGTGTGCAGCTTCAGTTGGTCTTCTAGTTTGAGGATAGGAGGATGAGTTGCAGGGATGAGGGATTATTCTTTTGGAGAATTGCGATTGATGTTGGTAATTAAACTAGTCTCCAAGTGGAAGATTTTTTGGGCTTTGTGGAGCCTAGTTATGTTTAATCCATGGAGCGAAGGGCTGGGCCTGGCCAGAAATACTGAGAGTCTCGCCCAAGTGCTCGACCAGGAAGACCCTGAAGGGCGACCAAAATGAGATTCTGAGATATCCTGAAGGACGAAATCCCAAGAGGCTCGACCATCATCTCGACCAGCAAGACTTAATGGTGGGACTAGGTCGAGGATGCTGAAGTTCAAGATTCTTGATTTCTCGCGAGACTCGACCAGGTCGCGACAATGGGGAACAATGGTGCGACTAGGTCAATGGCGACGATCTTCTATGCTAGATTTTAGCAGAACTTTCCTATTTCGAAAGTTATGATCTTGTAAACCCTAAGATATATATTTCTAATGTTCGTTTATGTGTGTAGAGCGGCATAGAAGTGTGCAGCAGCATGGAGAGTGTTGTCAGCTCTTGTGTGCACAATCCAAAGGTGTTCGTTTTGGTGTTTAGGGTGTGTGCGCGTTGTTTCTTCCTTGTTGAGAGTGAGAGAAACTGTAATTGCTGCATTTGGTATACTTCCCTGATAATAGTGAAATCCCTGCAACTCCGTGGACATAAGCAAAATTGCCGAACCATGTAAATATTGTCTTGTGTGTGCGTGTGATTTTTCTTTGGCATGTGTGCTTGTCTTTATCTTGTTTCTCACAGGTTTAGTGTTTTGGGAATTTCCACGTGTTTGTTTATTCTCCTTACATATATGTTTTCCCGATCATTGGCTTCATGGAGTTGATAAGCCATGAGGTAATCAAGGAATTCTCCGATCTCCATTGTTGGAGTGTCACGGCATTCGTTGAATCAGGTTTCTTTATATCGCTGGTAAGATACCCGAGCTTTCCTCTGCCATTGACTACGAGTTTCACGAACTGGGCCCATTCTCGGAAATGTTTCTCGTTGAGTTTTTCTGCCCATAGTTGGATAGAAGAGCCATCTAGTCCATTCGAACTGATGATGGTATTGGTTTAACTCGTTTGAGTCTCCAAGGTTGTGGACTCTCGACCGTTGATGGAGTCGTCCCCCATAGTTAGCTTGGTTTATGAAAAAACCAGCTCTAATACCATGTTGAAACTGTAAGAATACCGTTTTGTATATTAATTTAAAAAACTATACAATATGCCCTACTATATAACATGTAACCAGCAGCTAAGTTAAGGAAATAAAATCCTAGAATAAAGGAATATACAAGAATCAGGGAAATCCCTATTGACCAGCACCTCTCTTGTACATGCCTAAATAAGACAGTCAAGAATCATTTCTTAATTATAGAGATCACGCATGACTCCTAAATTGTAGGGATTTCTACAATTTTAGATGCAAATTTTATGATCAAAGTTGTAGTGGGGCCGTCACAAGGTTTAAGCATCATTTGGTTGGTGCAAGAAAGGGAATGAAAACTTGGCCATAGGTTCCTCGAGATGTTATAAGATATGAAAGCAAGCTCACTCTTGAAAAATTCCAAGAATATAAGTCTAAAAAAATGATCTGCTTGAAGAGAGTGGGATGGGTCCAGGAGGAGTGGTTGAGCAGCAACAAAAGAGGGGCTTGAACCATAGTGCTAGAGGTCCAATGGATAGGTTCTCATCCTCGCATACCAATCATGCTACCCTAAACTCCAAAAAAATGGAAGAAAGAACAGAGGAATGAGGTGTGTAGGAAAGTTGGGGATTGTGCATTCAATAATGCTCTTACATTTAGTTTGATGGACAATGTTTATTGGCGTGTTATGGTGGATGGGATCACCAATTATAGATCATGTTTCAAGCCTCCTTCAATGCATGAGATGAGGACATGATCCTTAGAGATGAGAAAGACATTGATGGCACATTGGAAGAGCATAAAAAAACTTGGAAGGAATATGAGTTCTCTATTATGGTCGATGGTTGGACTGATGGGTGTTCAAGGGTCCTCATTAATGTTATCATAAATGGTCCTGCTGTGTGTGGTTTGAAAAATCCATGGTTGCTTTTGATTCTATAAAAAATGGTGATTTGATATTTACATATCTGCAGGAGGTAGTTAAAGAAGTTGGTGAGAATAATGTTATGCAGGTGATAAGTCATAAGTGGTAGAAAGAAGCCTATGGGAAAGAGGGTGAAGTTATTTTGCACTCCATTCATAGCATATTGCTTGGATCTTGTGTTGGAGGACATTGAAAAATTGAAGATCCACGCAGCCATAGTCCTAAAGGCTAAGCAAGTTGTGAAATTTATTTATAACCAGTTAACCACTCCTATGCACTTGCAATGATGAGGAAGCATTTCAACAAAAACGAAGAACTATTATGTCCAGCAGTAACATGCTTTGCCACTGCCTTTTTGACATTCCAAAGCCTTTACAAAGAAAAACGAGGCCTTCGATCTGTGTTCTTTTCAGAGATGTGGTGTAAGTCTACATATGCAAAACAACATGGAAGCGTAAGGGCTTGCTCAATTGTTTTGTTTGACCAACATTTTGGGTTCACATGGTTTATGTTATCAAGAGTGTTGTCACTTGTCCCTTCCCTTGTGTGTCCTAAGGAAGTTGATTCTCAAAAAAGACCAAGCATGGGTTCATTTGTAAGTTTATTGATTCGGTGAAGGAACAAATTGCTGCCAATTTTTCTAGAATTCCAAGAAATATGGACTCAACAACAAGCCTTAGGTCCCACAAGGTGGGGTTGGTTACATGAATCATTTTCTGCTAATTCATATGATCAAGGGCATTTTCCATGGTTAGCTTAAGAGCTATTAAATCCTTCCTCACTATCGCATTCTATGTTATTTTAGGTCTACTCCTACCCCTTCTAATACCAGTAACAATAATTAGCTCACTCATCATTGGCGCACTACTTGGCCTACATTTCAACTACCCAAACCATCTAAGTCATCCCTCCCTTATCTTATCTTTTACTGGTGTTATGCCTAACTTATTATGAATATTTTCGTTCCTTAATTTATCCTTTGATGTTATACTACTCATCCACCTTAGCATTCACATTTCAGTAATTTTTACTTTCTACATATGTTGTTTCTTAGTTGCCCAACATTCTGATCCACAAAGCACGGTTGATCTTATATCTGTCCTTTAAAACTTTCCTTTTAATTTTAAAGGTATTCTACAATCACACAGCACACCCAAAGCACTCTTCCATTTTGCCTAACCTACTTTAACTATAGGTATTAGATCCTCTTCAATTTCTCCTTTTGTTTGCATAATAGATCCAAGGTATCGAAATCTACTAGTTCTATTAATTTCTTGATTATCAAGTTTGATATTATCTCCAATATTCCTCCAAAATTACATTTTGTCTTATTTCTACTTATCCTAAAACCTCTAAACTCTAAAGCTATTCTCCATTGTTTTAAATTAGGTTCCACTCCACTCTTGCTTTCATCAATCAAAACAACATCGTTTGCAAACAACATACACCATGAGATCTCATTTTGAATATTCCTAGTGAGTTCATCAATCACCAAGGCAAAAAGATAATGGCTCGAAGTAGAACCATATGTACACCAAATGTGATTGGATATTCTCTACCAAAGTTTATGTATGTCTCTTTTCCCTTCTTTTATATCTAGTCTGACATATAGACTATCATAAGTTCTATGTTTAGCTTCACCTATGGTCTTTTTCGCATCTTTTCTTGCCTCTTTATACTTTTCAAGGTTTTCTGTGTTTCTACAATTTAGCCATGTTTTGTACCAATTTTTTTTTTTGTCTTTACCACTTCTTGAACATCTCAATCTCACCACCAAACTTCTTTATTGTCTGAGAATCTTCCTCTAGATTCACCTAAAATCTCTTTTGCAATCTTTTTAATAGAGCTAGCTATCCTATTCCACAAATTTTTTGCATCTACCTTCTCCCCTATTGTCCAATTACCCTCTTTGATCAATTTTTCTTTATATTTTACTATAATTTCTCCCTTCAAACTCCACCATCTAGTCCTCTTGCATTGATGCATGCTTCTCTTCCATTTTTTTAGTACATATATAATACTAGAATTTTGTGTCGTATAGTCAAACTTTCATTAAGATAACTTTACAACCCTTCCATGACAAACAACCTCCCCTCCTAGTTAAGAAAACATATATTTGGCATTTCTTTTTCCCATTCTTGAAGGTAATTAAGTGTTCTTCTCTTTTCTTAAGCAAGTATGCATTATGACAAGATCATGTGACATGACAAAATCTAAAATCATATCACCAGTCTCATTTTTATCTCCATACACATGGCCTCCATGTATCCTCTTATAACCTTCATTGTCCTTTTCAATATGTCCATTCATATCAACTCCTATGAATGCTTTTTTTCAAACACTGGCATCCCCTTGAATAATACTTTCCATATCTTCCCAAAATTGTCTTTTAAGGTTTTCAGCCAAGCCTAGTTGGGAAGCATATGCACTAATGACATTTATTATCCCTTGCCTTAGAGCTATCTTAATTTTTATGATCCTATCCCCTATTCTTTTAACATCTATCACATTATCTTTCAAGTTCGTCTACAATGATTCCTAGACCATTTTTATGTTTTTCTTTTCCATTGTAACAAAGTAAAAATCTTGATTTTTCAATCTCTCTTTCTCCCCTACCCACTTAGTCTCTTGAAGGCAGATCACGTTAATTTTTCTTCTAATCATTGTGTCAATTATGTCCATGCTTTTACTTGTTAGCATCCCTATATAACCCTAGTTTTCCTAAGTGCAATGTGTTGCTCGTAGGGGATGCCCCAATAAATATTTGGTAAGGATTCATTCATATAGATCTAACAAGTTTTACACTAGTCGTCAACTACCTAACACAACCCTACTCCTTTAATTGGGCTTGGGACTGGTTGTATAAAGATATTTAGGGCAGTTGGTGCTACACAAGCAGTGCATGTGTCTAAAAATTGCTAATAGATAATAATTGTTAAAGTCCTGTATTGAAAATCAGAAAAGAACTGTCTGCATATGACTAGTGCATAAATTGAAATACAATAGCTGTGCATGCTCTAACTTGAAATCAGAATGAATGCAAGATGTTCTTGAAGATAGAATGTTGTTGAAATGTATATATTTAACCTGAAAAACATAATATTCTTGATTAGAATGTTTGATTCACAAGTTGTTTTGAATTTCAACATAATTGATCCATGTTACCTTTCGAAAAAATCAGTAAGGAGAACTTCATCACCCCTTACATGTTGCGAGATATTATCTAAACCGTAAATCGCGCTATAAGAAGAACTTCTTTTATTATGACAAAGTGCAAAAGGTTTATTTGACTGCATTGACAGAATGTTGGAATATGAGGGACTAGCTGCAGGCGTCCAATTTGATTTGTTTTAATAATGCAAAAGGGGGCTTCGGGAGTCAAGCGACTGATTCTAGAATGTTGAGAAACCCAACTAAAAATAATAAGTTGATGGAAATTATTTATTTTTTTCTATAATAAAGAAGAATTCATTAATAGAATAAGAATATGCAGCTAGGAGAATAAGGAGTTGTTTGTTTGTGCTTTAATGGCCTCCAAATAGAGGTTAGGTTCTTAATGGTCCAAAATTCAGCCAACCGGTGTTGTTTTGTCAACCTCTAAAATAGCTCTGGATTGCCTCTAGAGAATCAGCAATCTCCCCAGTGCTGATTCATTGCTGATTCAGTAAGAGCACAAATTAGAAGCTTTTTTTACTTTTTTACACTAAGAAAAAACATAAATTACACCACCTCGGCTCTCCTCCCACAATTACCCAACCAACTCATGCCCTGTCTTTCCAAGCTCTCACCTCTCCAGTCTCTCCAATGTTGAACGAGAACCTTTAGTATTGTCATTCTTCTTTCGACATTCTCCTTGCTCCTTAGACACCGGCATGTTTTTTCCCCTCCTCTCCTTCTCCTTCCTTTTCATTTATGTTCTGGTTTTTTAAAATTTAAAAAAATAAATAAATAAAATTGCTACTTATGCTTTGGTTTATCTACTGCTGCACAAGATCTCAAAATACGATTCGGGAAGGCCCATCTTGCTTGAATTATCTCCAACTAGTGTGGCTTTCAATTTTGGAAAGACTCAAATATTCTTTTGCATATTAAAATGCTCTCTGGTGAATCCAAACCCACAGCAGAAAGAGACCATGAATTCAATAGATTTTTAACTCTCCCACTTCCTTTGTGGGGATTTATGAAGATTTTTCTTTGTATATATAAAGGATCAAAATGTTAGAACCATTGATGGAAATTATAAAACTGAGATTTTTGCAGAAGAAAGGCTGAAAAAAAATGGAGAAAAAGCAAGTATTTAGTTGAAGTGTTAATTAAAAAATAATAATTTCTTATAATGTTTCACAATAAATAAATATCTTATGTTTTAAAGTATTTACATTAGAAAATATTTTCAATTATTATGTTTTATATTTGAGACATATTATTTTTTATATATATAAAAAAAATTGATCTCAAAGAATGTTTATTAATTTTAACAAACAGGTTTTCCCTTGATAGTTTACAAGATTAAAACTGGAAAAATACATATATTCAGAGGTTAATACCAAACAAAAATAATAATTCAGCATTCAGATTCAGAAATTGGTTCCAATTATATTCAAAACCCGGTTCACAGATTCAACATTGCATTCGGCGCTAATTGCTAAATTTTATCAAACACCCTTAAGACATCTCCTTAACAAAGTCTGGAAAATCCAGATAAAAAACAAAAGAAAAACCTATAAACTAGAGAACAAAAGAGAAAAAACCATCACGAACTAACACTCCAACACATAATGCCAATCACACTGAATATCAGAAAAGCTCACGCCCTAAAAATTCCCTTGTCCCACGCACCAAAGATAAGCCAAATAATGTATCTTTTCCCAAACCAGCAACTGAGCCGACTTCCGCCCTAAAAATTGTGTGCATTACGCTCCATCCACATCCCCCTCCCCCACCCCACCCCCAAGAAAAAAAAAAACACATTTCCAATGCGCTGCCCTATCCTTTTTCCCGCCAAATCCAACAAAAGTCACTGCCATAAAATCCTCCACTGTCTTAGAACTCACACAACATTCGCCTAAAATACCAAATAACTTATTCCAAACACTCCAAGCATAGTCGCAACGAATGAACAAATGTGATGATGATTCTGAACAATTAAAGCAGAGAACACATATAAATGGAGATATAGCCTTCAAAGGTCTCCTAACCTGCAGCAAGTTGATGGCAATTAGTTAGTATTCTATCATTGTTTCTTACAATAAAATATTTCTTCTTTTGTAGCTAATTGATGGATGTGTTTTAGGACAAAATCCCTGAACTAACAATGTTTGTTGTTCGTGTTCTTAGTCAACAAATTTCATGTTATCTACTAGTTGAAGTTATTCATTTATTCTCCATGTTTAACTTGGTTATGCACTTGTCTTCTAACATTTAAACATTTAAATGGACCAATTGTAGATTCATATGAAAAAAGGAATAAAGTAGAGCAACAAAGATTGAATGCTCTAGCTTATGTGAAATACAACACCAAACTCAAAGAGAGAAAGTTATAAGAAGAAGACAGAATTATGATCCAATATTGGTGGAGGAAGTATATTCAAATGATGAATGGATCACCAAGAAAAAAAGAACATGTCCTCTCAAAAGATGCTTCTTGGCTTGATGATGAAAATCCCTCTAAAGTTTATGCTATTAGAGCTTTGCCAATGGTAGCAAATGAAGGAGACAATGGTCAAGCAACTCAAGCTTGTGGTAGCTCTCATTCCTTAAATCCTTGCAAAAGTAAAACTTGTGAATTCTAGTAAAACTTGGAAAGTAAAAGATCCATAATTATTTTTGAATCTACTAAATTATCAATTTATAATTTTTCTAAACCATAACTTCATTGAATGTGTAGGCGCCCACAATTGAGGAAGAAGGTGATATTACTGAAGTGGAAGGACTCCTACCTTTTGATGAGTTTGATGATGATGACGACTTTGACGAAGAAGACCTTGATAGTTCCTTTTGAGCTTTATTAATTTAGATTTTAGTTAGTTCTTCATCTCTTCTTTTTTTATGTTTATTTAAGAGTTTAACTTCGAACCACGAAAATAGTGTGAATTTCGTAATGTTATGACTTATGCTTATCTTATACATGCTTTATTTGAGTTTGTGAGTTTAAAATGACCTACACGCTATTCAAGGATTGTGTTTTATTTTTTTCTTATTTTGACTTTATTCTTTTTTTAATTTTTCTTTATGATTCTAATTGTTAGAGAAAATTGCCCACGATCGTCTAAAGTGATGGAAAAGGAGGATCAACATCATGGGATACTGATCTTTAAATAAGGAAACATAAAAAAGCAGTAGGGGCTAGAGGGGGCTCTCAACTCTTGAGTCGTAGTTATGCATATACTTAGACCTTAAGATAAGCCAGAACTAGGAGGATCCACATTTACATGATGATGCAAAGGATTGCTAGGTAGAGACTACATGCCAAAATTTGGAAGTCTGTACAAAGGAAGGGACTCATGGTGGTCAACAAGGCCAAAGGATTCGTAAGGTGTAGATCAAAGAAGGAAATACTACTATAAACAAAAAAGCAATGCATGGTAGGGCTGTATTAGAGATATCCATTTTGAATACCAGAGTATCCAAAAAAATACATTTTTTAGCACGAGGATTGAACTTATCCACTCCAGAAGTTAATTGATGGACAATGGAGAGAACACCTAATATGGGAGGAAGCAACAAGACCAATTAAGCATTCAGCACGAGAACAAAGTGGGGTATTTTACCTCCAGGACCAGAAGATGGCATTCTAATGATAACAAAGCAATGAGCACAAAAACACTGCAATACACCTTGGCATGATTAACTCCAAGGATATGCCTATTTTTACTCTCAACAACTCCATTTCATTGTAGAATATAGGCACAAGATGACTAATAATTTATACCACATTTAGCCATACAGGTATTTGGATTGGACATGAAGTACTAGAATTATCACTATGAAGCATCCTGACACAAATCAAACTAAGTCTCTATTTCATAACAAATGGATACAAATTTTTTACTACTACTTAGTATCGGTGATAGGTTTGAAAAAGAACCCAAAAATATCAAATTTAGATACTAGTAGAAGGCACACATAAACAACTCAAAATAAGCAACAGCAACAATAACAAGCTTTAAGTCCCGCTAGGTGGGGTTGGCTACATGAATCTTTTTCTGCCAGTTCACCCGATCAAGAGCATTTTCCTCTATACGATTAAGGGCTATTAAATCCTTCCCCACTTCCTCATACCAAGTTATTTTGGGCCTACCCCTACCCCTTTTCATGCCAGAAACTATAACTAAATTACTCCTCCTCATAGGCACTCTACTAGGCCTAAGTTTCATGCCCAAACCATCTAAGCCACCCCTCCCTTATCTTGTCTTCAACAGGTGTTATGCCTAAATTATTGCGTATATGCTTGTTTTTTATTTTATCTTTTACTATAAAACCACTCATCCACTTTAACATTCGCATTTCAGCAACTTTTACTTTTTGTACATGTTTTTTATTTGCCCAACATTTTGAACCATAAAGCATAGTTGGCCTTATAGCCGTCTTATAAAACTTTCCCTTTAATTTTAAGGGTACTCTATGATCACACAACACGCATGACACACTCCTCCATTTTATCAAACCTAATTTAATTCTATGTGTTACGTTTTCTTCAATATCCCCTTCTGCTTGCATAATAGAACCAAGATATCTAAATCTATTAGTGCTATTAATTTTTTGATTATCAAGTTTAATCTTCTCTCCACTACTACTCCCTACATTACTAAAATTACATTTCATATATTCTGTCTTATTCCTACTTATCCTAAAACCTTAAACTCTAATGTGGTTCTCCAAAGTTCTAGTTTAGATTCGATTCTGCTCCTACTATCATCAAGCAACACAATATCATCTGCAAACAACAAACACCAAGGGATCTCATATTGGATATTCCAAATAGTTCATCAATCACTAAAGTAAAAAAATAAAGGAGTCAAAGTAGAACCTTGATGTACACTTACTGTGATTGGAAAATATCTAGATTCCCCTCCTACAATCCTAACACTAGTCACTACTCTATCATACATATCCTTAATGACCTTAGTATAACTATTGCATACCCCTTTCTTTTCTAAGACCCACCAAAATGCTTTCCTTGGTATATCATAAGCTTTCTCTAAGTCAATAAAAACCATATGCAAGTCCCTCTTCTTTTCCCTAAACTTTTCCATTAAACTTCTTAAAAGATAAATAGCATTTGTTGTTGATCTCCTAGACATAAAACCAAAATGATTTTCTAAAATTCTCGTTGCTAGTCTTATTCTTTGTTCAATTACCCGTTCCCATAATTTCATCATATGGCTCATAATCTTAATTCCACAATAGTTGTTATAGTTTTGAATATCGTTGTTGTTTTTGTATAAAGGTATTAACGTACTTTTCCTTCATTCCTCTGGCATTTTCTTGCTTTTCATAATAATTTTGAATAGATTAATTAACCAAATAATTCCTTTATCCCCTAAATATTTCCAAACTTCAATTAGTATTTTATCTGCACCTGTAGATTGCACACTTTTCATCTATTTTTACTTAACTTCAAGGACTCTAATTTTGCAAATAAATCTCCTATTTTTAGTCTTCTCCTCATTTGTCACTTCCAAGTAAAATATTTCATTTCGGTTTTCATTAAACAACTTATCAAAGTATCTTCTCTACCTCTCTTTTATGTCTTTTTCTCTAATTAATACATTATCATTCTCGTCCTTTATACACTTTACAACACCTAAATCTTTAAATTTTCTTTCTCTACCTCTAGCAAGTTTACAAATGCCTTTTTACTCCTTTTGTATCTAGTATAATATATAAAGTATCATAAGCTCTATGTTTAGCTTCACTAATAGCCCTTTTTGCATTTTTTTTCTCGCCTCTTTATATTTTTCAAGATTTTCTATATTTCTATAATTTTCCCATATTTTATACCAATTTCTTTTTGTCTTAATAGCTTTCTAGACTTCTTCATTCCATCACCAACTTTCTTTATTACCAAAGTATCTACCTTTGGATTCGCCTAAAATCTCTTTTAGTATCCTATCGATAGAGTTAGCCATTTTATTCCAAACATTATTTGCATCTACCTTACCCTCTACTATCCAATCACACTCTTTGATCATTTAATCTTTGAATTTTACAATATTATCTCCCTTCAAGCTCCACCACCTAGTCCTCTTGTGTTGATTTATGTTACTCTTTCTCTTCCACTTTTTTAGTATATATATCTAATACAAGGATTCTATATTGTGTAGTCAAATTTTCACTTGGGATAACTTTACAATCCTTACAAGATAGACGATCCCCCTTCCTAGTTAAGAAGAAATCTATTTGACTTTTATTAAGCCCACTCTTTAAAGTTATTAAGTGTTCTTCTCTTCTTATAACCAAATCGTAAGACATAGATAAATCTAAGATCTTATCACCAGCCTCATTTTTATCTCCATACCCATGACCTTCATGTATCCTCTCATAGCCTATATTATCCTTTCCAATGTGTCCATTTAAGTCAGCTCCAATGAATGTCTTTTCAGACATTGGAATCCCCTGTAAGATACTATACATATCTTCCCAAAATTGTCTTTTAAGATTTTCTACTAAGCCTATTTGGGGAGCATACGCACTAATGACATTTACGATCTCCAAAACTAAAGTTATCCTGATTTTAACGATCCTATCCCCTATTCTTTTAAAATTTACTACATTATTTTTTAGGTCTTTGTGTATAATAATTTCAACCCCACTTTTATGTTTTTCTTTTCCAGTGTACCAAAGTTTAATTCCTGATTTTTCAATTTCTCTAACTTTCTCCCCTATCCATTTTGTCTCTTAAAGGCAGATTAAGTTAATTTTCCTTCTAAACATTATTTCCACAATTTCCATACTTTTGCCTATATGTATCCCTATATTCCAAGTTGCTAATCTAATCCTAGTTTCTTGTGCTAACTTCTTATTCCTCTCCCTTCTACACCAACCAAATCTATTCCCTTGACCTAGGTGAATTTGGTAAGAATTTGATTTATTCCCTAAACCACTCAAAATAACTTTTCATTCAATCAAGCCAAGTCATCCCTAAGTAGTCATCGAAAGAGTAACGAAGTATTTGAGATCCAACTTTGATGCAATAAAACTAGGACCCCAAACATAAAAAATGAACTGACATAAAAAGAGTGACTGCTCATTTATTGATTCAGGAAGCAGACGAAACACAATATTGCTTTCCCAATTCACGAGACTCACACTCAAGATAGATAGAACTCAAAGAAGGAAATAACCGTTTTTAGCTTGTCCAATGAAGGATGACCAAGGGGCCAATTGGTTTGAAGTGGTGCAGCATCAGCAATGCAAGTAAATAGCAACAAAAAGTAGTAATAAGTAATGAAAATCATGGAACAATTAATTAATTTTCTAATCTTAGTACTTCCTAACAAACATGAAATTAAAAAGAAGTCTTAGAATACACAAAACAAAAGAGGAAGAGAGACTAAGGGAGTAGGATTTCTTGTCCCTATTTCCTTAAGTGTAATAGTGGACCCTTGAGAAAGGGTAAGACAAGGTAGGTTCCCAAATGGCAGAAAAGAGGTTGATCACCACTAGCAACAAAATCTATGACTTAAGAACTAGTGGAAGACAACAAGCAGGTTGCAAGGTTACAAGAGATGCAATGAGAACAGAAGCTAGCTAGGAAACCTAAACTACAAGGACTTTGAATACTTCTCCTCCAAGACAGATATAATACGTCCGTCAATGGCTGAATAGGTAGTGGTAGAATATGTGGTCATTGCATTAATGACATACGAGGTTTGCTCAATCTTATGACCTCCTCATCTACAATGAATGCACTTGCATCAGATACCTTAACCACATCCATCCCTTCCTCCACAGTTACTTGAACTACCCTATGCAATTCTACTACTAAACCCCCTTGGTTGTAGACATCTCAGAAAACTATTTGTTGGAGCACCAAAATTAAAAATTGAATAAGCATTAGAGAAGGCACAAAGTATGCAAACATAGATGGTGACAAAATATGGCAACTCCACACTACTAAGAATCACTACACGAGTTCAAGCTCAGATTTTAAACTTGCAAGGACCCAAAGGACTGCCATTTGCTCCCTTTGTTGTTGCATCTCAAAGAAAAAAGCTACAGCTGTTATTGGTTGCACAATGTTGAGTTCCTCATGATACGCTTCATCTCCGTAACATACTCCGCAACACTCTTATCTCCTTCTTGTGGTCACTCCAGTAGAGAGCGTACATATAGGTTACGTTACTAGAATATAAAAGCTTGACATAGTTCCATATCTCCTTGCATACTTCCAAACACATATCAGTGCAATATGGGGTTCCATTGTGGAAGGTTCCATCATGTTACACAGCAAGGAGACAGTCAATACATGTTCCTAAACCCATGCTTCCTTCTATTCATCATCAAACTCAACTCAAGTGTTCAAACTCATCTAACCTATCAAATAGATCTTGATAGGTTGTACACCATTGCCTCAATTCAATTTCTCAATTATCATTTGTGGTGGTGACAAAGGAAACACACTTTCGGGATTTAATCCATCCCAACATCCACAAACAAGACCAATAAAAAATAACATGAATAGCACACCAACACAACCCTACCACAGCTGCAATGAACTCATTTACTGACAAATAATCTCTAACAACATTGACAAAGTACCATGAATGAACAACTAAAAAGGTTGGATATTTGGACTAAAATCCATGACCCACACCTTGATTCATGGTTTATAGAGGAATTCAAAACATGTGGGGACAAATCAAACCAAAAACAAGGCTTAAAAAAGCCTCATGCACTAATGAGTGGAGTCCAAGCCATCAGCCTTTGATTAGCATGCAAGGGCATGGGGTGTGACCTCTAACGATGGCATTTCAAGGGGTCTACAGATTAGTGACGTAGCGACAATGATGTACACTTTGCAATATCTCCTAGTATTTTATGGTTTTGTCCTTGCATTGTCTAGGATTTTTCCAAAAATTTCTAGAGTTGTTTTAGGCTTATGGTGGGGAGGACAACCCTCCTATAGTGGCCAACATGGAGATGTTTATGAGATTCAAGGATCGGTTTGGTGGTGGCTGCAGCACTAGAGTGGGTCTCAAGGTGCCATCTTAAGAATGTTTAATAACTTGGAAATAATTACAACATGTGTTGGGCATGTAACAGTGACCATCATACCCTTAACACATATTTGTCATACTAAATAATTAACACTACATAACTAGTAATGAGTGATAGAAAACTAAGGTCTACCTTAAGGTTAAGGCTTCTCTGGATGGTCATTCTTAATAGGTTAATGCCAACAATCTATTGCAGACTAAAAGGCCCCACAAGGCTTTGTCTCCTGTTGTTTCCATAATGTGCTTTGCTAGCGACATGTGTTCATATCTTTCTTCACTATGCTGGAGTCTATGGAACGAGCTTTTTTACATGGTTTTAAACCCATAGTGTACTAGCTGGTCCAACCTTGTTTTACCAGTACCAGTCTCCAAAATGGTCGAAATTTGCATTAACCGGACTAAACCTACGTTAGAAGTAGGTCAACTCACTCCCTTACCTTTAAATAAACAAGAATTAAGGGGCATGGTGCAGCCACAAGAATTCAAACCCACAACCTCAAAGTATCTTAAGCTTGTGCATTACCGCCCTACTAATTTAATCCTTTTGTTCTTGTAACCAAATAAGTAATATACACTAATGGTTAATAAACATACAAACCAACATACCAAGTAAAGTAAATTATTAATTGAATCAAACACTTCTCTTTCTTTATCTTTCAATATTCGTTTGACTCCTAAGAATAATATATTATAATAATAAGTTTAAGAATATTTTTAAAAAAAAACAATTTTATCTAAAATGTGTTAATTATTATTTTTTCACTCAATTGGCTAATAAAAAATTATAGCCACCATTTTTTTTTGTAACACTATGTTAAATTGGTGTAATATTATCATTACATTGTATTACACACATAGATACATACATAACGTCAACATTTTGACCACCGATTTGGCAGTGCCTTTTCCAAATTAGACAACTATCTTTTTGGTCTATTTGTTAGTATAAGGTATGTCCTAACTCTTTGGATGCTTTTCTATTGATTGCTTTAGAGGATTTGGGAGGAAAAAGGAAGTAAGGAGATCATGAAGGTGTAAAGTTTTGGCTATCTTATAAGTGATAAGGCTAGAAAGAAAAGACTGCATTTTCCATAATCATCCATATATTTCCTCTAGTTCACTGTGGATAGGATCACATTTTTTGTATCTTTGAGGGTCTTCTCTTCTGGATGTTTTGGGTGGTTTGCTTTCTCTAATCTTCAGCGTGATTGGATGGTGGTGGTAGCTAAATCTATTGTCTTTGCTTTGTTTTCTTATGTTCGGCGTTATATATTTTCCAGGGTGTTTTTATATTTTCTAGGAGGATTATTATACTCCTGCTATATTCTACCCTCCATAAATAGAGTTATATATTCTATAAAGTTATTTATTCTATTAAAAAAAGGTACGTTCTATCCTATAAATGGTCATTCATACCATCTGGTTTTTGATATTCAACTTCAATTTGTTTTGTTCAATTAGGCCACACATGCATGGGCTACACAATGAAAGATAGTCCATCTCCCGGCCCTCCCAAGATTCAAACCTAAGACTTCCAAAACAGAACTCCCAAGATTTAACCACAGAAATGTCCCTAAGGGGCATTCAAAAGCTTCCATTATTTTCTGTATAATTAAACTGAACTTTCTTCACTTTCTACATGTCTCTCTCCCCCATCCGATTTCAATAGTACATCAAAAGCGTCGTATTGAACTTCCATAATTTTCTACATGCTTCTCTCAAAAGTCCATGCCCATCCGGTTGGGCGCTGTATCAAATAATACGTCAACTTTAATACAGCAGTTCCAAATAATAAATCATAGAACTCTCCCTCCCTCCCTCCTTATTAGCTTTTGTACCATCTTCGTCTGTATTATTTTCTTCATCTAAGTCTTACAACTCCTATTACAAACTCAAATAATGTTGAATTATGGCTTATTCTAGAAGCCTACCATTGCCATTGAAGTCTTCAATGGTGGGCTATTTTTTTTCTAAGGTAGGTGATTAGTGGTTGTAATAGTAGTATTTCCTAACCTATATAAACCCATCACCTCCATTTGTAATCTCATCCCCAAAATTGCCTACTTCTCTCTTAGGCACATTCTCTCTTCTCTCTCTCATTTTGTAATATTTCTACAATAGAAAAATATTGATTGATAGTGTCCGAGGACGTAGGCACAATTAGCCGAACCTCGTTAATTCTATTGTTCTTCCTTTTATCTATTCAGTAGTTAACTTTTGTCGGGTATAGTTGTAGTAATATATTGTGTTAATTACATGTCTAAGGAAAATTATGTCTAAGAAAGAGGGATTTAAGCGGTCCGTTGTGACCCCCCACTTCCCTGGGAATTTACCTGGTGTAATTTTGCACAATTATTCACTCTCTATTTACCTGTACAATTGTAACTGTGGTAAAGTTAGGTGGAACAATCTCAAGTTTCACAACAATTGGTATCAAAGCCAAGGTTATTCTTAGTATGCTCTGTGGTTGCAGCTTAGTCTGATCTTCCACATCAGAAAAGTTTTCCTTGGGCTATTGGCATTCCGCATCGGCAACTATTGAATAGCATTTATGGCAGAGATGGCAGTTAGTGCAAAAGCATCCACATCAAACTCGTCTATTTTGGCAAGAACTACTGTGACAAATGCCAGATTTGCAGTGGAGATTTTTTACGGCACCGGTCATTTTGGTATGCGGCAAAGTGAGGTTCTAGACGCTCTTTTTTAGCAAGGTCTAGACATTGCCATTGAAGAAGAGAAACCAGAAGATATTGAGAAGAAAGAATGGGGGACCATCAATCGATTAGCATGTGGTACAATTCGATCGTGTCTTTCAAGAGAACAGAAGTATGCATTCTGTAAGGAAACTTCTGCAAACAAGTTGTGGAAGGCACTGGAGGAAAAGTTTTTGAAGAAAAACTCTCAGAACAAACTCCATATGAAGAAGAGACTATTTCGCTTCACTTATGTCTCGGGTACCACTATGAATGATCATATCACCAAGTTTAATAGGTTGGTTACTGATCTAGTTAATCTGGATGAGACTTTTAAAGATGAAGACCTGGCTTTGACGTTGTTGGGATCCCTTCCTGAGGAGTTTGAGTTTCTTGAAACTACTCTACTCCATGGAAAGGATAAAGTGTCTCTTGGCGAGGTTTGTGCTGCTTTGTATAGCTATGAATTGAGGAAGAAGGACAAGCTTGAAAGCACAAGTGGAGCCAACGAAGCTCTAGTAGTTCGAGGCCGTTCACAAAGCCAGAATAGTAGAAAGAAAGAGAGATCCAAGTCAAGGTCCAGACCAAACAAAGATGAATGTGCCTTTTTTCGGGAAAAGGGACACTGGAAGAAAGACTGTCCGAAGCTAAAGAATAAAGGCAAACCTGATAAAGGAAAGGCCATCTCAAATGTGGCTGAGTACGAAGATGGGAGCTCAGATCTTTCGCTTGCTGCTACGCCATCAACTAGTTCTTCGAGTATATGGCTACTAGATTCTGGGTGTAGCCATCATATGTATCCCAATCAGGATTGATTCTTTGATTTTAAAGAACTAGAAGGTGGAGTCGTCTACACAGCAAATGATATCCCTCTTACCACACATGGGATTGGTTCAGTCCGCTTGAGGAATCAAGATCGATCAATCAAAATATTGACGGACGTTAGATATGTACCAAGTTTGATGAAGAATCTTATTTCTGTGGGAACCCTAGAATCAAAGGGATTCAAAGTAACAGCGGAAAACGGAGTCATGAAGATCATCTCTGGTGCACTTGTGGTAATCAAGGGAATTCGGAAGAACAATAACTTGTATCACTATCAAGGTCGTATAGTTATTGGGACGGCAACAACAGTTTCTTCTTATGATAAAGAAATAGAGGCAACTAGGTTATGGCATATACGCTTGGGGCATGCAGGTGAAAAATCCTTGGGACTTCTTACAAATCAAGGATTATTAAAGGGAGCAAAGACCTGCAAGCTAGATTTCTGTGAACATTGTATCAAAGGGAAGCAAACAAGAGTGAAATTTGTTACTGCAATCCATAATACCAAGGGTATTTTGGATTATGTTCACTCTGATGTGTGGGGGCCTTCCAAGACAACTTCACTGGAAGGAAAACACTACTATGTGACCTTTGTTGACGATTTTTCTCGAAGAGTATGGGTGTATACTATGAAAACTAAGGATGAAGTGTTAGGAGTCTTCCTCAAATGGAAAAATATGGTGGAAACTCAAACAAGCAAAAGGATCAAGCGCCTCCGTACAGATAATGGTGGAGAATATAGAAGTGATCCATTTCTTAAAGTCTGCGAAGATGAAGGTATTATACGACACTTCACAGTGAGAAGTACACCACAACAGAATGGAGTGGCAAAACGTATGAATCGAACATTGTTGGAGAAGGTTCGGTGTATGTTATCCAATGCTGGGTTGGGTAGAGAATTTTGGGCTGAGGCTGTAACATATGCCTGCCACCTCATCAACCGCCTACCATCTACTGCTATTTGTGGTAAAACACCATTGGAGAAATGGTTTGGAATGCCTGCTACAGATTATGATTCCTTACATGTATTCGGTTCCACTGCCTACTATCATGTCAAGGAATCAAAGCTGGATCCGAGGGCTAAGAAAGCAATCTTTATGGGAATCACCTCTGGAGTAAAGGGATATCGTCTTTGGTGTCCAGAAACAAAGAAAATAATCTTCAACAGGGATGTTACCTTTAATGAATCTACTTTTTTAAGAAAGGTGACAACAGAAAGTGTTGAGCAAAAAGATGGTGCTCCAAAACAGGTGGAGTTTGATAGAAGAATTGTTTACCCAAAAAATGAAGATTCTCCTATGGTAGAAGAAGAGTCGCCTGTAGAAGAGGTTTCAACCCAAGAACCTCCACAGCAACATGAATCTATTGCATTGAGTAAGCCAAAGAGAAAAATTAGAAAGCCTGCTCGCTTTGTTGACATGGTGGCTTACGCATCTCCAATTGCAAACGATGATACTCCTGTTAGTTACAATGAAGCAATCCAAAGTTCGGAAGAAGAAAAGTGGAGGGAAGCCATGAATGAAGAAATGCAGTCCCTTCATAAGAATCGAACATGGAAGCTTGTTAGTCTTCCGAAGGGAAAGAAGGCAATTGGGTGTAAATGGGTATATACAAAGAAAGATGGATTTCCTGACAAGAATAGTGTTCACTACAAAGCAAGGTTGGTGGCTAAAGGCTATGCACAAACGGAGGGAATTGATTACAATGAGGTATTTTCTCCAGTAGTAAAACATTCCTCCATTAGAATCTTATTGGCTTTGGTAGCAAAATTGGATATGGAACTAGTTCAATTAGATGTAAAAACTGCATTTTTACATGGAGACTTGGAAGAGAAAATCTACATGACTCAGCCAGGAGGTTTCAAAGTTGCTGGAAAAGAAAATATGGTGTGCAAACTTGAAAAATCGTTGTATGGATTAAAGCAATCCCCAAGGCAGTGGTACAAACGATTTGACAAGTTTATGATGGGGCAAAAGTACAGAAGAAGCAAATATGATCACTGTGTGTATTTTTGCAAGCTACAAGATAGATCTTTCATATATCTTCTTCTTTATGTTGATGATATATTGATAGCCTCCAAGAGTCAGATAGAAATTGACAAACTAAAGGCTCAGTTGAATAGGGAGTTTGAGATGAAGGATCTAGGCGAAGCAAAGAAAATTCTTGGTATGGAGATAAGTAGAGAAAGGAAATTGGGGAGGCTTTGTTTGACTCAAAAACAATATTTGAGAAAAGTACTGAAGCGTTTTGGTATGGATGAGAAGTCAAAACCTGTTAGTACTCCGCTTGCTCCTCATTTCAAGCTGAATGCATCTATATTTCCAAAAACTGAAGCAGAAAGAGAATACATGTCAAAAGTACCGTATTCAAGTACTGTTGGTAGCTTGATGTATGCCATGGTGTGTACAAGGCCCGATATTTCACAAACCGTTGGAGTTGTGAGCAGGTATATGCATGATCCTGGAAAGAAACATTGGCAAGCTGTGAAATGGATTCTACAATACATTTTGTATACGGTAGATGTTGGACTAATATTTGAGCAGGATAAGCAAGATGATCATAGTATTGTTGGATACTGTGATTCCGACCACGCTGGTGATTTGGATAAGCGTCGGTCAACTACTGGCTATGTTTTTACTCTTGCAAAAGCGCCAGTTAGTTGGAGGTCTACCTTACAGTCAACAGTTGCTTTATCCATTACAGAGGCAGAGTATATGGCAGTCACAGAGGCTGTGAAGGAGGCAATTTGGCTTCAAGGATTGATGAAAGATTTGTGAATTGAACAGAAGCACATCAAGGTGCATTGTGATAGCCAAAGTGCTATCCATCTAGCAAAGAACCAAGTCTACCATTCAAGGACAAAGTACATCGACGTTCAATATCACTTTGTTCGAGAAATTCTGGAAGAAGGTGGAGTAGTAATCCAGAAGATTCGAACCACTGAGAATCCGACTAATATGATGACAAAAGTGGTAACTGTGGTCAAGTTTCAACATTGCTTGAACTTGATCAACATTGTTAAAAGTTGAAAGATTTGCGCTACAAGCGTGTTTGAAGATATTATGGAATCTATGAGAGATGTTAAGAGATGGAATTTCGCCAAGGTGGAGATTTTTTGAATTATGGCTTATTCTATAAGCCTACCATTGCCATTGAAGTCTTCAATGGTAGGCTATTTTTTTTCTAAAGTAGGTGATTAGTGGTTGTAATAGTGGTATTTTCTAACCTATATAAACCCATCACCTCCATTTGTAATCTCATCCCCAAAATTGCCTACTTCTCTCTTAGGCACATTCTCTCTTCTCTCTCTCATTTTGTAATATTTCTACAATAGAGAAATATTGATTAATAGTGTCCGAGGACGTAGGCACAATTAGCCGAACCTCGTTAATTCTGGTGTTCTTCCTTTTATCTATTCAGTAGTTAACTTTTGTCGGGTATAATTGTAGTAATATATTGTGTTAATTACATGTCTAAGGAAAATTCTGTCTAGGAAAGAGGGATTTAAGCGGTCCGTTGGGACCCCCCACTTTCCTGGGAATTTACCTGGTGTAATTTTGCACAATTATTCACTCTCTATTTACCTGTATAATTGTAACTGTGGTAAAGTTAGGTGGAACAATCTCAAGTTTCACAACAAATAATACATAGCCCATCATGGACTTTTCCCAAAAACAAAACGATTCATACTTCTTCATTTCTTTGGTTGGTCATCACTAATCAATTATTATCCATGTTTTTGTGTACTTCATTTTCAATGGTCATATCACTAATTACTGGCAAGGCCCTACAATTCTGCATCAAACAAACCCTGATAATTCTGCATGAGACAGAGTATGATAAAACAGAATCGAATTGCAAAAAGAAAAATAAAAAATAGAATTATTTCAAAACCTTCCATGCTGCAAAAGCTCCTTCATTGTGGGGACGTGACCCTCAGGAAAGCCAACAGAAGATACAAAGTCCCGAAGATTATTGCAAAGATCAGCATTGCTCCTTGCCTTTCTACTTCCCATATAGGAAACCATATAGAAAATAAATGCAGCCAATAAAAAATTAATAATGCTGCGTTTAATTGCTAAGAAAATATACGAAAAAACAATGTCCAAATGTTTGGGAGCTTAGATTTCAGGCCTTAGATTTGAATAGAACGTAATGCAAAATTGAATTGAATTTCATTCAAGTTCAAGACTCGAAATACACACTCCCAAACACTACCTCAGGGAAAATGTAAACTAGAATGCCAAAACTTCCGAGTTTTTCTTTCAAAAATAAACCTTTTCACTTTTTCATTCCATAGGAAAAATACAGCCAAACAAAACGCAAAAACCTCCACTTAACTAACCCAATAAATTTATCAGGTTCAAAAGGTTATGCTTTTCAATTTGCGTAAAGCAGAATTGTGAAACAACGCAACAAATTATTCTGTTTTCCTTTTCCTCATCTTTCCGGGGAACCAAATGGAGAGTACGACCAGGAAAATGAGAAAAGAATAGAACCTGGGTTTCTTGGCAGAGGAAGCGCAAACAGTGAAGCGTTTTCGAGGTGGACGTAGAGCGACAGAGCGAGGAGGGAAAGAGCAGAGCTTCTGAGGAGGAAGACGGCAGACGCCGGGCACAGGTAACAAAAGAGCCATGAGCGAAGAGCAGACCTGGTTCTTCCCGAGATGGGTATTGCAGCATCGAGAGGCAGAAGGAAACGAGGAGCGAGGGATTAAAGGATACTCTGGCGAGAATCAAATGGACGGGATCATGGAAACAACTGCGTGCTGTGCGGGTGCTGGTAGTGCCGCAAAAGGATTGCTTCGTGAAAGCTAGTTTTTTTCCAGAACACCATACCATACACCTTTTAACACTATATAATTGCCCTTTGTTATTATTATATTATTTGATTTCCCCTCTCTCCATGCCTATGCCCAGGTCAGATTCTTCCTTTTCATTAGAACAAAAAGAAGAATGCGTCATGTAGCTTGACTATTTTTTTTACTTAGGTCCGCTTGGCGACGTCAAGTTTACCTTCTTCTTCTTCTTCTTCTTCTTCTTCTTCTTCTTTTTTTTTAATATCGTCGGGTATCTCGGCCGGCATCTACCAGATTATCTTGATGTATAACATCTATAATAATGTGAATGATGATTGTATTTCCCAAGGAAATGTGCTTATGATGGCATAAAACATTGTACACATTTCCATTATTACGAGAGTTTATAACTAAATACTTTTCATATGTTTTATTTAAAATTTGGTTTGTTAATCTGTTTGGTTGTAAGTGTTATAAAAGATGTAGGAAAATAAATAGAGATGGGATAGAAATTTACGTGGTTCGGCTATGTCTACTATAGGAACGGATGGAATCAAAAATTTCACTATTTTGGGAAAAATTACAAAATGATTTGGAATCGATTTTATACAAAATATTTCCAGTTTTGTATAAGATATCTCTATTTTTTTTTATCTCTCCTCTTCTTTCTATATACCCTACTTGTTTTAAACATGTAAGTGTGTACACAAGCATATAATGTGTGTATACAAGCATGCAATGTGCGTGTTCCAAATGTGAGAGGGAGGGTGCCCTTTTATAGGCCAATATGGATAACAAAGAATTTATTGGGATGGAAAAACCGAAGTGGTGGAAGATGAAGGAGTGAAAGATGAAAGGTGACATACATATTTTTCATAACACGCCCCCTTGAATGTCACTCTGATGGGGATCCATAGCCACTCCCCCTTTCATTCGCCGACATGGTGGCACATGGACAGCCTCCGGAAGTCCACCATCATTAAAGCTATTTTGCATGAACCCATGATTTGATGTGCAAATTTCTCTATCAAAACCATCCCGTCTTCAAATGGGTTGAACACAAAAGTTGTGGGAAATGTTGTTAGCTTTCTTTTTATACCAAGATCGCTTTATTTGGAGCTCTGGAGCAAAAGTTATGGTCTAAATACTAAAATATGTTCGCGGCTAAAATTATCCATCAGCGGTTTGCAAATTTTCCTGAGAGTCTCAACTAGGTCACGACTAGGACACCTTGAGGTTCGATCAGGTCACCTCACACTAAGAAAATCCTAGGAACTTCAACCAAGAGTGCGACCAAGAGCCTTGGGGGTGCAACCTAGTCGAAAATACCATCCTTTGAACATCAAAACAAGCGAGCTCGAGTCCCATTAGGCCCCACATATGATTGGCCTCCCTTTTGAATTTGTTTACATTTAGTTAATTGTCTTATGTTATATTGTGAGTTGTGTTAGGTATTTAATTTGTGAGTTAATGGGTTTATAACTTGGAACATTAAGTGAGTTGTCTCTCATGCATGTATGGGAAGTGTAGGTCAGTTATTGCTTTGTTTTTTTTTCCCTACATATCGCTATTGTAAGAGCTAAAAGGCGGCTAGGTATTGTTATTGAATAAATAAAGGTTCTTCCTTTGTAAAGCTTTGAGCTTTGTTCCGATCCTTGAGATTGAGTGGCGAGAGGTTACGACGTTCTCCTCGGAGATCAGTTGGTGTGAGACCAAAATCTATCCATCACATCATCACCATCTCATACTCCCCACGCCATTCGCATACGACATCCACAATAGCAGTACTTACACCTATTCACCGCGATCGTGAGGATTCTTGGTTTGATTCAAGTTCGTTGATCAATGGTAAGATATCCGGTAATTCCACACATCCTGTCATAGGTCAGACGACTGACCCCAAGAGTTCAGTCGACTAACCTAACCCTGCCAACCCAGAAAACTGAATTAAACATCCCAGGCGACTGACCCTAAACCCCAGTCGACTCAAGACCCCAGAACGTGAAATTTTCAATATTTTACACATACTTGCTTGTCAATTGTGGGAATATGATTGTGATATCATAGACTTATTTTCTTGAATGACTGAATAGCATCGTCATAGTATATCACTTGATTCTTTTGTGAAAGAACCATTTGGGATTGACTTATTAATCAAATTATATACCTTTTCAAAATCTTTGGACCAGTGTGATAAAACATAATTTATTTTGTTTACATTTGGTTGGTTAAATTCTTAATTCAGAGTGTTTCTCAAGTATGTTGATTGAGGGTTGAAACCCGTAGGACTAGGTCACCCAACCCCGTCTTACATCATTTTGGTATTAGAGCCTAGGTTTAGAATAGGTTAAACCCTCAAAAGTCCCATTTTCTTTTGGCCAAATTGGCCTCACCCAAACCTCCATCCTTTAGCCGTAAGTCTCTGCCCTAGTGTGTCCGGATCCTTCCTAACCCCTTGGATGTATACTCAAATCAAGAATCCTTACCGAAGTCATAGGATTAATTTTGAAAGAGAACCACATATGTATCTAATAGCTTTGGTGTATTCCCAAGAAGGGGGGTGAATTGGAATTTCAAACTTTCCTAGGTCAAATTCAAATCACAATTAGTATATCCCAACTTAGGGTTTTTCTAACCATTAACCAATTCAGCAGAATTCAAACTGAGTAAGAATGTAAAGCAATTGATGCAATCTCAGTATTTCTAAACCATTAACATAATTAAAATGACAACATTCAAGTGTGTAAATTTAAGTGCGGGAACTAAATGCAACACAAGAAATGTTATTGGGGTTCAACCAATACTGCCTACATCCCGGTCATGGCTCACCAGCACAAGGATTACACTATTGGCTCACTTAACAGGAGGAGCGGCACCTAATACAAACAGGTCAATTAGCATAGGGCTAATCTCAACATTTACAACCAGATCAATTAAAACAGGGTTGACCTCAACCTTTATGACCAATCCTTACTGGACTGGATTACCGCCCCCTCAAGCCACACCTAGAATACAACATATTTCACAATACAAATAGTGTACTAAGTGTATGTTTCTCCAATAAGCAGATTCGTACCAATATCAATCAATCAATGCACATTAATAATATAGGATTTATAAGCTCAATGATGTAAGTGTGCTATCAACACTCAGTAGGATGTATAATCTCAAATATGCACGAAGTGTTCTAACAAGCTAATATTTGAAAGCAAAGTGTATCAAATCTCAATATCAGATTAGTGTTTCAAAGATGCTAGCAATAATATTTAAATGAACTCAAAATATTTTCTCAAATATATCTACCACAAGAGTTGTTTGAAATCAAGTTTTGTAAAATATTTTGCACACAAAAAGAATGCTTAAGGATCTTGCAATATCAATGCTAAGATCCTCAAGCTAATGAGTTTTTACCAACACAAGATTCATCAAGTTAAATCTGTGGGAAAACTCAAGTCAAACTCTCAATACAAAAATCAAACAATACAAATATCAATGAGAGTGTAGGGTTATTTATAATGAAGCACTAATAATCTAAACACTCTCTCTAGGCTTAGATGATCAAAGAGAATGAAGTAGAGGAGTATTTGGGATAGTATTTGGAAAAATAGGCTTTTTAAATTTGAGAGAATTTTTCGATAATGATCTTACTAATCTCTTACTAATTTTCACAAATGAGCCCCTATACAAAGAAGCTGGGCAAATTATGACCATTTAGGACATATAGGGTATTATTAGAATTGTTTTAAAACAATTTGGCAAAGTTAACCTTGTTTAAAGACTTTAAAATTTTAGTCAAAAAAAATGTTCAACCCAAGAGCACCGGTCGACCAAACTTAAGGTTTGGTTGACCAAGTGGCTCGATTCGGTCGACCCGGAGAAATTTGAATTGGAAGGCTGGTTGACTGGACTAGCAAGGTTCAAGGGCGATTTTCCAAATCCGCATGATTGGGTCGATCGGGTCAATTTGAACTACAAGGTTCAGTTGACCGGGCGATTGACGTTTCCCACATAGGGGTTCGGTCGACTAGGGCATTGCCCATATATTTCTGGTCAATCAACTTGTTGACCTTGTGGGGTTTGGTCGACTAGGAGAAACCCATATACTTTTGGTCGGTTGACCAAAAAGTCAACAAGTTGACCGGGTGGGAGTTCGGTCGACCGAAAATCTCAGTACAACTGAGTTCGGTCGACCGAACATGCCATCATTTGGCATTTTGGTCCTATTCCACTTATAATGTTGTCCTTATACATATGATAATTAATTTTAAGTCAATAGTGAACATTTTCATGCATAATAGTGTCCTATGGCCAGTCTAAGGTCTTTGAGAGTCAACTGAAAAAATCCAGCATCGATCGACCTTCTGTCGACCGAAGGGTGATCCCTAATGTTGACCCTATGGGTTTACCCTATTTTGATTATGACAAATACTCAGGTATTTAATGTCTACCGAGTTGATGTGTAGGTTTGTCTTGGAAATATCATATGATGGCACTCGAACACCAGAGAAAAATGAAGACCCTAGTTGATATTTATTTGTTATAATTTCTATTTGGGTCTATAATCTTAATTAAGAAAGGGTCTCTAATAATCTACATATCATGCATGTATGACTATAAGTTCAAAACCATAGATGGACCTTAGGGATTCAACCAACGTCAGATTTTTAGGGTTAATTCTCAAATACCCTAAACTGATCATAGGACCCCCTATGCTACATAAAAATATGTCCTATCTTCTTAAATTTAATCATCATATGAATAGGGTTTATATACAAAGGGATTAGGATGGAAATGAATCTAAAATGCATGTTCAGTCGACCAAACCATAATGCATGAGGAGCTTTCGGTCGATCGAACTGGTTCTTAGTCAACAGTTTAACCACACTATGGTCGACCGAACCTAGCCAAGATAATATTGTTTGGTCGACCGAACCTCCCTAGGTCAAAAGTTGACCCTTCGATCGACCAACCAAAAATGAGCTCCAATGCTCTAGTCGACCGAACATCCTCGGAAGAAACCCCAACTGCCCGGTTGACCAAACCTTCTAGCTTAAAATGACTTGGTCGACCGAACCACGCGAATTTGAAAAATCGCCCTTAAATCATACATGTACGGTCGATCGAACTCTTAGTTCATTTTTTGCACAGTCGACCGAACTCTGTCACTTGGTCAACCAAACCTTAAGTTCAGTCGACGGGTGCTCTTGGGTTGGCGAGAATTACCAAGGTTAAAAACACTGTTATTTCTATTAACCTCACTTAAACTTTTGCAAAATGACATATATGTCCCCAACAGTTATAATTCTCACACCTTCTATAAATAGGGGCTCATTTGTGAAAATTAAGTGGAGATTAGCAAAATAATTAGTGAAAAATCTTTGAAAAATTTCCAAAGCCTATATTTCTCAAGTACTCCTAAATACTCTCCTACATCATTTTCTTTGATCATCCAAGCTTAGAGAGAGTGTTTAGATTATTAGTGTTTCATTCAAAATAGCCCTATAGTCTTATTGAAATTTGTATTGTTTGATTTTTGTTGAGAGTTTGGCTAGGGTTCTTCCCACAAATTTTATTTAATAAATCTTGTGCTGCGAAAACTCTTTAGCTTGAGGATCTTTGCATTATCATTGCAAGATTCCTTAAGTAATTATTTTTGTGTGCAAAATATTTTACAAAACATGATTTCAAACAACTTTTGTGTGCTTGATACAATTTGAGAAAATATTTTTGAGTTCATTTAAATAATATTGTTAGCATCTTTGAAAACACTAATCTGACATACTTTACTTTCAAAGATTAGCTTGTTTGAACACTCTTGTGCTTGATTAGATAAAGTCATTATTCTGAGTGTTGATTGCACACATAGAGCACTGAGCTTATAGTTCCTATATTATTGATGTGCATTGATTAGTGCTTGTGCGTAGTGGTACATATTCCCTTGTGTAAGAAGTATTTTCGTGTATGTAAATTTTTATACATTTGTTATATTCCAGGCACGGGCCTGAAGAAAGAGACTAGTTCTGTTGAATAGTCCCGAATTGACTTAGACCCGATTAGGAAAGCTAGGTGCACCATCCTGGTAAGGTTTAAGTTAAGGTCAACCCCATGAATTGCCCTAGTTGTAACTAGTGCCGCTCCACCCATGAAGTGAGCCATTAATGGAATCTTCGGGCTTGCGAGCTAGAGGCAGGGACGTAAGTAGTATTGGTCGAACGCCGATAACATATCATGTGTGCATTTTATTTTTCCGTAATTTATTTATCACACGTGTATGTTATATTGTGAATGCCACGCATGATTTAAATTTCGCACGTTTTATTTATTTGCACATTTGGAACTGTATAGGCAAACCCTAGGTTGCGAATATACTGCTGTTAGATTAACTAAACCTACAAATAAATTTTAAAATTCCAATTCACCCCCCTCTTGGGAATACACCAAAGTTAACAATTAGTATAGCCTCGTTGCATTAGGCTTAATAACTTTTCTAAAAGATCACAATGGCTCAATTTGGTGTATCCCAATTCAGAAAGGGACGATCACCTTCTAGTCCTCCATTGTTTTTGGTGTTGATTACACCACTTGGAAAATTAGGATGAGCATATTTATAAAATCAATGGATTGGATGACCTAGCGTGTAAGAACCCGAACCGTGATATATGGGTTTATTATGTAAAAGAGGGCTAAAAATGGAATTTGCGCAGACTTCGTCGACGAGGCCATAATTCGTCGACGAAGGTAGAAGGCTTTTCATCGACGAAATTCAGAGGTTCGTCGACGAGGAAAAGCTGAGAGGTTTGGAAAATTTAAATATCCGGGTTCGTCGATGAAATCACTATCTCGTCGATGGAATTCCTCAAGACTTCGTCGATGAAGACACCAATTCATCAACGAAGCCTCTCGGGTCAAAGGTTTTTATAAGGATATTTTTGGTTGCTTCTTGGCTAAGTTATGGTTTTCCTCTCTCTTTCTCTCTCTCTCTCTCTCTAGGATTTGAAGCTCTCTCTCTCTCTTTCCTCGATTGCTTCATCGTTTCTCACCTGAATTGCAAATCCAAAGTTACTGCGAGGATCAGTGAAGAATTTTCTATGTTTCTAGCGGATCGGAATCTCGTTTTGGAAGATTTCAGGTTTCGGGCTAAAATCGAGGTAAGGCTTGGTTTTCATTTCTAATTCAGTATATGTGTAGTAGTACGGATTGTAAGCTGTACTGTACTGTGATTTGTAGGTTTTGGAATCGCGGTTCGTAGTTTGAGGACCGTAGAGTTCGTAGTTGGATTTCGGGTTAAGGTAAGGGGATTCTATTTTTATCAGTCCATTTTTGAAATCAGGATCGATAAGTCTGTAGGTTACGATTATATGTATGTTTTGGCTACTTATTTGGGGAAATCTATTGGATAAAAATGCGGGATTTTCGGGTTACAGTTTTTCGAAAAAATTGGGGATTTCAGGTATCATCTCTACTTTGTTTGGAAAACTATTTGTTACTTTGAAACTGTATTATTGAGGTGACCGTAATTTATATTTGCATAAACTATGTACTTGAAATTGTAAATGATATGATTTTTCGCAAACCAAATAAGTGTGGTATGTATGGTTATATGTATTTGTTCCAAGTATTTGTAAAACAGTTATGTGGCAGCTAATTATTGTACACTGAAATTTATAGGGACGTGAGTTCCAAAATGATTCCAGGTTTTGTGAAATCAGCTAGGGGCGGCTAATTACCATACGCCGAAATAGCTATATGGCGGCTAATTACCATACGCTATGCCATGGATCGGTTAACTACCGTAGGCAAGAGTGTCCGGCTCTATATCCGAGGATGTGAAATATCACCAGTCTAATTCCGGTTGGTCACTGAAGTGGTGTGAGCTATATGCTACATCGTATGAAGCAATGGATTCACTGTGAGCCTAGGTCATAGTAGCGTAGTTTTGCATGTGGCAATGTAATTATGGTGAGATTAGGTGACCTTGTGTAGTTGCGAATGTAGCAATGTAATCACTATTGGGCCTGAGTCGTAGATCTTCATAGTTGCATGTGTAGTAATGTAATCGCTGTGAGACTAGGTGACCTAGTGTAGTTGCGTACGGAGCAATGTAATCACTATTGGACATTGATCGTCACAGCGTAGTTGTGTATATAGCAATGTAATCGCTGTGAGACGAGGTGACCTTGTGTAGTTATGAACTAGTGTGACGACACTGACCGTATGTATGGATTAATGTATGTATATTTGGGTTTCGTATGAATTGGAATGGTTTTCTGAAAATGCTGGAACTATATGGAATTGTATAAAACTGTACGAATTGTTTCAAACTGTAACGTATGTATAGTGTTATAAAGTATGTAAAATGACACTGGTATGCCACACACTGATATAAACTGTTTTCTTCCTTATTGAGAAGTGTCTCACCCCGAATATATGTAAATGTTTTTCAGGTCCTTCGGATAGTCGAAACTAGCATCCTAGCGTTCGGAAGCGAGGGGTGTTGTTTAGCTACTACTAGTGCCTGATAGGTACGAGTTTTTGTAATCGGGTGTTATGATGGATTTTGTAGACACCCGTAGTATGTATGGTATTCAGAGGGATGTATATCCTTGTATGGTATAGACTCTGGTATGGTACAATTTATGTATAGAAAGACCGTATTCCGTTACATATTTTGGATGAGTATGGATGGTTGTGTGTATGTATGTGGGCATCCGTGCACCCCACGGGGTCAGACCCTCCATTTGTATTGTATCATGTATGTTTAATTGATACAGAGATAGGTTAGGTTACTTAAACTCACACCTGGGACCCACCTGCGGGTTTGGGGCTTGACATGGTGGGTGATTGTTAATGGAATTCGTGTGCCCTTGAATGAAAATGATATTAGGTTAATGCATGCAAATTCATATGCCATGGACTTATTATACTGTGCTTTAGATTCTAATATTCTACTTGAGTTTATGGCATGTTCTAGTGCAAAGGACATTTTGGAGGAGCTCGATAGGTAATATGGAGAGGCAAAAGGAAAGGAGACCATCATTCTGAAGGATTTAAGCTCAAATGGTCCAGAGGAGGTAAATCATGCATTAACAACGCCAATTAATGAAAAGGTATATGATCCACCTCCTATTTCAGTTTGTGATGTAGTTGAAGATTCTTGTGTTGATTGTTGCAAAATACCATGTGTTGAATCATCTGTCAAACTTTGGGATAATACTGTTGATGCTGCATGCAACGATTCTGACAACATATTGTGACGACCTGCTTAATTTCCACATTTTTTTTTATTTACAAATTCACAAAACTCAACTCAACAAATCATAATTCGCCTGGACCCATGGGTACCAGGGATATATCAGAACATATAACAGAAGCCTAAGCTGTAACGACCTACTTAATTAACTGGGTTTATGTAGAGTATATATAATATATATATATATATATATATATATATATATTATATACTCTACATACTCTGATACCATACTGGCGGGGTAAACTCATTCATTAACCTAAGCAGCAAAAAGCAGAAACTAAATAAACATATCCATATGTAAATATATACAACACCATACCATACAATACCAGAGTGCTACATGTTTCCCAAAAATATACACATATCTCTGTTCCCAAAGCACCCTCAACTAGCTAGGGTATACAAAATCATTCCCAAAAATGTACTTACTCTCTGACAGGGCACCACTGAAGCCCCTCTACTTGCGAGCCTGATCTGCTCGCCTACCTGGATCAATGTGAAAAATAATTCAACACTGGGATGAGCCAACGCTCAGTAGGAAGAAATATGCTATTACTAGTGTGTGGAAAATGAGCTATTATATCATAAAAATCTATTTTCGAATAAACATGTCTAACTGAATATATACTGAAATATAAGTGATAAAATCCACCACCCCTGTCCCTATTGCTTAACATGACAGTATTGGAGTTTATTATTCAAAATACTTCTAATATAAGTAAATATGTTCCCTGTTTCTGCAAATTTATACATACGTAATAATAACTAAAAATGTTCCCTGTGGCTAACTGTGTGTCATGACTTACCCCCTCATGATAGGGTTGTGCGGCTCGTAGGCGGGATTTACCCTGACTGGCCAACTAGGAATAAATCACTATACTCCGTCGGTCAATCTGCCCACCTCAACCCATATCTTCATGGGGAGCCTAACCTCTTCAAGGGCCTAGGTGATTGACCTTACCACGTATTATCTAAATAGGTGGTTGCACTCATAAAGTAACATAGTATCTGTAGCAACGGTACCGTGCTCTGTAGCTGCAAGTTCAATAGGGTCTGATATCATATAATATATTTCTAAATATATATATCTATCTGATTTACCATGATTCTGAAGTACTAAATTAATCATGATGCTGCATAACTACACTGTAATTCATATGTTGCAATACTGAGAACTGTATAATCATAACACTGAAACTGCATAATCATAATACTGAAACTGCATAATCATAATACTGATATTTGTGTAATCATGGTACTAAGATTCATAAAATCATGGTACTGAAATATTGTAAAATTAGAATACTAAAATATCGTAAAACATATATTCGTACTATATTCATATTCAAAAGCCACACGATACTGTAATACGTAATTTTCATCATTAAATAAACCATATAATATTTTAAAAATACCTAACATAACATATTTCCCTTACCTGACTAATGGAAAGCCCCTATGGAATACTAGCCTAACGCCCGCAGGGCCTCCTACAAAACACCTTGAAAATAATATTTTTTAGAACTAAATATCAATATTTCGTCGCCTACATCATTTCTTATAACTACCATAAGGCCAAAAATAGGCTAAAAAGTCTTACCCTGAATTTGGGATGAAATCCAACTCGATCCCACCGACGATCTGTCCTAGCAAACTTGAAGAGAACTTCGCCAGGAACGTCGTGGTGGCTTCGAATCGTCAATCCAGCGTCTGGCGAGGCTGGAAATGAAGAGAAAAGTGAGAGGATCCGTAGGAGAGAGAGAGCGGCGTGAGAAATGAATAAAAATACGATTTTTAGCTATTTATAGGAACAGATTCCTCGATGAGACACGTCACTTCGTCGACGAATCCTTCAGTAAATTCGTCGACAAAGCCCTATATTTGTTGACGAAATTCAAAGCAGCCCAATCCGTCTCTCGGTATTTTCTCGTCGACGAAACCCTGTATTCGTCGACGAATTTTCTTCTACACTCGTCGGCGAACCCTTGTATTCGTCGACAAGTACTGGCAATTTCCTAAAATTAAATTTAATCCCCAAAATGCAATGTCGTCGACGAAGTCTACGACCTCCTTCTGTTTCTGTGTCTATTTTCTTCCCTCTTATTATTATTAAAATGTTATTATTCTTCGGGTCACTACATAAGCAGTAGGAAACATACAATCACATACATCTCATTATACCATACATCACAATACCAGAGTTACTACAATCACTGTATATTTATACACAACACTCAACCCAAAAAGATGTCTTAGGGTCATTTCCAAAAAATACAACCGACCCTATCAAAATACTTACCCTTCTGGAAGGGCAGATCTACCGTACTAGATCAGAGGGGCTTTACCCGCTCTCCTATCAAGGGCTCTTGAAATATTTATAAAATTTTGGGGTGAGACACCTCTCAGTAAGGGAAATAAACTAATACCAGTGTGTGGAAACATGAGTATTCTATGTTATACATATATCATACAAAACATATTCAGTAACTGTTATATCAAATCTGGGAAAACATATATATCATCAAAACATGGCAGAACATACTGCATTTTCATAAACATATTTCATCTCATATAATAATAATACAAAAATATTCTTGGTAGGTTAGCTGACTATTGTCATATATTACCCCCACATGACTGGGTTGTGTAGCTCGAAGGCGGGACCTGACAATGGTTGGCCGACCACTGCCAAGTCAAAAGTACAGTTTATAAGTTTGATGGGTCTGCCTGACCTGATTCGTACACCAGGGGCGCTTACACACTTCTTATAAACCACATCGACCATCCAATCTCACACCACTCCATACAGCGGCGTTAACACAGATATCATGATTATGATGACCATGGATACATAGCAACGGTACCGTGCAAGTGCTAGCCTAGACCAAACCAACCAGGTTCTGATATCATATAACATATACTGAAACTATGATACATGGATATTTCATATCGTTAATTATCAAATCAATCATATCATTTTGCATATATACGTATATCATGAACATCATTGGCCCGTACGCCAGTATTATACATTTTACCATAGCTCAGCTTATACGCCTGCAAATCATATCATAGCACAGCCCGTACGCTGGTAAATCATATCCATGGCACAGCCCTTATGTTGGCAAATCATGTCATAGCACAGCTCATATGCTGGCAAATCACATCCATAACACGACCTGTACGCCAGCAAAATATATCCATAGCTTAGCCCGTACATTGGAAAATCATACACATAGCACGGCCCGTACACTGACAAAACATATAAAAATCTCGGCCCATACACCAACTTTTCGTTATAAAAATCCGTATCATAATCACATTTTTAGAAAATAGTATTTCATAACAATTTCTACTCATGCCACACTGAACAGGTTTTTCATATATTCAGCATACCATCATTTTCAATGCTGTTTTCTCAAATATAAATCATTTATATATATAGACATATTTACTTTCCTGAAATCAAATATTATATATACATACATTTTCTTAAAAGAACTAGCTTAGTTTATCCCCTTACCTGATTCTTGAAAAGCCCTAAAGAAAATTTGTCCCGCACCCACAGGGTTCCCCATTCAACACCTTGAAAAATGGAATTTCCCAGAACTAAAGTTCAGTATTTCTATGCGTATATCACTTATTACAACTATCAATTAACCAAATACTGAGTAGAAAGCCTTACTTGGATTTGGGATGGTTTCCACCTCAGCCCCACCGACGATCTGCTCCGGCAGACTTGCAGAGAACTTTCCTAGGAGCGTCGTGGTGGATTCAGATCCTCGAACCAGCAAAAATACGGCCCGAAATCGAAGAGAGAAGGGGGAAGGACCGAAGGATGAGAGAGAGAGAGAGAGGGTTTCTGCGCAGGAAAATAGACTAAAAATCACATTTAACCCTATTTATACTGCGAGATTTGTCGACGAACCACGTCACCTCGTCAACGAATCCTTTAATAATTTCGTCGATGAACCCACTCCTCGTCGACAAAATTCAGACTGCCCAAAACCTCTTTCGGTATTTCCTCGTCGACGAATCTTATCCTCATTGACGAGCTCCTATTATACCATCGTTGACAAGTCCCCTGTATTCGTCGACGAGGAGCTGAAAATTTTCTCGAAATTATCCTTCCCAAAATACAACGTGGTCAACAAAGTCGACTGCCTCCTTCTATTTCCGGTTTCCATTTTCCTTTCTTTTTATTATTTAAATACCATTATTTTTCAGGTCATTACATATATATTGTGACATATCCTGTTGTGAATCATGTGCATATGATATTGAAAGCATGACATCTTATGAGAAATCGCATAAGAAATTCATTTGTACTCATAAGTTCATTGCTAAGATGCATAAAAAGAAAATATTTTTGAAAAATGAAAATAGAAGGTTGGCCAAACAATTAGAGAAATTAAAATATTATCATGCCACTTTAGAGGAGAAAAAATGAAGAAAGAATTGAAAATAATCTGCCAGGAGGGAGAAATGGGAGATGATAAACCCTCATAACTTAAAAAGAAAAATATTTTCAAAAAGGGTTCAAAGTTATTAAATAAATCTCATACAAATTTTCATGGGAGATAATAAAACCTCATAACTTAAAAATAAAAATATTTTCAATAAGGGTTCAAAATCATTTAATAAATCTCATACAAATTTTTATGCCTCATCTTGCAAACACAAGATTGGTAAGCGTGGCACTTCACGAAAATTTAAAACTTGCTTTTGTCATAAAATGAAATGGCACGTTCTATCTATTTGCTCATCCATAAGTGTCGGAGGATTAGAAAAAGAAAAGAAATGGATAATCATGAAAGCAAACCCCGTAGGACCTAAAGTGAAATGGATCTAAATTAATATTACTTAAATATTTTTAATCTTCCTTAGTTCCTAGGTTTAAGGGGTAGTAATGACTATAGGCTCGGGAAGTGGTGCATGTTTAAAATTCCAAATCTTAGTATAGGTATTCACTCTACACTATTGCTATACTAAGATCATTTGAGAATCAAGCTAATCTACAAGTCCAAGTATACAACCAATCTAATCTTAATGCATATATATCATAATGATTGGTGAAAATGTGAAAACATTGGTAGTTTGCTAAAATGAAATCCACTTATGAATAGACAAGGCAACTAGGCCTAGTATATAATTCTGATTGCTTAACTCACACGCAAATATGAAAATCTTTAGTTAAGAATAATGTGTCCATTGCACAAGCTTGTGGTTTAGGGAATCCATCTCACACTTTACATCATTTAATTCTAAACCCATCCTTGAACTCTATAGCCTTGAACAAGTAGCAGTCATCACTCTAGGTGTAAGCACTAGTTATTATAAATTCCTAATATGATAATTGCTTATTAAAAGTCATCCTCCTTGTAATCAAAATTAGAGGCATCCACTGAGGAATTGCTTCCTTTGAGTTCAAAGTAAAAATCCTCTATTTTTGGTTGACCATCTCCTCCATAGGAAATCTTTACTAACCACGACTATATTCGGTAAAGTTTTCATCCTATTCCATGGTTTGTGTCCTTACTCAAAATAGTGATCATACTTAATGGATACTTTCCAATCACCAAAGAGCTATAGTCAAAATTCATATACTCTTTAGTGCTCTTTGCCAAAACAATTAGGACAATGTCTTTAGACTTCTTATCCTAGAAAATGTCTTGCCTATCCTAAATACTCTTTTGTACCCCTTAGTGATTTAATTTTCAAAGAGTATTTACTCAAACTCCTTTCACAAGCTCTCAAAATCTAAGTCAAAACCTTTAGAGCTTCATCTTTGTGAATTAAGTTAAATGGCTAACATGATTGGTTTAGGTTTCAAATCTAGCTGATGAAATGAAATTTGAGAAAAACCTATGCATGATCAATTAATTTAAAAGTTATTCTAACTTGTGCCTCTCACATTTTGAAGATTAGAGGCAGTTATAGGCTTTATTCATTGAAGGAATATAGATTGTGACTCTTTGGTCCTTTAAAACCTATGCGTCTACCGCCAAGATATAATCATTGAAATTCTTAAAACACTTGGCTAAAGAATTTGAAAAATAGAAAAGGCATGATTTGGTTGTGTGCATAACTTAGGGGGAGCATTTATTCTGCATGGTATATAAATTAAAATGCTCTCAAATCCTTATATTGTTTATGCCTTTATGCCTATATGTATATAGCATTGCAACACTATCCATGATTCATATATGGTTAAAATTTCTTTGATGGATAGTTTATGTATTTTCCTAGCACAAACTACTATTGAGCTATATTGAATATCTTGAGTTGATCATACTACTGGATTGCATGCTTGTGTTGAATGCCTCTTATATGACGGATGCAGCGGATGTGTATTGCATGCTGGTAGTGGATATAGGTTCTCGCATGCTCAAACTAAATTATTTTGAATTGATTGCTTGAATCTATCAGGTTTTGGTGCATGAAAATTTGGAAAATGTTTGATATACAAACGACATGCTGCCGAAATTTCGACAGGAATTTTCCCAAACCAAAACCTTGTGTTAAAGATGATCATGATAAAATTAACGTTAAAATATTTTTTGAAAGGTTGAGTGAAAACTAATTGAATATTAAACTTCATCCTCACATAATCATCCAATGATTAGGAGAGCTCAACTTCATCCCTATAGAAAGAACATAAATGACTTGTATGCATCACTTTCGTCTACTGAAATATTGAGGCTCTTCTGAAATCCCTGAACATTATATCATGCACTTAAAGCCCTATGTTTTGATATGGAATGTTCTTGGGTCATGAACATTATTGCATGTCTTAATATATACTCTCTGATGCATCTATGGTCTATAGGGACAACTATACTAATCAAGTGACAAATGTAAATGACAAATACTCAATATGGTTGATTTTAAAAATTTGGATTGATGGCTTATACTCCTAGGCATAATGTAATAATTCTTTATCTAGTATAAGCAGTTTATTATATCGAACCATGAATTCCAAACGATAGGGGGAGCATCTAAAATTAAATGCTCATCTTGTTATGCTCTCAAATACTTTTAGCTTAGATCTATTTTTGAAATCATGTGTGGCATGTGCTTAAATGTAATGTTCTTATTGAAAATCATAATTTGAAATGTGTTGATTTGCCACAGTCATTTGATTTGCCATATAATCTTGCATTTGTCTGTTAATATCTTCTTTGGATCCATATGGTTATGATTCTGGTTATATTTTAGTTTGTGTGCTTAATCAACAAACCAGAAAAATGTTGCTTGCTTACATGATCTTTAATTTCTTTTTTGCAAGCAACCCCTAGTATTTTAAGCAAACATCATAAAGGGGATATATATTTATATATAGACATATATATTTATTGTAATACTTTATGGCAATAACTAATTTCAAAACTAAAACTTTTTCTCTTGCCTCATTATATATATATATATATATATATATATATGTTTTAAAGTCGCATAACTGGTTCAGTAATTGCACATAAAAATGTATGCAAACTAATTAGACTGTGTTTATACTCAAACCAACTATTTGCTATCATATGTCATGTGCTATAAACTCAAATATTCCATGGGTCTTATGATATGTTTCAATTGGAATGGTTTGTGTATATTTATGGTCTATCCTTGTTTTCATATCATTTAAATCATTTAAATGACCAGTTTTATTATTTGTATACTTAATTGTTGAGGTTATCTTTGTCATTCATTTTGTATTGTATGACTATTATATTTCTTGAATGATTGAAAGTTATACCTCTATTTTATGTGTTTAGAATACTGGACTGTTTGAGTAAGTAGTTGTGGATATTTTGTTAATATATTACTCAATCAGGTTACTTATACACCAACATGCTTTTGGGAAATGCTCCAGTTTCAAACGGTAAGTTGCCGATTTTTCTTAAAATTTTCCTAAACCATATCTTGTATATAAATGATATTTTCCTCTTATTAGCCTATATATACTTAAATGTTTATCTATGCCTTTTTTGCTGTTGCCAAAAATGGGACAAGTAGGCAAGTATTTGTTATCATAAAAAAGGGGGAGATTGTTGACCTTATGGGTCATACCTTGTTTTGATTATGACAAATACTCAGGTATTTAGTGTTTGCCGAATTGATGTGTAGGTTTATCTTGGAAATATCATATGATGAGACTCGGAAGATTCGGAGGAAAATGAAGACCCTAGTTGATATTTATTTGTTGTAATTTCTATTTGGGTCTGTAATCTTAATTAGAAAGGTCTCTAATAATCTGCATTTCATGCATGTATGACTATAAGCTCAAGACCATAGATGGACCTTAGGGATTCGACCGATGTCAGATTTTTTAGGTTAATTCTCAAATGCATTAAACTAACCATAGGACCCCCTATACTGCATAAAAACATGCCCTATCTTCTTAAATTTAATCATCATATGAATAAGGCTTATATACAAAGGGATTAGGACTGAAATGCACCTAAAATGCTTGTTCGGTCGATCGAACCAGAATGCATGAGGAGCATTCGATCGACCGAACTAGTTCGTGGTCAACAGTTTGACCACACTACGGTCGACCGAACCTAGCCAAGATAATATTGCTTGGTCAACCGAACCTCCCTGGGTCAAAAGTTGACCCTTCGATCGACCGACCCAAAATGAGCTCCAACACTCTAGTCGACCAAACATCCTCGGGAGAAGCCCCGACCACCCAATCGACCGAACCTCCTAACTCAAAATGACATGGTCAACTGAACCGCACAGATTTGGAAAATCGCCCTTAAACCATACATGTACGGTCGACTGAACTCTCAGTTCATTTTTTGCACAGTCGACCAAACTCGGTCACTTGGTCAACCGAACCTTAAGTTCGGTCGACCGGTGCTCTCGGGTTGGAGAGAATTACCGAGGCGAAAAACACTGTTATTTTTATTAACCTCACTTAAACTTTTGAAAAAATGACATATATGTCCCCAACGGTTATAATTCTCACCTCTTCTATAAATAGGGGCTCATTTGTGAAAATTAAGTGGAGAATAGCAAAATAATTAGTGAAAATCCTTTGAAAATTTCCAAAGCCTATATTTCTCAAATACTCCCAAATACTCTCCTACTTCATTTTCTTTGATCATCCAAGCTTAGAGAGAGTGTTTAGATTATTAGTGCTTCATTCTAAATAACCCTATACTCTCATTGAAATTCGTATTGTTTGATTTTTGTTAAGAGCTTGGCTAGGGTTCTTCCCACGGATTTAACTTGATAAATTTTGTGCTGTGAAAACTCTTTACCTTGAGGATCTTTGCATTGTCATTGCAAGATTCCTTAAGTAATTATTTTTGCGTGCAAAATATTTTACAAAGCTTGATTTCAAACAACTCTTGTGCTTGATACAATTTGAGAAAATATTTTTGAGTTCGTTTTAATAATATTGCTAGCATCTTTGAAACACTAATCTGATATTGAGATCTGATATACTTTGCTTTCAAAGATTAACTTGTTTGAACACTCTTGTGCTTGATTAGATAAAGTCATTATTCTGAGTGTTGATTGCACACATAGAACACTGAGCTTATAGTTCCTATATTATTGATGTGCATTGATTAGTGCTTGTGTGTAGTGGTACATATTCGCTTGTGCAAGAAGTATTTTCGTGTACGTAAATTTTTATACATTTGTTGTATTCTAGGCACGGGCTTGAAAAGGGAGACTAGCCTTATTGAATAGTCCCAGATTGGTTTAGACCCAGTTAGGAAAGTTAGGTGCACCATCCTAGATAAGGTGTAGGTTGAGGTCAGCCCCATGAATTGACCTTGTTGTAACCGGTGACGCTCCACACATGAAGTGAGCCATTAATGGAATCCTCGAGCTTGTGAGCTAGAGGCGGGAACGTAGGTAGTATTGGCCTAACCCGGATAACATATCGTGTGTGCATTTTATTTTTCCGTAATTTATTTATCACATGTGTATGTTATATTGTGAATGCCATGCATGATTTAAATTTCGCACGTTTTATTTATCTGCGCATTTGACATTGTATAGACAGACCCTAGGATGCGAATATACTTATGTTAGATTAGCTAAACCTAGGAATAAATTGTAAAATTCCAATTCACCCCCCTCCTCTTAGGAATACACCAAAGCTAACACCTAAGGTCTTTCTAAGTTCTTAAGCTTATAGTTCTACATGCATAATATGCAGATTATTATATACCTTTTCTTAATTAAGATTACAGACCCAAATAGAAATTGCAACAAACAAATATCAACTAGGGTCTTCATTTTCCTTCTGGTCTCCGAGTGTCATCATATGATATTGCCAAGATAAACCTGTATATTAACTCGGTAGATATTAAATACCTGAGTATTTGTCATAATCAAAACAGGGTATGACCCATAGGGTCAACAATCTCTCCCTTTTTGATGATGATAAATACTTGCCTACTTCTCCCCCTTTTGGTAATAGCAAAAAGGGCCTAGATAAATATTTTAGTATATATAGGCAAATAAGAGAAAAATATCATTCATATACAAGATATGGTTTCGGAAAATTTTAAGAAAAAACAATAGCATGCCGTCTAAAACTAGAGCATTTCTCAAAAGCATGTCTGTATACAAGTAACCTCATTAAGTAATATATTGACAATATATCCACAACTACTAACTCAAATAGTCCAGTATTCTCAACACATAAAATAGAGGTATAAATTTTAGTCATTTAATAAATATAATAGCCATACAATGCAAAATGAATGACAAAGATAACCTCAGCAATCAAACACGCAAACAATAAAACTCATCATTTAAATGATTTAAATGACATGAAAACAAGGCTAGACCATAAATATACACAAACCATTGCAATTGAAATATATCATAAGACTCGTGGAAGATTTGAGTTTAAAGCACACGACATATGATAACAAATAGGTTGTTTGAGCATAGACACAGTCTAACAAGTTCGCATGCATTTACAGATGAAGTTATTGAACCAGTTATCAAATTAAAAATATATACATATATAATAATAATAATAATAATAATAATAATAATAATAATAATAAGGCAGAAGATAAGGAGTTTAGGTTTGAAGATTGTTCTTGCCATAAATGAAAATATATAAGTAAATATATATCCCCTTTATGATATTTGCAAAACGGTACAGGGGTTGCTTGCTGAAGGAGAAACTTTTATTTAATGTACACGCAAGCAGAATTTTTTTGGTGAATATTTAAGCATAAAACATCTCATGACCAGAAAAATACAACCATATGAAACTTCAAGATATATTCGAAGGTAAAAACAAGATCATAAGGCAAAAGAAACACAGAACTTGTGGCAAAGAAGTATAATTTCAATAAAGCATTACAATTAAGCACATGCCACTATAATTTCAAAACATATCTAAGCCTAAACTACTGGTGAGCATAATAAGATAGACATTTTAATTTTTGGATGCTCCCCCTATCGATTTGAATTCTAACTTAGATGTAATAAACTGCTTATACCAGTTAAAGACTAATTTCATTATGCTAAGTAGTATAAGCCATCAATTTAAATCTTTAAAATCAACTATACTGAATATTAATAAGCTATATTTATCCCTATCAGTATAGTTGTCCCTATATACCATAAATGCATCAGAAAAGAGTATATTGCGGCATGCAATAGAGTTTATAACCCAAGAACATTCCATATTAAAACAAAAAGATTTAAGCGTAGGATATAATGTTCAAGGATTTTCAGAAGAGCCTCAATATTTTAGTGGATGAAAGTTATGCATATGGGTCATTTATGCGCTTCCTATAGGGATGGAGCTGAGCTCCTCTAAATGTCGGATGATTATGCCACGATGAAGTTTAATTATTCAATTAGGTTTCACTCATCCTTTCAAAAATATTTTAGCATTAATTTTATCATAATCATCTTTGTACTAGGTTTTATTTGGGAAAAATCTACTGAAATTTCGGCAGCATGCCGTCTGTAAATTGGATATTTTCCCATAAAACCTGTAATTGATAGGTTCAAATAAGCAATTTTTAATTTAGCTCAAGGCACACGAGAACCTAAAACTACTACCAGCATACAATACACATAAACTGCGTCCGCCATGCAGGAGGCTTTTATCACAAGCATACAATTCAGCAGTAATCAACAATTTATGAAATATAAACTATCCATCAAAGAATATACATAGTAAAGAGCAGATGATAGTTATGAGTTTAGTGCAATGTTGTAATTTATAAAGGCATATGGGCATTGATATTATAAGATAATGAGAGCATATAATTTTTATAGTCATGAAAGAGTAATGCTTCCCCTCAATTATGTACTCTACTCATTTTGTGTCATCATATGCTTTAAGTTTCTTGGCCAAGTGACTTAAGGGTATTCAATGATATAAACTTGACATTTTGATTATAAGCTCAACAGACCAAAAAGTCACAATGAATATTTTTTCTGTGAACTAAGCCTATCTTGCCTCTTTTCTTATGAATCTCAATACGTGAAAGGCATAAATTTGAATGGCTTTGAACTTTTAGTGATGGTGCATAGGTTTCCTTTAAAATATGTTTCTTCTTCTAGATTGAGACCTAGGCAATCAACTTAGCCATTCGACTCAATTCTAAGGATATGAAGCTCTAAAATATATGACTTAACGTTTTAAGAGCTTATAAGATGAAGTAAAGAATAAGTATTCTTGACAATTAAATTTCTATTAAGTTTAGAAGAGTATTTAGGAGAGGTAGGACATTGTTCAAAATGTATTCATACTAGCTAATATGTCCTAACAGTTAGACCAAGAGCAACTAGGAGTATATTATTATTTATGGAACAATGCTCTTTGGAGGATGGAAAGTATCCTTTAGATATGAAAGGATACGAACCAAGGAATAGACAAAATCTCTACCTGATGCGATTATGGTATGGTAAAGATTTCCTATGGAGGATATGGTGAACCAACCTTTGACGATTTTACAAATTAAGTATATAGGAATTTATTTTGGCTATGGTTTAGTGAAAGACTTAAATCCCTTAATGGATGCCATAAGTTTGATTAAGGAATGATTTCTTTTAACAAGAATTTATCAGATTAGGAATTTATAATAACTAGTGCTTACACCTAGAGTGATGACTTCTACTTGTTCAAGGCTATAAAGTTCAAGGATGGGTTTAGGATCAAATGATATATAGTGTGAGATGGATTCCCTAAACCACAAGCTTGTGCAATAGACAATGTGTGCTTAACTAAAGATTTTCATATTTGTGTGTGAGTTAAGCAATCAAAATTATATACTAGGCCTAGTTGCCTTGTCCATTTGGAAGTGGATTTCATTTTAGCAAATTGCCAATGTTTTCATATTTTCACCAATCATCATGATATATATGCATTAAGCTCAGATTGAATATATTACATGTATTTCCACACTGACGTGATTCTCTAAAGGTTCTTGGTAAAACAATATTATATAGTGAATGCATATACCAAGATTTGATATTTTAAGTAGAGACCACTTCGTAGCCTTTTGGTCATCACTACCCCTAAACCTAAGAACTAAGGATGGATTAAAATATTTATACAATTTCAATTGGAATTCGATCTTCCTTAGGCCCTACAGTGTTTGCTTTCATGATTATCCACATCATTTCTTTTTCTAAGCCTTTGACACTTCTGGATGAGAAAGTAAATTGATTGTGCCCTTTTCTTTTACAATGTAAGCAAATTTTGTTATGCTTATAATTCTTATGATTACTTGTTGAGACATGACAGTGGGAATCATATGATAATCCTAAATCCTTTTTGAAAAGATTTTTCTTTTTAATCTCTAAGGATTTATTATGATTATTCTTTTCATTTATAACTTTGAGTGTAGCTCTAGAATAATCATCCATTTCTCCTTTTAAGCAGATAATTTTTAAGATCTTCTTAATATTTCTCCTTTCTAAGATGACATAATAATCTTTTATTTTTCCTAAAAGCTTTGCCATGCTTTTATTTTCCTTTTTCAAAATGGATTTCCGCTTAGATAACTTTGCTAGAAATTTATTCATTTTCAATGAAGTTTTATCTAGATTTTCATACGAAGGCATGCTTTCATTTATCAATTCAGCACATAATTCATCATAAGATATATCATAATTATTATATGAATCATTGCATGCAATTTCAACAGTATTATCACAGGGAATATTAGATGATTCATCATATGACACAACGTAGCATCCAGCATAAGAATCATCACATGCATCATCAACAGAATTATCATGGTATTTAACAGATGATTCAGCATTTGACATATCACAACAGTTAATGTAAGAATCATCAATTGAGTTTGAGTTAGAATCATATACCTCTTCTTCTGTTAATGCCACTTCCCTATCACTTACCACTCCTTGAGTGGTGGTCTCATTCCCCTGGAATTCTCCATATTTTCTTTCAAGTTCATTCCAGATTTCCTGTGCACTTCTACATGCCATGATCTCAAGAAGGATGTTAGAATCTAAAGCACAATATAATAATTCCACGACATATGAATTCGCATGCATTAAGCTACTATCATTTTCATCCAAGGGCATACGAATTTCATTAACAATCACTCGCCAGACCATCCAATTCATTGATTTTATAAATACACTCATTCTAATTTTCCAGGTGGTGTAATCGACACCACAAATACAGGAGGCCTACAAGGTGACTGTCCTTCGCCGAATGGGGATACACCAATTTGAGTCATTGCGATCTTTTACAAAAGTTGTTAAGCCTAGTGCAATGAGGCTCTGATACCAATTGATAACTTTGGTGTATTCCCAAGAGGGGGGGGGGTGAATTGAAATTTCAAACTTTCCTAGGTCAAATTCAAATCACAATTAGTATTTCCCAACCTAGGGTCTTTCTAACCATTAACCAATTCAGCAGAATTCAAACTGAGTAAGAATGTAAAGCAATTGATGCAATCTCAGTATTTATAAACCATTCACCATAATTAAAATGACAACATTCAAGTGTGTAAATTTAAGTGCGGAGATAAAATGTGACACAAGAAATGTTATCAGGGTTCGGCCAATACTGCCTACGTCCTCGCCTTGGCCCACCAGCACAATGATTACACTATAGACTCACTTAACAGGTGGAGCGGCACCTAATACAAACAGCTCAATTAGCACAGGACTGACCTCAACCTTTACAATCAGGTCAATTAACATAGAATTGACCTCAACCTTTATGACCAATCCTTACCAGGCTGGATTACCGCCCCCTCAGACCATGCTTGGAATACAACAGATTTCACAATACAAACAGTGTACACAATGTATGCGTCTCCAATAAGCAGATTCGTACCAATATCAATCAATCAATGCACATCAATAATATAGGATTTATAAGCTTAATGATGTAAGTGTGCTATCAACATGCAGTAGGATGTATAATCTCAAATATGCGCAGAGTTTTCTAACAAGCTAATCTTTGAAAGCAAAGTGTATTAAATCTCAATATCAAATTAATGTTTCAAAGATGCTAGCAATAATATTAAAACGAACTCAAAAATATTTTCTCAAATATATATACCACAAGAGTTGTTTGCAATCAAGTTTTGTAAAATATTTTGCACACAAAAAGAATGCTTAAGGAATCTTGCAATATCAATGCTAAGATCCTCGAGCTAATGATTTTTTCCAACCACAAGATTTATCAAGTTAAATCTGTGGGAAAACTCTAGCCAAACTCTCAATACAAAAATCAAACAATACAAATATCAATGAGAGTATAGGGCTATTTAGAATGAAGCACTAATAATCTAAACACTCTCTCTAGGCTTGGATGATCAAAGAGAATGAAGTAGAGGAGTATTTGGGATAGTATTTGGCAAAATAGGCATTTTAAATTTGAGTGAATTTTTCGTTAATAATCTTGCTAATCTCTTACTAATTTTCACAAATGAGCCCTTATATATAAAAGTTGGGAAAATTATGCCTGTTTAGGACATGTAGGGTATTATTAGAATTATTTTTAAACAATTTGGCAAAGTTAACCCTATTTAAAGACTTTTAACCTTGGTAAAAAAATGTTCAACCCGAGAGCACCGATTGATTGAACTTAAGGTTCGGTTGACCAAGTGGCTGGATTTGGTCGACTAAGAGAAATTTGAATTAGAAGGCTGGTCCGGACTTGCAAGGTTTAAGGGCGATTTTCCAAATCTGCGCGGTTCGGGTGACCGGGTCAATTTGAACTTTGAGGTTCAGTCGATCGGACGGTTGGCATTTCCCACGTGGGGGTTCGGTCGACCAGGGCGTTGCCTATATATTTCTGGTCAGTCGACCAAGAGCTCAACTTGTTGACCCTGTGGGGTTCGGTTGACCAGGAGAAACCTATATACTTCTGGTCGGCCAACCGAAGAGTCAATAGGTTGACCCGGTGGGAGTTCTGTCGACCGAAAATCTCAGTACAACTAAGTTCGGTCAACCGAACATGCCATCCTTGGGCATTTTGGTCATATTCCACTTATAATGTTGTCCCTATACATATGATGATTAATTTTAAGTCAATAGGGAAATTTTTATGCATAATAGTGTTCTATGGCCATTCTAAGGTCTTTGAGAGCTGACCGAAAAAATCCAGCATCGGTCGAGGATTCCTAAGGTCTTTCTAAGGTCTTGAGCTTATAGTCCTACATGCATGATATGCTTATTATTACAGACCTTTTCTTAATTAAGATTGCATACCCAAATAGAAATTACAACAAATAAATATCAACTAAGGTCTTCATTTTCCTCCAGGTCTCCGAGTGCATCATATGATATGGCCAAGATAAACCTATACATCAACTTGGAAGACATTAAGTACTTGAGTATTTATCATAATCAAAACAGGGTATGACCCATAAGGTCAACAGTATCCTAAAGAAAACCCTCCCCTCCTTCCACAATGGCGAGTGAATCGTCAAGATGACTTTGCTAGGATCCCCCACATCATGAGCCCTATGCCCAACATTAGAATGATGAGGACTATGATGTTGATGACTTTTACATTAGGATACCTTACCGTAGGGACCATCATGATCCATACAAGGATGTAATGAGGATAGAAGCCCCCACCTATGATGGACGAAAGGATCCTAAAGTCTTCCAAGATAGGTTAACTAGTATGGATGCTTATTTTGATTGGTGTAAGATGACTGACCCTTATCGGGTTATGTTTGTAAAAATGCGATTAACAGGGCAAGCCACGCTCCATTGGATAAATGTCGAGAGGCAGGAAATGAGGTTAAATCATTGACCCATTGAGCATTAGGATCTAATGAAGGGTAGGTTAAGAGAGAAGTATGAACCCCTTAGTTGTAGAGAGCACATTATAGATCAAATTTACAGTTTGTGTCAAGGTAGCATGACTATGTCAGAATATATGAGTCAATTCAATGAGTTGTCTATAAGATATGATGTTTATGAGACTAATAGTCAATAGACCTCCCGATTTTGCCTAGTATTAAAGCCTGAACTGAGGAGAAAACTGTTCCCATATCACATTGAGTCCCTTAAACATGCCTATAATTTAGCTTATGACTTTGAGCAAATAACTAAAGGGTCCATGGGAAAGCAATTTTCAAATGAGCCACACTCTCAAAGAGCACCAAACTATAACCAGTCCTAACCAACATAATCAGGTATAGTCACCTCCTGAGAGAGTAATTCCAAAGTCCAACAACCTATGGACAAAGGAAAAGAACCCATGAACTTGACACTTGATAAGGAAGATGGTGATAAAAATAAGAAGGAAAAGAAAGAGACTTGTGGTGAAACCTTGAACACCATAAGTAAAAAGCTGTGTGAGCAGGAGAGTCAAAATACCAAGGTAGTGTTGGTGGATGTTCCTAAGGAGACTGAAATACCTCTTCCTCTAAATAAAAAAAAAAAAAAAAAACACCCTTGAAGTATCATCTCTACCTTCTGAGTTTAAGGATGTCCTATCTGAGCCACCTAGTGAGTCATCTCCCGTGACAAAGCTTTTACAAGTCACATATCTTGTTCCTAGTTCATCTTTGCCTCATTTATCACATCATAGAGTGAACCCGATAGAATATAAGGAGCTGAAACCAGTGCATGAATTGAAGGAACTTAACTTTGTTCAGAAGAGTTTAGGTACACTTGACTACCTTACTTTCCCCGAGGAAGAAAACTGTTAGAATTGGTGTATTCCCAAGAGGGGGGGTGAATTGGAATTTTCAAATTTATCACCTAGGTTAAATAAAATACTCGTATAAAACAACCTAGGGTTGGTCTATATAATTCCAAATGCGCGGATATAAAAGATATGTGGAAATTTAAATTAAGCGCATCATTCACATAATCACATACGTGTGCGGTAAATGTAAAATGCAGAAATGTAAATAAACACACGATATGTTATCGAGGTTCGGTCAACTGTGCCTACGTCCCCGCCTCAAGCTCGCAAGTTAGAGGATTCCACTAATAGCTCACTTAAGGGTGGAGCGGCACCGTTTACAACCAGGTCAAATTAGCACAGGGCTGACCTCAACCTTAACCAGGTCAATTAGCAGGGCTGACCTCAACCTACACGCCTTAACAGGATGACGCACCTAGCTTTCCTAACTGGGTCTAAGCCAATCCGGGACTATTCTAGGGCTAGTCTCTCTCTTCAGGCCCGTGCCTGGAAATACAACAGTATTTAAAATACAATCAAATGGTACAATGAATAAGCTTTCAAGTAAAGCAGATATGTACCCAAATGCGCGTGATAAACATACACCACAATATGAAATAATATGTAAGCTCAATGTGGTTGATGATGTCTACTCTCAAATAAATTTACTATTGTGTAATGCGTACGTGAGAGTGTCAATCAAGCAGTCTTTGTATCACAAGATATTTAGGCAAGATGTTCATACAAAGATACTAGCCAAACAAAATATATATGTATTACAATGAGCAGATTTTCTCAATCGTATTATGCTCTAGTAATGTATATGTTTGGTTTGCAAAAGATATCTAATCTTTGTATTCAGCAAATAATATGTAGGTCAATGAATATTGCAACAAAGATCAGTATCATATAAACAAATATCTTTTCAAAGTTATATCAAGATAAATCCCATAAGATATTTGGAAATGTTTTGAAGAGATTTTGCAATCCAAAAACAAATACAAACTACACAAGATATTGCAATGAGTGTGCAATACTTGGAAGTTTAATATAAGTCTTCTTAGGAGAGACTTATTAATATAAGTCCCCTAAGAATACTTGGGTTGGCTCTCAATTAAAATCGTTACAAACAACTACCACACTTGGGAGAGCAACCCTAGAAAACAACAACACTTAAATCACACTTACAAAATATATTTGAGTGGAAGATCTGTTAAGAATAAGTGTTGGAGACTCAATAAATGAGTATTATAAACTTTGGGATTTTCAGAGAATTTTTCTTAATTAGATATCCTAATCTCTTACTAATTTTCTCAAATGATCTTATATATATATGCATAGGAGAAAATATGACCGTTGGGGACCTATTGGGTATTATTAGAAAAGTTTAATGATGTTTAAAGCATTTTAACCCTGTTTAAAAAAAATATTAGCTGCGGTAAAAATCAGGGCAACCCGAGAGGTCCGGTTGACTAGAAATGTTTCGGTCGACCAAGTCTCAAATGGTTCGGTCGACTAGGAGAGTTTTGAACTAAATGGTCGGTCGATCGTATCATTAATTCTGAAGCCTTTTTCATGGTTCGGTCGACTAGGACTGAAATGAACTAACTTGTCGGTCGATCGGATGAGGCGATTTTTTCATATGACCGAGGTTCGGTCGACCAGGCCAATTTGAACTGGCTGGCTTGGTCGACCATACCGCTGGGATTTCTCCCGAGAACCCTCGGTTGACCAAGTAGTTGGAGTATAAAATCTTTCGGTCGACCAGGAGGTCAAAATGTTGACCCAGTCAGGGTTCGGTTGACCGGCAAGAAATAAACTGTGAAGTTCGGTCGACTAGACTAAAGTGAACTGTGTTGGCCGGTCGACCGAAAGTGCACCAAGTGTGCATTTCGGTCGCTTCTTGCAACATATAAACTCTATTCAAGTGCCTATCAAACATAGGTGCAGGTGTATGTGTTCTAGGGTCATTTGGGGTCCAAAATTAAGACATCGAAAAAGTTCGGGGTCGGTCGACCGAAGGTAAAACCCTAAGGTTTTTCTTAGGTCACATTCAGTTTACGGTTTGTTTGAGCTTACGTAATAAATCAAGCAGGTGATGTGTGTGTGAGCTTATTACAAATCAGACCCCTAATTACTATTACAGACCCTTTATATCAAAGAAATACAACAATTAAATTATAACTAGGGTCTTCAAGGTCTTCATTTTCCTCCAAGGGTCTTCGAGTGCCATCATATGATACCGCCAAGATAACCTGCACATTAACTCAGCAGACATTAAATACATGAGTATTTGTCATAATCAAAACAGGGATATGACCTATAAGGTCAACAAAAACACTTTAAGCCCATGCATCCATAATAGAACAAACAGTAAGATTTTCATCAAGAATAAGTTTCCCAAAAATCATTGTTTCTAATAGGGATGTGAAGCTCATAGGTTACTTCTTGAAAGCCTTGAGGACCATGTTAGGCACCATGCTTAAATGTCCTAGTTCTTATCACCTGCAAACCAATTGGCAAGTTGAGGTAGTTTATAGGAGCCTTAATAGGCTATTGAAATGTTTCATAGTTGAACACTTCATAGCTTGGGGTTTATGTCTTAACGTGGCCAATGTTGCATTTAGTTGTTCATAAAATAGGACCATATGCCTTAGCCCGTTTTAGGTTATCACAAGATATAGTCCTAGAATGTAACAGCCTAACCTCGAGGGGTCTAGGATATTTACTTTTTACTATTGATTCACAGCGGAAGTAAATAAACTCAATTATTACTAAACTAGAGCACTAATTATCCAAATTACAATCATTTATTTCAAAAGAAGAAAAATTACACAAGTATAAATATCTTGCATCGTACTAATATTTCTAAACAATCTTTATTTTTCTATCCCCACCTGCATGCTTGCTATGCTTGACTTCCAACACGCTCTTCAGAGTTATCTGAAATAAAAATATGATTGGAGTGAGACGACGCTTAGTAAGTAAATAAGATTATTATTAGTGTGTGGCCAAAATGAGTTTTTTAAAAATTTCGTAAAACAATATTTAATATTATAACTTGAAAACTGCTTCTAGAATAAATATAAATTTAAAATTTCTGCATAAAACTTTTACCATCAACTATAACAGTAAAATTTTATAATCATATACTATAACTGTTAAATTAAACTTTTAACTTTAAAACTATATAAATATTTAATGATAAACATACATATACTTTTCCTTATACATTTTCTTTATATCGTTATTTAAGCACTAGAATGATCATTTTCATGTAAACTTACACTTTTCCTTCAAATCATCAGTAACTTTGTACATGTAATTAACTATGTATAAATATATATTGTAAAAATCACCCTTAGGCCTATTTGTCGTAAGTCATGTTTACCTCCATGACAGGGTTGTGCGGTCCGAAGACTGGACTTAGCTGGCTGGCCGACCAAACTAAATCAACGTACGTAAACATTAAGTGAGATTTTCCTTATTAAGTCCTGGTCCGGAACCAGGTGTGCACTCAGGATAAATCCACTAACATAAATAACCACTCTGTAAACAGTGTAGGTGCACTCTAATCCGTATAAACTTTAAGTTACGGTACCGAGCATCTGTAACTTTGAACTTTCGTTGCCATAAGAGGTTTTAAAATCATCTTATTATAATTTATGCAATTTAAAATAATAGCGTGAAAATCTCATCATTACTCATATTTTCGTAAATACATCCAATGTAGAAATAAACTCATGCTACACAATTTTTGTGTTAAAAATATTTATTTATTTATTTTTGAATATAAAGAAATGCTGAAAATTACCCGAGTGGATTATAATATTTCTTAACCCACAAATAAATGCAAAAATATTAAAATTAAAACTGGTATAATTAAATATGGGTAAAAATAAACTCAGGGAAATTTTACGAAACTAAGTAACATAAACGAAATTTACTTACAAATAAACTCGGGTATGAATTTTAAATAAAAATAAACTAACATAATCAAATTTACTTACTTTCTTCTTTTACTTTGTGCTACGAACACAATAACTATCTCTAAGAAATGAGATCGAAAAGAGTGGGTGAGTGAGAACTTACTCAAAAATTCTCTTTCTACCATAAATTCTTTCACTCACTAATTCTTCTCTTCCTTAGAAAATTATTGTGAAAAATGAAGGTTGAGAGCTTCTTATTTATAGGAAAATTTTGGGGAAGAAATGGAATTTATAAAAGTGTGGGGAGATGGGTGAAATTATAATTTGTTTAAAATTAATGAATGGGCAAGGTATGGGTTGAGTATGAGATGGGGATGGAGGCTATGTGGGAGTGCTTGCCACCATTCCCAATAAATAAAATTTTAATTAATTACTTACCTAATTAATTAATCAATTAGTTAATTAATTATTTTATTATTTTTCTTAATCATTATTATCATTATTATTATTATTATTGTTATTACTTTTAAACTATTTTTAGTATTCATTTATTTTATTATTTATTTTTAAACAAGAATTAAATTTGAATTTTGAAAACTCATGTGGGCCCCCACATGGTCTTGTGGGCCCTACACAACTTTGAGACCCAAATGGATCCTACGTAACTCGAATAATCCTCATACTATTTTATGCGTCCTACATAACTTCGAGACTCGTGTAAACCTCTACATGGCTTCGGGACTCATGTGGGCCCCGCATAGGATACCTAAATTATTATTATTTTATCATATATTTCTACAGATTATGTCAGTCAAAACATTATTTTATGTACTTATTTATGTATATAAACAGTGTCTACCCTGTTTTATCCTATGAAATTCCATTTTGACTAGGCCAATCTCCAGGGAGCGACTGAGCCGCAATGGTCTCTGAGCACACTCGCTTAGACAAGGTCTTTCTTAGGCATCAAACATGGAATCAAGGATCCTAACAGAGAAACACTTTTGTTTTGATACTAACTAAATTACCATCATTATTATTCTTCTTCTTTTTTTTTTTTCTTTTTTTTTTTTCTTTTGGGTTAGTACATAGAAAGCATTTAGATCTTGTTCTATTACCTTTGCAGGTTAGATTGAGGAAACAAGTTGATGCATTTTCTAAACACATACATGAGGAACACTTTGAAGTTAGAATGAAGATAAACTTGAACAATGAATATTATAAATCTATTGCTGATATTCATCGCAGGTTGTAAGAACTTTCAGAGGGTGATATGGTCATGATTCGTATTTGTCCCAAACGGATTCTGGTAGGAAAGGTAAGAAAGTTCTATGCTAAAAAGATGGGTCCTTTCAAGATTTTAAAGAAAATTAGTTCTAATGCTTATATGATTGATATTCCTATTGAATTTGGCATTAGTAATGTGTTTAATGTTGAGGACTTAACCCCATTTCTTGAAGCATCTACTTTCATGGAACCTCCTATTTCTCACCCTACAGGTGATCCCACTTTGTTCTCTACTCATCATGAATTCGAACCATAGAAATTGCCTTTGCCACCATCACTACCGATATCTAAGAATCGTGATGAAATTAAGGAAATTTTAGAACATAAAACCATGATCACATGAGTTGGAACCTATCAGAAATTCTTGGTCAAGTGGAAAGGTAAACCCATTTCAAAGCATAGCTAGATTTTGAAGGAAGATTTACTTCGTCTCAACCCAGATCATCAAGGCATTTCCACTTCACTAGGAACTTCTGCCACTTCTTCCTTGAGGATATGAACTTTCTTTCTACAAGGATCTCTTCAACTTCACGTCTATCAGGTAGCACTATCTTCAACTCTGCTATGTTGAACTGGCTTTTGCTTAGGTCATTGGTGTTGGCGTTGAATGACTTGAGGCAACTGACATGAAACTGCGGTCTTCTCCCCTGATCTGCCCACTTCTTCATTTGCTTAGAAGCTTTCTCCATATTGGCTTGGGCAAACTCTACATTCTGCCTCCATTCTCTAGTGAAGATGTACGCCCTGGGACTCTTTCGTCTGTACGACTCGCCCACTGTGTGAGGTAATAGCGGCAGCTGGCCTATAACAAGCTTAAAAGTGCTCCTTTTGGTTGTTGAGCTCCTTTGGGCATTGCCATATAATGGAGCCACATCAAGTAGTTGCACACCGTTCTTCTGGTTGTTGTTAAAAAAATGGCACAAGTCCTCATCTAGCAGCTCTCTGATCTCTTCATCTTTCCGTCTGTCTGTCGGTGATAACTTGAAGAGATGTCAAGATGTGACTTGAATATCCTGAAAAATTCTGTCAAGAAGTTGTTAGTGAACATTAAGTCTCGGTTACAAATAATAACTTGAGGACACCCCAATATCTCACAATAGTCACAAGGAACAATTGTGTCGTCTCCTCTACCGAACAGTACTTTGGTACGGCCATGAAAGTACCATACTTCTTCCACTCCCCCTTGTTTTGTTGGCAAGTGAGACAAGTTTTGGTATAATCAACCACATCATCCCGCATGTGCGGCCAATAATACCTCCTCAGTAGTTCTGTCATTGGAGTCATTCGCCGCAAATACCCCTCAACGAACTTCCTACAATATCTAGTAAGGCCACAAAAGGAATGCAACTCCTTCACCATCATGGGGATTTTCCGTTCTAGAATCATCCTTACCTTCTCCATACCTCTTCGAATACAACCTTATTCAGCCACATGACCAAGGAATTTGTTGCTCCATTAAGCGAAAGAGCATTTCTTTTTATCATATCCAGACTGTTTCCCCTCAGTCTGTCGAACACCTTCCGTAAATGCTCTTCATGTTTCCTTTGAAACAACACTGATGCTCCCAACAGTGTTTTGGAAGGGCGAACACATCCCTCTTCCAATTCATCAAGTTGTTTCCCCAACTCTAATATCTCTCGAGGCGCAATCCGACATGGCACTTTAGCAGGTGGTTTCATTTCTGATAACAACTCGATCTCATGCTCCATAGTCCATCGTGAAGGCAAATTGTGAGGCAGCTTATCCGGCAACACCTCCTTGTCCTCATCCAACACTACTTGGATGGTCGTAGGCTCCAACTCTTGGCCTACTTCTTTGTCTACGATCACCGTGGTTAGATGTGTTTGCTCACTCTGACCCAATCCTTCATTGAGTTGTATAGATGAAAGAGAATTCACGTTGTCTCCTTTCATTGTAACGACTTACACCATGCACGAGTGATCTCCCATCAGACACAGGGAACCAGCCGAAGACATCAGCACCGCCCTCGTCCCCCTTAGGAACTCCATACCTAGAATAACTGGAAAGTCATCCAATGGCACCATTATGAAATTTGCATGACCTTCCCACTGTCCAAGCTTTACAGCCACTTGAAATGATTCGCTAGAGGTGTACACACCGATCTTACATCAGCTATGCTAAACCTCTCCAAAACCTTCTGTATGTAACTGCCCTGAGATAGCCATAACCTCCTTGCAGTTCTGTCTCAGCGAATCTCCATCCCAAGTATTTTCTTGGCTGAACCAAGATCCTTTATGTCAAATTCCTAATACTATAGGTCCTTTAACTGATTCACCTCAGTTAAGTCCTTTGCAGCTATCAGCATGTCATTGATGTACAATAACAAGAAAATAAGAGAACCATCCTTAACCTTGTTCACACATACGTAGAGTCATACTCACACCTTTTGTAGCCAATCTTGATTATGTAGGAATCAAACCATTTATACCATTGCCTTGGAGACTGTTTTAGCCTATAAAGAGATTTCTTCAACCTACAAACAAAATTTTCTTTTCCCAGTTCAATGAATCCCTCCGGCTATACCATATAGATTTGTTCCTCCAAGTCACCATGACGAAACGTCGTCTTCACATCCATTTGTTCCAAATGAAGATCATAATGGGCTACCAACCCCAACACAATTCTGATAGAAGTATGTCGGACCACTGGAGAAAAGATTTCATCATAATCTATCCTCTTCTTCTGTGAGTATCCTTTTGCCACTAACCGTGCCTTGAATTTCTCTCCTTCATTTTTCTAAAATTGCCTCATTCTTCCTATATATCCATTTTCAACCTATCGGCCTCTTTCCATATGGAAGCTCCACCAAATCCCAAGTTTGATTCTTATGTAGTGATTCCATCTCCTCAATTATCGCGCCCATCCATCAATCTTTCTCCTGGCCGTGCACTGCCCCTTGAAATGTAGTTGGATCATTGCAATTAGTAAGGAAAGCATAAGATACTAACTCTTTAAATCCATACCTTGGTGGAGGTCTGATAGTGCATCTATATTTCCGTATAGGAATATCGTCAACTTTCGTCAACTTGCTGGTTTCTTGAGCTAAAGCTCCCTGCAACCATAGGACCATGATCATTGCCATTGCCCTGAGCTTCCAACTCCACCTACACAACATGTTTATCACTGCCCCATATTTCTAACTTTTGTTTCTATTCATCACACTCTTGAGTACGCTTCACCACAACCTTCTCATTAAAGACTACATCCCTGCTAATCACCACCTTGTTTGTCATTAAGTCTCATAGCTTATACCCCTTTACACCCTCTGGATATCCCAAAAAAATGCAATGACGAGACTTTGGGTCAAGTTTAGACATCTCCTTACTAGATACGTGAACATAGGCTAGACACCCAAAAACCTTCAATCCGGAGTAGTCTACTACATTTCCCGTCCAAACCTCTTCTGCCACTCTACCCTTTAGTGATGCCCTTGGTGATCGGTTTATCAGAAAACAAGCCATACTCACTGTCTCGGTCCAGAAGTTCTTTGGTAGCCCTGCATTTAATCTAAGATACCGAACCCTTTCAAAAAGAGTCTGGTTTATCTATACTGCCACACCATTTTGCTGCGGTGTCTGGCAAACTGTAAAGTGTCTCTTGATGCCCTACTTCGTGCTAAACTCCATAATCCAAGAATCAGCGTACTTGATCCCATTATCTGACTTTAAATATTTGATTCTCCTTCCTATCAGGTTTTCCATTTCAGCCTTCCAAATCTTGAACTTGACAAACGTATATGATTTGTGATGCATAAAGTAAACCCAGACCTTCCATGAGTAATTATCAATGAAAATCACTTAATACACATGTCCACTCTTTGATGCAACTCTAACTAGGCCCTAAACATCTGAATGCACATAAACAAGAATACCCTTTATCTTGTGTATAGCTGATTTGAACCTTGCCCTGTTTTGTTTTCCAAGAATACAAATTCTATAAAATTCCAGTTGACATGATTTCAAGCCCTTCAACAATTTCCTCTTGTGTAGTTCTTTTATGCCGTGTTCCCGCATATGCCCAAGGCGCATATGCCACAAGACGTTCTCTTCTGATTTAGCTTCTATGGCTGCAGTTCCACCTACATTGGTAGTTCCCTACAAGGTGTAGATATTCCCATCCAGTTTCTGCCATTTCATTACAGTTAGATTACCTTTCCATACCATTAGAATTCCACCTTTGGACTTGTAATAAAGCCATTACAATTCAAAGTATCGAGTGATATCAAACTCTTCCTCAACTTTGGTATATGTCTTACATTACACAACGTTCTTACAACACCATCAAACATTTTTATCTTTATATTTCCTATGCCAATGATTTTGTAAGAAGCATCATTACCCATAAGAACTGATCCAGAATTCATTAACTTGTAAGTGTTGAACCACTCCTTGTATGGAGTCATGTGATAAGAACATGCCGAGTCAAGTATCCAAGAGTCCGTTAGATTATTTGACCCCGCTAAACTGATAGAACATCACCATCACTACATGCTGAACCTCATTTTTGAATAATATTCATAGATTTTGAAATAACTTCATGTTTCTCAGAATTTCCCTTCTTCCAATCCAAACATTTCGGTTTCACATGCCCCTTTTTACCACATTTATAATACTAGATTTCTTTCTTCTTCTTGGATTGATTTTGGGATTTTTGACTTGATCCATGTTTGGATTTTTCCTTGCCTCGCTCGTTATTACCCTTCTCCTTCATCAGATATTTTCAATCTTTGATGAAAATTTAGCAAAGCACTTGTTACCTCTTCTAGATTAAGAGTTTCTTTTCCCCACGTAAGAGTGGTCACAAGATTTTCATAGGTATGAGTCGAGGGCAAAGAGTTTAACAACATCAAAGTTTTGTCATCCTCATCAAACTTAACATCAACTCTCATCAAATCACTAATAATTTGATTAAAAGCATTACTATGTTGATCTAAGTTTGATCCTTCAACCATCTTAAGCCAAAACAAACGTTACTTAAGAAAAAATTTATTATTGAGAGATTTGTACATGTATTAGCTTTCTAACTTTTGCCATATAGCCACTGGAGAAATCTCCTCCATCACCCAATAGAGTACTTCATTGGCCAAGCACAAGCGTATTGTAGAAGTGACCTTTACTTGCAAATCTCCCCATTTTGCCTCATCTATTCCATCCGGTTGAACACCAAGTAAAAGCTTTCCCATTCCTTGTTGTACAAGAATGTCTTTCACTCTCTTCTGCCATAAACCAAAATTCCCGGTTCCATCAAATTTGATGATGTCAAATCTTATAGAAGACGATTCTGATGCTATAACAACCATCGCTCTGGTATCAATTTGTTGTGATATGGATCGAATAATTAAGATGCACAGTGGAATAAATACAACAAGTAAATAAAATACAACTAGAAAGTGATAAACAATAAGAATAACAACAATATTTACGTTCAGTAAAGCCTACATCAATGGAAGCAATGACACAAGAATTTCACTAAAGAAATCACAAAGTACACAATACACTTCTTAAATGATCACTCACACTGTTAATCCAAAAATGACATATATAACAGTCCCTCAGAGGTTTTCCTCCGATTACCCAACCACCCCAACGTTCAAATTGAAATTAAAAAAAAAAAAAAAACTGCTCCCAGCTCAGGCGCATTCGTCGACGAGTACAAAGGATTCGTTGACTATCTATAGAAGGCCACTCGTCAACGAGAACATGGCATTTGTCGACGACGCCATTTTTTGCTCTTGGTATCTTAGGATCTCTGAAAGTTTTTTGCTCTTGGGATCTACTCATTGACGAGCATAGGGCACTCGTCGACGAGTCCTTGCTATGATGCCCCTTTATGTTTTTCTTCCTTCTTTGTTTATGAAATCCAAAGTATAAGAGCCACACTCCATAAACAACATCCATTAATAGAATGACTCCCTTCATGAGGACAGAAAATAAAGAGGGAGATATTAGTGTTGTGAGCAGTGCAACATCAAACAAGTCCCACACTTTGTCTATCTACCCCCTAGCCACCTATGCCTAATTTCGAAACTTGGACACCCCCAAGACTACTAAACCAAAGAGAAAATTTAGTTTTTTACCTCTCCTATTACCTGTGTTGTATCGAGAATTGGTTGCTTAAGGAAGAGTTGTCCTTGTCCTTCCAAAGCCTGGTCTTCCCACAAAGTGGCACAACCTTAATGTAATTAACTTGCGAGTTCCACATGAATTCCTTGAGACATTTCACTAAGAACTGCATCATATTGAAGCACCGAACCATAGGTCTTGATCGATGCTAATGTCCTTAGGTTCCATACAAAGGAAGGATAAAATTTGAATGTTAAGACCAATCTACTTCTGAATCATGGGGAGCCTTCTGTGAATAGTTAGAAGATGGCATAGTGGAAGAAAGTCTAATCCAATTACTTTTACATTATTGCACCTTTATGTGGCCATTCAATTGTGAACTATTTTTCTTGTCGCTACAAGTTTAGCTGTAGCCCTTTGTGAATTTTTTTGTTTTAATAAGTAGACATTTTTTTTTTCTCTTTTTAAAATTGAATGAGCCAGATGTTTTTTTTTTCATTCCCTTTTTGGAATCCATGAGTGCCTCTATTGCTATTTGTCTGCCTATCTTGGGAAATTGTGTCATGTGATTGCTCTTTTCTTTAGCATTTATTACATCGTTGTCACCGTCCCCCCCATGAGACAATATTGATTGCAATAATGGAACCTCGAATTGTCCCATGGTAAGGATGAAGAAAAATATAGGATGGAAAGAAAAAAGAAAAGTTACCAAAGTTAAAAAGTAGAAGTAGGAGAAAAAAGGAGGAGAGTAGGAAGAAAAAGAAAGGATTTAGCCATGGTAGTTTGAAAATGATTGTCTAATGGTTGTGAAGGGTAGCTCTAGTTTTTGTGAATTTGGAAGGGGGAAGTTAATGAGTTCAAGTAAGTAAAGAAAAAAATAAAGTTAGACACACTCAATGGTTACATTTTTAGTGGAGAATCCATAGGGATGGAAGTTGAAATGAAAGATCATAATTAAGAAGGAATTAATTGTTGTGAGAAACTAATTTTAAAATCAAGGGTGAAATAGACATGAAAAATCAATGTCTAAAAACATAACCATAACCTAAAAAAATTAAATCATATAGTCATGAAAAAGATAATTCACAATAAAATTTAGAAATATAAAGTCACAAATTAAATGAAAACTCATACAATTCAAATGAAAAAAAAAATCTTGAATGTCCATTCAATTCATCAAATAATGCACAAAAATATTAAGAAGTCAGTTGAAAACTAATTTTGGTAATGCTTGAAGTGTAGAGTTTCGAAAGATTAATGGGAAATGGTTAGAAATAATTATTTAACATGAGTCATTACTGTTTTTTTTTTTCCTTCCTAGATAGAGTCCGTGGGAGGAGATGGAAAAATGAAATCTAAAAAAGAAAAATTCAACATTCAAAACTCATATGTATGTTAAATTAATTAAACATAACAATATAATGAGGAGATCAAACCCATGACATTCCGATTTATGGAAACTTGATTCACTATATAAATTGCATGAAGTCGGGAGGGGGAGTGAAATTTTGTTAAGAAACCAACTTTTGAAAAATCAAGTCCACGTAAAAATCCATGCAAAATGAAATCGACTCTTAGAAATTTGGTGAAGGGCTAGGTAAAGTTTGCATGAAAACCCATATATAAAATTTATGTAAACTAAAAATTGACTTTTGAAAAATCGGTGAAAGTTATATAAATTTTGCATGAAGACCCATATAAAAAAAATCCATGCAAATTAAAATTGATTTTGAAAATTCAATTTATTCTTTATTAATCGAAAAGCCGATCTTCCCTTCATAAATTAACTTTTTAAAAGTCAGTAATATTTCACGTAAAAAATCTAATTAGCTTTTGAAGGGTTCGGTAACTTTTGGAAAATCGATTTTGTTTTAAATAATTGCATAATAATTGTACAATTTTGTTTTTTTTAGTTTAAAAAATAATAAGTCTCGCGGTGACTGACGGAGTCTTGTCTCACGTGTGAGTGAGTACTGCGTTGTCATAGGAAGCACTATTGGTAAGTTGTCAAGAGCAGCACGTGCACTCCCAGTGGAAGCGTGTCTCACGCATGGCACCTGCGGAGCAGAAAGGCTAAAACCCTACACGATTGATTGATTGAGGCAACAAAGCGCAGGTCCAGAAAAGTAAAGGGCAGACTTGCCGCTGGTGGTCAGCCCAGGCCCAATCGTAGTGGGCCCCATAGATATATCAGCAAAGATCAAATCCAGTCGGGCACGCATTCTGCCAACGTTTCGATCGTGAGCGCGCCACGTTTGCCAATCAGGTTGTTTCCCGCCACGATCACACGGGTGGGTGCAAGTGCGCGACAAGTGACGTCATCCTTACAGCGAAGCTCTGCCGTGGTCCACGTGTTCGGTGACCACGAAGGCAGACATCTAACTTATGAAATTCCATTATTACCCCCGGCCCGGCCCGGCCCGGTCCGGCCCAGCCCAACCCCCATGACTCCTCTTTGAAAGGCTTTTGCTTCTTGCTTTTACTTTTATAAGCAGAGTTTGCCAATTTCTTTCAATCCATCTACCTCACTTTCTGCTTCAATTTTTCTATGTGAGAAATCCAACCTCTCTCCCCTTCCTTCTTAGGAAGCTCCTATTGATAGGCAATGAAGGGAATAGTCGATTTAGAGAAATCAATTTGATTGATCATCTAACCTTTAACCAATTGAGAGTGATTGGTCTCAATTGGTTGGTTGATTTTGTGACCAATTGAGAATGATTAACTTAATTGATTTTTTTTCTTAATTTCTTCCATTACCATATTATTCCGCCACTAATGCAACCTTCCTTTTTGTGTGGGCAGGTATGAACTTTGAGAGATTGGTCTACTGGAATTGCTAGGACTGCAACTTTTTTTTATTATGTATTTTTAAATTTTTTTTCTTTTGTTTATTGTACTAATGAATACTATTGTAAAATAATCCATTATATACATGCTTGAATCGGGTGGTGAGAATGAGCAAAATGAGAGACCTCACTTAGGAGAAGACCCTAGAGGGAATTAAAATTAAAACAAAAAAAAAAAATTTAAAGTTTTACTATATAAAACCTCAGACAAAATGGGGTGTCCACAACTGCCCCTATTTATAGGTTTTTTTCTTAAGATGACAAGAAGACCTATCTCTTAGCATCCTATAGTAACAAATTTATAAAGACCAAAGATATGAGTTTTGGGTCGGACATTGTATAGCAAAATCTGGCAAGAGAGAACGTGTGATACAAAAGTGCATGTGTGCGTGTGTTTTCATTTTTTTTTTTGGAATAAAACTTGGGTCAATTCAACAAGCTGACAAAGTAAGGTGTCCTAGTCTTCTAAGATATCACTACCCAAGATTTGAAAACTATGCCACATGCCTCCTAAGGTAAACGAACCAACATGGTTTGGGAAGAAGACTACCCATATTTGGGAACTATTGCCACATGCCTCCAAAGGTAGAAAAATCAACACGATTGCCAGATGAAGACTACCCAGATTTGGGAACTATTGCCATATGCATTTGCGATAAACGAACCAATAAGATTTGAAAATATGATTATTCGGATTTCAGAACTGAAGCCACATCCCTTTGACATAGGATACAGAAAAACTATCAAGGATTAGGGAAAATCTTCCTCTATACCTAAGATAGATAAAATCGATATGGTTTGTAAGAAGATTACTTGGATTGGGGAGAATCATCCCTTACACCCTATGTAGGAGGATGCAAAAAAAATATCGATAATTAGGGAGAATCGGCCTCTATATCCTAAGATAGAAAAACCAACACAATTTGTAAGAAGACTACTCAGATTGGGGAGAATCGACCCCTATATCCTAAGTAGATGCAGAAAAACTTAATAGGATTGGGGAGAATTGGCCCCTATACCCAAAGGTATACAAACCAACATAGTTTGTATGAAGACTACTTGAATTGGAGAGATTCCGCCCCTATACCCTAAGTAGGATACAAAAAAACTGTTTAGGATTGGAGGTAAGAAGACTACTTGGATTAGGGAGAATCGCCCCCTATACCCTAAGTATGATGCATAAGAAACTATCTAGGATTTGGTTGAATCGACCCGTTTACCCTAAGATAGACATGCCAACACAGCTTGTAAAACAATTGCTTGGATTGGGGAGAATCGACCCTTATACCCTGACTAGGATGTAGAAGAACTATTAAGGATTGGGGAGAATCGACTCTTATACCCTAAGATAGACAAAGCAATAAGGTTTTTAAGAAGACTACTTAGGATTGGGGAGAATCGACCCCTATACCCTAAGTAGGATACAGAAAAACTATAGAGGATTGAAAGAATTGGCCCCTACACCCTAAGATAGACAAACCAACAAGGTTTGTAAGAAAAATACTTGGATTGGGGAGAATTGACCCATACTGTAACGTCCTAAAAAATTCTCACCATTGTATATATAAACATATCTACGCAGCGGATATACAAGTCATACAACCACATATACTAAACAATATCAGAATTTAGTACATTCAGACCATAGCCATATGCAATAGCTCCCTCCAGTATCATTTATTCCAAAAATACAAAATTTTATCACAAACTTACCCTACAACTAGGGTAACCAAGTCAACTCTTTATCCATGAGCCTGATCTGCTCGCCTAACTAGTTCACCTAAAAAGTGGTAACGTAATGGGGTGAGACGATGCTCAATAAGTGGAAATATGCTATTTCTAGTGTGTGTCAACTGAGTTGTAAAACTATAATAATAGTATTTAAAACTGCATGATCTGGAAAATCTATAAAACACATGTATAGTAGCTTAAAACATTTGTATCATCTGAACTTTCTATTATTCATATTGTTATATCATACTATATACGATAAAAACTGTAAAATTGCATACATTTACATAACCGTGCTCTTTCCCTAGGACTCTATATGACATGATTTGACCCCTCATGACAGGATTGTGTGACCCATAGGCGAGACTTACTCTAATCGGCCCTCCAAGTAAGTCATCATACTTTACACTACCTTAGTCCGGCCAAACTGCATCCACTCCTAAGCTCGGGATTGGCTGCTACCTCGTCAAAATGGTCCCCTCAACCCAGTGATCTGGGGAGCTGCATCCTCTCCGAGCACAGTTTGACGGTACCCACACACTATTCGAGATATGTGGTTGCACTCTATTTTGTATATAGCAACAGTACCGTGCTCTGAAATTGTATTTGTCTATAATCTTCCGCAGGGATCTGATACTATCTACATATATACTATATTCTTTTACTATTTTCATTAGGTTTCCAAAATAACATAACACTAATAATCTGTATAGTAAATACTGTAATATCTGTAACATCTTGATGCTATAACTGTATAATCAGTCTGTATTTTCTATCTCTATAATCTGTCTGTATAATATAAGTGTTATGACATTTAGGAAAACATAACATTCTGTAAATACTATATATATTGATCTGAATAAACATCTGTGTATACATATATATATATATCCATCTATAAAACTATTTGAATAAAATTGTATATGTACATGCATCTGTCTGTATAATATCTGTGAATATCTGGCTATATTTATATGTTCTGTATAACATCATATACAGGGAAATCTATGTAAAATTCTATGCCAAATAATATCTACTCAGGCTACACATACCTTATAATCTCATATTCTGTAAAAACTAAATAATAATTGGTATACATGCAACTGTAAAATTTCTGGTAACATAATCAAATCTCCTGACATAGTATATTTCCCTTACCTAGTTTCTGAAAAGCTTTCACTGAACTTTGGCCCTACACTCGCAAGGTTCTCCACTTAACACCCTGAAAAACGACATCCCCCAGAACAAAACATCAGTATTTTCCTACATACAACATTTCTTATAACTGTAAGGAAAACATATTCTGAATAAAACACTTTACCCTAAATTTAGGATGAATTTCAAACCACTTCCACCAACTATCAGTTCCAGTAGTCTTACAGAAAACTTTTCCAAGAGCGTCGTGGTGGCCTTGGATTTTCGATCCGGCGAGAAATGGGGCCGAAATCGAAGAGAGAAGGAGAGGGGTGTGTTTTAGAGAGAGAGAGAGGAGAAAATTTAAGCCAAATTCTGCAAATTAACCCGGGTTTTCACTATTTATAGCCCCTGATTCGTCGATGAGACACGTCATCTCATCGACGAGTCCTTACGAAATTTCGTCAACAAACTTCCTCCCTCGTCAATGAATTTCAGATTACCCAAAATCTCTCTCAGTATTTTCTCATTGATGAAACCTGTCCTCATCGACAAGCTCCTCTTATATCCTCGTCGACGAATCCCCTATATTCATCGACGAGAACCCTTCTAATTTTTCCAGGTTATTACGTCCAAAGTGCAACTTCGTCAACGAATGCCTTGCTGCCTCCTTCTGTTTCTGTTTCCATTTCCTTCCCTCTTTATTATTTAAATACCATTATTCTTCGGGTCATTACATTCTCCCCTCCTTATAAAATTTCGTCCTCAAAATTTATTATTTATATAACTCATCATTCTTTAAAGGCAAAATGGTCTACTTATTTTATTACCTGCCCTCACTTATGGTGGAGGAATACTGTGGTTACAATCTAAGTTCTGAGAGATTACACATACAAAACTAAAAGACTACCTACTAACTAATTCAATACATTTACCTGCAAAAGAAAATATTACCTATCTACTCATACCTTACTTGTTTACCACTAAACCTCTTGAAATAATTGTGGGTATTTTTGTCTGATTTCATCCTCGAGTTCCCATGAAGCTTCTTCTATAGAATGGTTCCTCTACAAAACTTTTACTAGTTGGATCTCTTTCGTGCGCAGTTCTTGTGTCTTTCTGTCTAAAATCTGTACTAGCGCTTCTTCATAAGCTAGTGAATCTTTAAGCTCTATCTCTGCATAACTGATTATATGGGATGGGTTAGGAACGTATTTCCCTAACATAGCGACATGAAATACGTCATGTATTCTAAACAAAGCTGGCGGCAAAGCTAGCCTATAGGCAATTGGTCCTACTTTCTCTAGTATCTCAAAAGGACCAATATACCTAGGGCTTAACTTGCCCTTCTTTCCAAATCTCATAATTCCTTTAAGGGGAGATATCTTCAAGAATACCCGATCCCCCACATGAAATTCTAGTTTCTGGCGGCGAGCATCTACATAACTTTTCTGCTGACTCTGCGTTGTACTGATTCTTTTTTTAATTAGTTGGACCTTGTCATACGCCTGCTGCACCATCTCTGGATCCAAAACTCGCCTTATACCCAACCTACATCCTCGTCTTTGGCAAACCACCAAAGGATTCACTAAAACTAGTTCCTTTTTCGGGTAGAACAACACCATTTATACACTCTTTCAGTAGGCTAGAGTCCGCCTCTCGAAGTGATATCCCCTCACTCGGTCACTTCTTCAATTAGGCTAGAGCCCGCCTCTCCAAACGATATACCCTCGTTCGGTCCAACGATTCAACACTTGAACCATCAATCAATCTGCTAAAGAGATTTGAAACAAAATGTACAAGAATTACTCCTAATAGAGCCGATTAGTATAGTTCAAAACTATATACTTCAATGTAATTCAAGATATGAAATTCAGATTGAAGCTTTAAAAGTATTTCACCGTATGATTCTTTCAATGGATGAAAGAATTAGTAATTGTAGCACAATATCAGTGAGTGAGAATCAGCAAAAACTCAGTAAGCTTTGTGTAAGTTGAGAGCAAAAGAGAGCTTTGAGAATTTGAGAGTAATTGAGAGAAATTTGAATGCTGAATTTAATTCTTGGTAATTAAATCAATTTAACTTGGGTGTATTTATAGAGGTAGAAAGGTATCTAACTTGTTCCTCAAGTTTACTTGGAGTAGGGTCCAAGATTTAAATAAGTTTGAGCCTCAAGTAATTGAATTTTTCAAAATATGTCCATTATGCATTTTAAATTTTGCCGCGTGACAGTTGACTGTGAGGTCTCTATTAGTCACCTTTCAATGTATTACTCATATAAAATACACAGGCAATAGGGTGGCAATCACTTGTCAACATGGGGTCAAGTGCTTGTCACTGAATAACTAAGTTTTTAAAGATGAGCAGAAGAGTGATAGTTGACTGTCAAAACTCAGTCAGTGGTCTCAAATTACACTAGCAGTCGACTATCAAGTCTTAGACTGTTGACTATCATGTTTCTGTTTGTACATTTAAAACTCTTAACATGGCAGTAGACTGACCATGTGCATTCAGTCGCCTATCAAGCAATTTTTTTTCTTATTTTAAAATATTTTTGTTCTCTCTCTTCTTTGCTTATTCAATCTTGGAATATCAATTTGTTTTTCTTTGAAAAATATGTTCCAAGACTTAAAACTAAGGTCTCTAAGTCTAGTTTGCCTAATGAGCTTCAAAATGAAAATTCATACTAGAATCTTACTTGAAGTACTTACAAAGCTTGTTCTAAAGACTCATTTGACTCTTCTTTGCTTTGAGTTCTCTTTATTGCTGAGCTTCAATGATCCTGAATTTGATGTGAGCTTTCAAGATTTATCTCTCTTGATATTTCAATATTACTTTAGGTTTTGAGCTTCATTGATCTTTGAGCTTTCCATGTTGATCACTTGAGCTTTCATTCTTGAAGCTTTTTCTTTAATATCAATGCTCTCATTATCTTCAAGTTTTAATCCATGCCTTAAGCTTGATATAATCATCCTTCTTTGAAGTACAAACTTTCATGAATTCTTTAATCTTGAATTCATCATTAAGTCCTGAAAACACATCACTAAACAAAGCATATTAAGTTCTACTTGTTTGTTAGCATTAAAACATGATATTAAGCCTTGTAAAGCCAATAGATGACTTTATCAGTACTTCGAAAACACGTAGCCTTGATGTCAACTTATATAATCAAATCAATGGGCGAACACTTCTAATTTCCCCCCTACTCAAGACTCACTAATAATCTCCTTTTTCTTCTTATAGGAAAAGGCAAAACTAACACTACCCATCCGTTACACATGCTTCTCCATTATTCTAGTCAGATTTTTGGTTAGCCCAAAAGTTCAGTTGGTTCTTCTCAGCATCTTTACTATTGGCTAAATTTGCAGGTACATTGTTGGCCTTACAAGGCTTGGAATCTTATTTTGATGATAACAAATCAAAGGAACTTAACATATTTGGTTAAGTAAAGTTTCAGGTGACTCAAGTGTCTTTAGATCAAAATCAAATGACTCGAGTGATCAATATTAAGTGCTTAACAAGCCTGTTAAAAGCTCGAACTTGATGCTACAAGATCTTATGAAGTTAAAGACAATTTAAGCTTAAACTCAAGTCAAATATGAAGGAAATCAAAGCAAATACGTGAAGATATTGAGAGCAAAGAAAATACATGAAGACTCCAAGGTTCATACTAAAAGAGAAATGCTGCAAGGTTCGACCAAGTGCTCGACCAAGTGCTCGACCAAGTGATCCTGAGGGGCGACTAGGTTAAGAACCTAACACTGATTGAGCTAGAAATAACGAGAGTCTCAACCAATAGCTCGACCAGAAGACTTTAAGGGTTGTGTAGGTCGAGATCCTTCATGTCTTGACCATCGGCGTGACTAGGAAGATCTATAGGCACGACTAAGTTGAGAATGTTGAAGTTTGAATCCCTGAATTCTCGTGAACCTTGACTTGGGCGCGACTAGGGGAAGACATGGGTGCAACTTGGTCGCTAGACGCGAACTTCTTTGCGAGATTTTCTATAGAACTTTCCTGTTTTGAATTCAAACCTTTGTAAACCCTTTTGGGTATAAAAGCTAGCTTCGTCTATATGTCTAGGGTTCCCCTTTAGCCACTCTTTGGTTAGTGACAGAACTAGAGAGTCTTTGGGTGCCATTTAGAGTAGGATTTACTGCTTTGATTTCAATTCCTATACTGGTTATGTGCTTGGATTTTTCGAAGGCCTTTGACAACCTTTAGATTCCTTGTGTTGCCGCGTAGATAGTTGGGTTTTGGTTGTAAGTTTGATTGCTAGTGACAGGCTATTGAGTTGCAATTGAATCCATTTTTTCATGCTTTCTTTACTCTGCTTTCATTTAAGTACATGCACTTTAAATTCCATGTCTTTACTTTCCATGCAAGTTTACATATTTGATTATAATGAGACCCTAGGGTAAAGGATAACCTAACTAGGGATTCAATCATCTATACATAATAGGTTATAGTTCATGTACGGGGTGATCTTGTGATCATTGGATAGAGTATACCCTGGTTCCTGATCGTGCTCCAGACGGTTGGTGCACCTTTGCTACCCTATGCCTTCGAATGGTTCATTTAACCATTAGCCTATTACGGATGGCTGACCGGCGATAGTCTATGCTTGATTCATAATTTGAGACCTACTTTCTAGGAGTAGTGTTAATATAGATTTATGTGTTTTCGAAGTTATTAGAAAAACCATTTCAAAATCTCTTTTTTTTTTTTTTTCCCTTTTTACACAAAGTCGTAGTAAATTAGGTTAGAAGTGGTGAACAACTGCACTTGAGCCCCTGAGGATCGACACTCGACTGACTTATTGTTCTACTAAACTTGTGATAGTTAGGTTTATAAATATTATCTTTAATAGTTAAGGACCCAAGCCTCGGTGAGCCTACCAAGTTTGATCACTTGTAGCCATGACTTTAATTTTTTTTTTTCTTAAACCAACCTAAAAATAAAATGAAATCAATAAATGAATAATGCAATGCAATGATCCAATGATCAATTTGTATTACCAAGCACATTTGGTTATGACAACATGATGACTGGTCTGAAGGACAATGACTTTACACAAGTTTGAGTAGCAACACCAATGTTCTAACTCTAAAACTCAGTTCATTATACATTTATCCCATGTCTCTTTCCAAGTAACAACTTTTTTTGACGAGGCTCGACAGGTTACAGAGTCATCTGCTTAGGTTTTCAACTTCAGTTATTATTATTCTTATTATTATAATTATTATTATTATTATTATTATTATTATTATTATTATTATTATTATTATTATTATTATTATTATTATTATTATTATTCTATTTTTTAAAACCATTTGGATCCTTTTGACGCCTTTTGTGATTTTAACAAAAGTGAACATTGATCGACCCTTATTCCCTAAAATGTTCCATGTTGTTAATACCATCTGCACCTCATTATTCATCATAAGTTCTTCAGAATATTGCCACCTTAGCTAAAATTTATGAATTCAATAATGTTCCATTTACCTTTGTATGTGATAAAAACTCTTTCGAGCATGCTTGCTGAGCCTTTAGGCCTCGATGTAGTCTTAATGACATGAATGAGATGTAGGTTGGGTTTAAGGTTTTCAAAAGAAAGGAAACTTGGCCAAAGAATCCCAATTGTACCCATGCCCCTAGTAACTCAAGGATTTTTGTCTAATCTTGAGAAGATTTTGACTAAACTTTCTATTTGGATACAACAAGCTGCCTACCTACCCATTTCGGGATGAGGTCTAACGTAGTTCAGGACTCTGTGTCCTAATTTGACAATTCAACCGAAACAAGGCAAATAAAACAATAGGTCAATACTTCTATTCGGACTGTAATGTAGGCTTAGGTTACGCGCTAAAGAAGGAAGGGATTATGAGGCTCAAAATTCTTTTAATTTGAGGCTCGAAAGTTTTAAAGGCTTTCTTAAATTTCTTCATAAAACCTTGGAATCATACACCTATAATAAGGCTTTTGGGTGTTCTCCAAGTATTTAACTAAGATTTCAAATTGTTGTGATTCTCCTTCCGAAAAATTCACAATATTTGCAAGTTTTTACAAAAATGAAAATCAATTCATGACGACCATTCATGAATTGAAGAGGCTTGAGGGTGAAAAAAAAAATGATTTTTCAAGTACAAACTTATTTTTCAATCTCCATTTTGTAGAGATTCCATTACTTTCAAATTTTTTTTTTGAAAATGATTTTTGAACTACAAATGGTTTGATTCTTCTTTGAGTATATGTAGGCAATCTACTTTGTAAATTCAGTCATAACGAACAAAAATTCAAGTCCTCTTGTATCTCTTAGTTTTTTGATATATGCTTAATGTATTTTTACATATGTTATGCATGTTTTTTGTTTTGTTTTGATTTGACATCAAAATAGTAGGACTTTTATGAGGCCTAAATCTTTGCATTAGATTGTGAAAACCTTTTCAAAAGGGGTGATGGTTATGGATTTTTAAAAATAAACCATTTTTAAGAGATACACACACACATACACTCACACACACAAGGTAAGCATGACAAATATTCAATGGAATGAGTGTTTTAGGGTGTTAATCCTTTGAATTCACAAGAATGGGAATTCATAATGCTACCTTTCCTATACACAATCGTATTTTCAAATCTAAATCTCTTTAAAAAAGTTCTTCCTTTATTTTACCTTTTTAAAAATAAAAAAGAGTGGCACTTGCTTGATTTTAAAATGATCACCAAATATTGGAAACCCAAACGAGTCTTCAGAACCTGATGTCGACAATACCAAACAACCCCTCAAGTAGTGACAAAACATTGCGTTTCTATATTGTGTCTAATATATAATTTTATGATTAAAAAATAAAAACATTCTTATATTCTAGAGCTAGTTATAAAAGGGTCTATTTAAATTTAGAGAAGGATGTTAAATGTTTTCTAGCACCATCTTGATTAGTAGAATTTGGAACTTTTATATTAGTAATATTGTATTTGAACTTTAGAAGGAGGGGCATGGGACATATCAAAATTGAGTTACATCTTGGTTGTGCACGGACCTGAAGTATCTGAAAGGTTTTGAATTGCTAATGGTATTTAACGGCCATTAACCTCCATTTATTTCATGAAAAATGGCTTTCTAAAACATATATTCAACATTTTGAGTTGCTTGGATCACAAAAAATTTCTGTTGTGGGAAATAATGTTTATGTCCATGATGAGTTAAAAAATGTTTTCATTGGCAAATAAATAACTTTTACTTTGTTAAAGGGTAAGTTATTTGCTGGCCAGCCATAATCATTAAATATATTTCTATGTATTAAAAGTAGTAAATTTGATTCAATTGGACAAGATGAGCACTCACCTTATAAGATAAGGCTTCTGTCGATTCTTAACTAATATGAGAATTCTATCCCATTCTTTCATATATCATTAATTCTCCATTCAAGGAAGAACTTGTGTATGTTTATAGTTTGATTCGAATCTTAAATTTTGAAGTCTATGCTTCCTATAGAGGATGTTCATCTATTAATGCGTATTCTATTCAAGACTTGTTTTGCCCTAAAAGCTTCCCTACAAACAATAGATAATAAAGCATTGATGTGTAGACTCCCACTAAAGACCCTTTGATACCTTACGTCAATAGAAAGAAACAAATGAAAAATAGGTTAATCTTTGGATGAGTCAAGTTAGTTTTTTCATAAATGATCGTGCTTAATATCTTTCATATATGAATTTTGCGATCATGGTAATTTCTAGAAGTTGCCCAAAAAGTAAATTATTGTGCGTGTACGCCTTTTTGATTGATTAGAAGCTTATATTGAGTTTATACATATAAAAAAGATAACACATCTCTTATTTCATATTTCTTACTACTTCTCTCATGATCCGAACCCAAAACATCTCATATGAAATTTTTAATAACTATTTTTTTTGACTTTCTTGGACAATAATTGGGGGCTTTATTGACCATACACATGGAGCAAGTCTCCTTACATCAGTACCTAAACAAAACACCAATGGGAGAGAACATTTAGCATTTGATCAACATATAAAAAAACTGATTTTCAAAAAATAAAATATATTCAATAAAATATATATTTTTTTGAGGGTAAATGTATGATTTTATTCTTGAAACAAACTAAACCAAAACTTACTAAATGTGGATTTTCTTGTGGGGGTGGGGGTCTTAAGCTCACATTTGAGAAATGAATTTTCTCTTTAAAGGTTGGCAGTTAAAAAAATAATTACACTATTTAATAATTGTTTGCTTGTACCACCAGCTTCATAATAAAGTTCAAAGCCATAAATAAATGTCTCTTAGAAGGCGTCCTAATTGTTAGAGCTTATTAATTTATATTAGAAGTTTTAGGTTCAAATCTGGTAACAATTAGAAAGGAGTATGATATGGATATGATCTTCTGTTGTGTAATTGATCAAATTCACTATATAAATCCAATTGACCATTATATATATATAAATATATATATATATATATATAATATGCTCAGTCTAATCGAGTCAACTCAAGTGGTAAGGATAACTTGTGACTTTGCTGGTCCCATGGCCACGAGTTTGATTCTCCCTTGAGACATTATGTCAATGAATTATGAAGGGTGCGTATATGGGTGTACGACTTTCACCCTTGAATTTGATGCCGCACCATAACATCCAAAGTGACGCGATGATAATTGAAATCCCTATATATATATATATAATATGCTTGTTGAATAAATAAAAATGAAATCAAGTATTTACTTTAACTTGAGGTGTGTATATATATATATATATATATATATATATATATATATATATATATATAATATGCTCGTTGAATAAATGAAAATGAAATCAAGATATTTACTTTAACTTGAGGTGTGTGTATATATATATATATATATATATAATATGCTCGTTGAATAATTGAAAATGAAATCATGATATTTACTTTAGCATAAGGTATGGATCACAACTCATTATATGGGCCCTGTTTAGGTGATCAACCATTGCCAAAGATCGAGTAGCTTGATTTCAAAATTCAGGTAGGTCGCAGCTGGGTATTTAATTTATTAGAATGAATTAATGCATATTGGCATGCATATATAAATGTGGACACGTATACATATTGATGCTGTAGCTGCGAGTGTGTGTGTATATATATATTTATAATGAAGGGTTACTAATTTTCTATCCTACCCACTTGAGTACGTACTTGTTTTCAGGGTTTTTTTTTTTTCTAAACAAAGATTCCACAGCAGCTCAAGCATGGAACCTAACTCTTTAGAATTACTATTTAAACAACTGAGATATGAGGACGTCTGTTTGCGGGTCAATTTTCCCTTTGTCTTTTCCACTTTACATTATCCTTTCTAAATTATAGAAGGACCTGACTCCCCATCTCTCTCTCTCTCTTGGATGCATTTGTGAAGCGTGGGTCATCCTAAGTTTGCATATAAAGAATTATTTTCCCCATCTTTCTATATATGTAAACAACTTAATCAAACAATTCAGCAATGATTGATTTAAAGTATAAATCATAGCGGTGATTTAAAAAATAAGCAAAAAATCTATTCGAATCGCAAAATTGAATTGAAATCCTTGTTAATCAGATCAGCATTTTGCTGTCAGCTTATTTTTTAAAACTCCTTTGTTATTTATTCGGTTCTGATTCAAAATTTAGCTCAATACATAGCTGCTTTATGGTTCGATTTGATTAAAATTACATACTAACCCAAAGTATTGATCAGTTAACTGATCAAGATAGTTCAGTGTCAATTTTACTTTATTTTTTTTTTTCTGTTTGAATAATATTTTTAGCGTTTGATTTGGCTAACTAAAATAATCAAATTCTACGTTGATATATTTCTAAAATTTTCTCTAGACAAAAAGAAAAATAAAAGGAACCAGCTGTCTCGGACTCTCAGCTCCCTAGATTGTTCTAGAAAAGGAATGATAGAAATTTAGAAATAATGGGCCATTTTTTTTTTTTCTTTTCATGATTTAAGGCAGTAAGCTAGCCTAGTTAATTAGGGTACGTGCCTGTAAATTTGACAATGCCATACACTCTCCGGTTGAGGTTTGGCGAATATGTAGACTAAAGTGGCATTTGATGATAGTCTGGGGGGCCCTTGTTGGTAATCTAATCTCACCTTCCACAGCCAAATTAAGAAAAGGAAATCTTCCATTTCTAATTATTATATGTACTATAACTCTAAGTGGAAGAACCGAAGAAGGCATATATACTTCTTGCGCGCGTACCAAGCAGAAACTGACTCATGACTTGCTTCCCCACAAGCATCGTTAGTCAGAGCTCTGAAAACGATTTTATTTTATATATATACAATAAATTAATGAAAGCCCAAAGGAGCTTATAGGCGTTCATGCAAGCAATCATTAGGTACTAAAGCCAAAAGGGTTTTAATATGTTTATTAAGTGCATGCACGTTAAATTTGCTGTTAGGTGACGAGGCAACGGCTGTGGCTGGTTTGGAGGTCAACTGAGTTGCCCTAACCTACACTACGGCATTGCTTAGGGGTGCCCCAAGCCACCAGTGAACCATTTGTTCAAGAGACTAGATTGACTTGGTTCCTCCGTGAGAATAAAGGGCTCACAAAAGGGCAATACTCACCTAAGGGTTACTCCATTGTTATAATTATGGCTTTTACTCATTAGACGAGAGAACTTGAGTTTTAGAGTGGTGTGTGTGTGTGTGTTGTTTATTTTTATTTTTTTTTCTCTTACAATAGAATAATATAGGCATACCATTATTCTACTAGACTAACAGGGTGCTAAGTCGGGTTAGCTCAAGTGGTAAGAGTCACTTGTGACTTTGTTGACCCCAAGGTCACAAGTTCGATTCTCTCTTGAGGTATTACGTCGGTGAATTACTAGGGGTGCGTCAACAGGCGGACGACTTTCAACCCTCCGGATGTTTGGTGCCGCACCATAGTGTGCAAAGTGACGCATTGGTGGTTGGAGTCCCCGGGTTATCAGAAAAAGAAAAAACAGGGTGCCAAGGAGGTATTAAGCATCATTTTACGTGTTAAAAAAGGATAGCATTCCTTTGAGTGTTAGTGATGTTTTACTTTGTGCATGCGTTTTGTTTTAAAAAAATTAAAACTGTAAGATTTGTTAGACTTGTGTTGCACAATAATAGTAAATTGTTTGATAAGATCCTAGTCGATTACATAGGGGTGAACAAAGAAAAAAAAGTTGGTAAGACATGATCATCTGAATATCTAAGATCAAAAGGTGACTGGTGGTCTAGTAAGATCATACTGATCAATTACATAGGGATGAATAAGGAAATAAAAGAGTTGGTAGGGAGATAGTTAACTATCTAAGGTCAGAAGAGATTGGTCACTTGATAAGAGCTCTCAGTCAATTACATAGTGGTTCAAAAGTTGGTACGTAGGACGTATGTAATCAACTACCTGAGATGAAAGTTGATAGGCCGCCAAGTAAGATCCAAGTCAACCTAGAAAACTTAGCCTAACTCTTTGAGCTTCTTAACAAACATCTTATGAGAGTGCAGTATAGTGCTTATTGTGTATAAATCCATTTTGTTTTGAGAGTTATTATTGTACAAATCCATTCTTATTTGCTTGTGAAAACCAACGACTCTGGGATTGAGTTGCTGACAAGCGGAAGGTTGTTTTCGCTCAAAAGGCTTCTCTGCCTACTGAAGGAGAGAGGCGTCTCCACCTATTGAAGGAGGGATTAGTGAATCCTTATAGTGGGTTGCTTGAGGCAAGAAAGCAGGCACAGTTGCCGAACCTTGTTAAAAATATGATGTCATTTTCTACCTTGAATTTTTATTTTTCTAAGCATATTTACTCTAATTTGTGAATGTTGTGAATATTCTTATGGATTAAAATTTTCCATAGTTACAAATATTGTATTGATTTAATCTGTTGAAAATTTTATTCTGATTGGTTTATCACTTAATCAAGTTACATCATAGATTATCTTGTGGCTGAAGCATATCTTTATTAATATTGTTCTGTTGTGAGTATTGTCAATATGGTATATTTGGTTACATATTGAAATATTAGCTTAGACTCTTAGAATATAAGGATATATAAATTGATAAAATTATCTTTTGAAAATACTGTCATTGTTAAGAAGTTAGAGCACTTGTAAAATCATAACATTTAAAATTGATTAAGTTTCCGCAATAAATTTTAAAAATACCCAATTCAGCCCCTCTTGGGATTACACCTCGACTTTTAATTGGTATCAGAGCCTAGTTGTAGTGAAACCTAACCAGTAGTTGCATAAAGATCTAATGGCAAACCTAGGAGTGTCCCCATTTGGTGAAGGTCAATCCTGGATCCACAAGGCCTCCAATATTTTGCATTGTTAGCTACACCTTTTGGAAATAAAGGATGAGAATTTTTATACAAACCATGGATTAGAGGGCATGAAGAGTCACCGTCGAAGGCAATTATGTGCCAACAAAAATGATAGATAAAAAAGAAGTTTCTAAGGATGAAAGTGAAATGATTGAAGCCGATATGAAACTTATGCATATTAACCCTAGCACTATGAATGCCCTTTACTGTGTTTTAGACACAAATGAGTTCACTAGGATAATGGCCTGCAAAACTGTTAAAGAAATTTGGGATAAACTTGAAATTACATATGAAGGAATAGTAGATGCAAAGGATAGTCGTATAGAGACTAGCTCATCAGTGAGTATGAAGCCTTTAAGATGAACCTTGATGAATCTATATTTAGTATGTACACTAGGTTCACTCACATCATAAATTACCTCTTGCACTAGGAAAGACCTACCCCACATATGAGATGATTAGGAAAACACTTAGAGGACTCCCATCCATATGGGAACCTAAGGCTACAACAATTGTTGAGGGTAGAAATTTAAAGGTGATGACCTTAGACAAGCTCATCGGGTCACTTCTCACTTACGAGATGGTCATAAATGAAAAAGCAACCGAAAACAGAAAAGTTAAAGATGAAGAGATGGATATAGAAGATATAGCCCTAATCACCAAAAGACTCGATAGGTTCTTTAAAAAGAATAAGAAATTCACTAGAAAATTTTGAGACTCTAGGATGGACAATGGAGAATCAAGTAGAAAAGCAGAACCTCTTACTTGCTACAACTGCAAGAAGGTGGGTCACATTAAACCTGATTGTCCACAACTTGAAAAGGATTCTAAGAAGAAGAAGAAGTAGGCTATAAAGGCCACAACTTGGGACGACTCCAGCTCAAGCAGGATTAGAAAGTGACTCGAGCGATCAGGAGGTGGTGAACTTCTACCATTCAATGTAATAACGTGTATGAAAAATGATGAAACTATAAGTGCAAACACACGTGCAGCATATCTCATTTAAAATAAAGGTGTACATGCAAATAATTATAACAGTAAGTAAGCCCGCATACACATATGGAAATTTAAGTGCAGAAAGTAAATGGGATAAGGAGAGAGAGAGAGACGATATTTGTTATCGAGATTTGGACAAACCACCCTACGTCCCCACCTCAAGCTCACAAGTAAGAGGATTCACTAAATTGCTCACTTGTGGGTGGAGCGACACCGATTACACCTCTCTCTCCTTACTGGGTAAGAAAATACCCTAGGTAAAATTCATAGGGCTGACCCTAACCTTTACAACACCTTACATGATGGTACACCTAGTTCTCTTAACCGGGTGTGAACCAGTCCAGTACTCTCTTAACTGAGTTTAGGCAATTCAAGACTCTTCACAGGGCGAGTCTTCCTCTTCCGACAACCCATCGGGAATACTACTAGATATAATAATTTGTACAAAATAAATGCTTTCTAATTAAGTAGATCATGTACAACAATTAAGCCCAATGTGTGCACTCTATTATGATATGCATTATGCTCAACAGAGTAAGGGTGTTTATCAAATGATTAATGCACAAATAAATTTATGGATATGAAATGATTATTAAGTTTTCCAACAAAGATTTTTGCAAATTAAAGTATTTGAAGAATCTAGAGTTTAAGTTCAAGAAAATATTTGCGCAATAAAAATTTCTTCCAAAAATGTTTATAAAAAACAATTACCGAAAGAAATATTAATGTTACTCTCAAAAATGGTTTTAATAAATGAAGACGCAAATGAGAGTAAATGTAAATGAATATAAAATAAATGCCCAAAATAAATATACTCTCCTTTAAAATAACTTTTGAAATAAATAAACGAAAAAAGAGTAGAAGAGATTTGATAAAAATATGCCCCAAAGAAATGATTTTATCACTAAAAATAGGTTTGGGGGAACTTTGATTAACAAAGGGTTTAGAGGGAATTTGGAGTTAATCAAACTTGCTAATATGAGGTTATGAAGGGGTATTTATAGATTTTTGGGAAAATATGACCCATTTGAGCTTTGATTCCTTACGGTCTGTCTATGGTCTTTGATTCTCTACGGTCAGTCTATGGTCGATTTGAGCATTAAGTCATATCATGCAGGGTGTATGCATTAGTACAGACCAGAGATATATAAAATCTAAAATGCAATAAAAATTAAATCAAATGTCTTTTTTTTTTCCTTTGCTTTTCAAGTCTTCATGGAACATGCCAAGAGGATGTGAGCTTTAAGCACTTAATGGCTTCCATGCTTCCTTGATCTTATGTGTGATCTGAAATATGTACCTGTTCACGCACTCAAAAAAACAAATAAGATATGAGTGCTTTGTCAACTTCAAAACAGGAATCGGACTCAAAAAGTCAACCCTAACGATGAATCATGTAATGAATCAAGTGAAAGCATGCCCTTATATATTGAATTGTAGATTGAACTATTTATATTACATAAGAATTTTGTTAGGGTATCTAAATGAAACATCTCACTGCAAAATGAGAATGAAGCATTACTAAAGGAATTAGAATCAAATCACATTGTTGAAAAAGAAAAAGACTCGTACATTGCTACATTAGAGAATAAGACTGAAAAACTGAAAAAAAAGAGCTAGAAGACTTAAAATCCCAAGCTAGTTTTGAAAATGAGAAGGATTTAAAGATCACTAGCTTAGAAAGAAAAGTAGAAGATTATTCAAAAATAATTTATAAATTTACAAATGGGAAAGACAACTTTGATAAGCTAGTAGGCTTTCAAAAGATGACTTTGGATAAAGAAGGCATCGACTTTAATGGAAAAGAAAATAAGAGAAAGAAGAATCTCTACATGGGATATTTTGTAAGAGCATCTATATGGTAGGCTCACAAAGGCTTGGGTCCTTAACTATTAAAAATAATATTTATAAAACCTAACTAATCCCAAATTCACTAGAAAGTGGGGGAAGTCGGGTGTTGATCCACATGGACTTAAAGCGCAATTATCAAACCACTTCCAAATTAGTTTATTATAACCTTGTGTAAAAAGAAAAGTAAAAAGATGGTAGTTTTCAATGAGTGTTCTAAAAATCTATTGGAAAGCATATAAATGAAAGTAAGTAAATCTAACTTAACTTTATTACTACAAAGCAGTGCTCAATCATGAATCAAACCTAGGATGTCATGTGCGTAATCTAAGTTCTGTCAGTTACCGTATTAAGCTAACCAAGAATCAACTAAACGGTCCAAGTAGCCATTCGATGGCATAGGGTAGCAAGGGTGCACCAACCATCCAGAGCATGGTCGGGAACTATAGTACATGAAAGTCAAGGTGTAGTCCCAAGAGGGGGGGGGGTGAATTAGGTTATTAAAATTTTCTTTTTCAGATTTTTAACCTCTTGTTAATTCAGTAAACACACAACAAAAGCTTATTTATTTAATCAATCAACAACCACACTTAATCTCAACACAAGTAAACAATAGTTAAACAATTCAATCAAGCACAATATACTCAATCAAAAATAAGATGTAGTATTTTTTAGCTTTAGCATGAACTCAAGGTAGAGTTCGTTTGAAGCTCTGTGAATGTATGTTTGCTTCAAGCCCTGTAGAGAATGAAATTATTTGCACTCTCTTAACTAAGATTTCCGCAAACGATTAAATAATGTATTCCATTTTGGGTTTCCGCAAAAGTTTAATCAAACGTACTTAAGTTAAGAGTCTTCTTAATCTTGATTTTTGATTTTCAATAGCCTGCACTTAGCATACACACCACACAATATATTGTTGACTCTATGAGTCCAATTCTGTTTTGATAATGACAAATCACTTGATATTTGATCTGTGCATTGAAATTGTATACATGAACAATATTTAGCATGCACGGAAGGCTAGCAAGTCATGAAAGTCATGAAGATTAAAGTATATACATCTTGGCACAATCCATGGAACTAAAATAGTCGAAGAATGATGATGCAAGCGGAAAATTCGAGAATGTCATGGGAATGAGTATTTATAACTGAATGTATTTACATATTTCATATGATTTAATTTGAAACTCAAAATATACCCTAGATTGACCTTAGGACTCATGCATCTCATGAACATCTTTAGGGGATATTTATGAACTTATAGATGTTTTAAAACCCCGGAAAATATTTTATAAAAGAGTAAAGAAATGGAGCAAAAATAGATTTTTGAAACTAAAAAAAATCCAGAAAATGTTCTGTTTAGAAGACCGAACTCCTTGATCAAAAGACAATAGTGTCAACTTCAAAAAACCAAAGTTTACTCTCATTCATCTGAAGAGTCAACTTCAGAAGACCGAAGTTTAAGCTTAGTCATCTGAAGAATTTCTTTAGAAGACCGAAGATTAAGTTCAGTCGTCTGAAGAATTATTGGAGAAATACTGAAACAGGCAGAAGCACACGAGAAGACTGAACCCTGACTTCAGTTGTCCGAACCCACAACTTCAGAAGTCTAAACCCCAACTTCAGTCATTTGACCTTATGTCCCGTTCAATTTTTCAAAGCTTTAAGGAACTTTAGTCGTATGAGCTCTACACCTCATTCGTCTGAACCTATGGGAAGATTAAAAATTTGATTTTTTAATGAGAGAACACTCGAGTTATTTCTACATCAAGTTGATCCAATGGTTAAAAATCATTCTAAGGGCAATGTTACCTATATAATCAACATCTAAACCCTAGTGTCCCTAAGAGAAAGAACCTTCGGCATACGATTGAACATATTGTATGATTAGCGCAACTTGGGAGAACACATTGCTGAAATTTTTGCTTGGGATTTCAAAGTTTATACGTCAAATCTAAGCTAAGGTTATCTTGATCTTCAAAAAGCAATCTAGCATTCGTTGTGCTTTCATCTTGGTATTGAGGTTTGGGTAAATCGATTTACTTGTTAATTATTATTCTCAAATAAATTTGTTTCATCTCAAAATACATTGTTGCATATTATTTGAGAGACTGATCTTGAGTGTATGTATATACATATTAGGTTCTTTTGACAAGATCACTACTTGAGAAAAGCTTTGACATTGGTTAAATAATTTTGATTCAAATGTGTATTCATTTAAAGACTCGATATTTTCGATATTACAAATCCACTTGATTAAATATCCTTAGAGTTCATAACTATATATATTATTGAGGGATATTTCTGAAAAAAATTATTAAGTTTTTGATTTTGGAATTCATATCATATATATATTTACATATTTCAAAGATTATATTGTGTTTGAATATTTGGAAGAAAACTTATTGATTTAGATCTTTATCATATTCAAGACAAATCTTTTAATAAGATCACATTTGGTATTCGTGCATCTAGTAAGTTGAACTAGAACCCTAATTTCTCCAAAGCATTTACTTATATAATTATATTGGGAGATTTGACAAAAGGGAAATTTGGTGAAGCATATTCATTCATATAACGATTATATCGTTACATACGTACTGAGCTTCAAATTTTATCATATGGATATGTGTTAGGTTTTCAATTGTACTCACCAGCTTTGTTAGAAGCAATATTGAGTTGTTTTGCAGATTTGAAATTCTTTATTGTAATCACGGTGCGGGTTGTGAACCGGGTGAGGAGGAAGATATGCATCTTGTAAGCAGCAGATGTAAGGGAAGCTCCGTCCCAGTTAAAGGAGCAGGGATTTAGTGGAATCCTTGAGTGGGTTACTCAAGGCGAGGACTTAGGCCGGGTTGGCTAAACCTCATAAAAACTGTATTTGCCTTCTCTCTTTCTTTACTCCTTTTATTTTCCGCAACGCATTTCATTATCTATCTTGCATGTGTGTATGTTGAATAACCCCACACGCACTTGACAATTAATTGGGTAAAAAGAATTCATTGATATAATAATTTAAATCAGTCTAAAGCCCATGCAAGTAATTTGTTAAATATAGAAAAAGGGATTAAGTGGTAAATAATTTTTAAAGGTTTTTAAAAATACCCAATTCACCCCCTCTTAGGATTGCACCTGAATTAACATATATAAATATATATGCTGAAAATAAAGAGAAGGGTAAGAGTGAAATGAAGATTTTTACGAGGTTTGACTTATCCCTAGCCTACGTCCTCGTCATAAGCCAATACCACCTAAAGATTCCACTATAGCACTCCTTTCCAGGCAGAGCAAACCTTTACAAATTCCTTTTTAAGGGTAGAGCCCCCTCTCCAAGCGATACCTCACACTTGGTTCACAATCCAAACAATCCTTGAATCGTCAATAACTACAAGAGACAAGAAACAATTCTTGTGTACAATGACACTCTCAAAAGAGTACGTTAGTATAATTGAAAGCACTATATACTTCAATATCAAATATAAAAAAAATAGATTGAAGCTCAAGAGTGATTTCACCAAATTCCTTCTCTAGATGAGAATAAGTGATTCAGTAGTCTAGAACTCAGAGAAGGATGATAAACACTTCACATTTTCTTAGCAATTTAGATTTGAAAGAGCGAGCAAGAGAGAGCCTTAAGAGAATAAGGGAGCTTTCATCTTAAGAGTAGATCATCAATTTCTTGGTGTGTTTGATTTTCTAAAAACTTGTATTTATAGGCTTATAAAAGTATTTTCGTGTTGCCCAAGATTACTTGGAGTATTTACCAAATTTTTATGAAATTTGGGGCGCAAGAAACCTTAGTTTGAATTTTAAAACATTTAAAAATTATAGCCATTAATAGTGTTTAGTAGACTGAGGTATCGAGTTTAGTCTTCTAAAGTTCTTTAAAATACTGAAATTTTAACTGAAAACAGGGTTAGTCGACTAGGTGTACATGGTTCAGTCTTCTGAAATTTAGGTTTAGTCTACTGAGGATACATTACCTCTTCAGAAATTCATCCATAATTTTTTCAGTAGACTAAACTTATTCTTCAGTCTTTTGAAGATGAACTTGAGTCGTATGGGCAGTTAAAATTTTGGTTTTTTCAGTTTTAGTTTTAAAACACTCTTTACTCTCTTGCTTTGATTTATAAAAACTTTATCCGGGGTTTTGTAGTTTTGTAAAATAAAGTCTCTAAGTCCATAATGACCCCTAAAAAGCTTCAACATATTTCCATGTGATATTTCAATTTGAAGAACTGACATCATTTGTCTTAAAGTCTTAAAACACTCTAAGCTTGAAGTCTTCCATGGTATTTTTGCTTTGAATCCCCTTTGACTTAAGCTTTGAGTCACCTTTAGATTTTCACATACTTTATCCATTTTGGTGTCGCTTGTGCTTCCCTTGGACCACTTTAAATATGAATGTGGCTTTGGAGTCCTTAGTGATCTTGAACTTTCATTTCTATTCTTTCTTTTGAATCGTGTCTTTAAGTATTCCTGAAACATCATCACTTTAACACCACATGTTAAATCATCCTTCATTTGTTATCATCAAAATGAGATTTGAAAGCCATGTTAGGCTAACAATCTCTCCCTTTTTGATAATGATAAATAAGGAGTAAAGATGAGAGATCCTTTGACAAGGCTCCCCCTTATAGTAAGCATCCCTTTTAAAATGTTTCAGGTGTGAAGTCTTGCTCTAAAATCTAGGATTGAGTAAATGCAGGACATTTAAATTCTCCTGGTGTGATGTGCAGTATGGGAGCTAAAATCTAAGGAGTTAAAACAATTTTCTTGCCCCTAACCTCGGTAGTTAAAACACCGTTACTATGAATCATGTTGGCATAGAAAATTTTGATAAGATTGGGAAACATGCCTTTAGCTTGGTATACTACAAAGTTTTTCCATCCAATACTCCTAACATGGGGAGTATCTCAACGAATTCGGTATCAAAAAAATCAGTGTCAATCACTTTACCAAGAATAGGATCCGTAGATTTGACAGAAGAGCAATAACAAAGCTTAGATGGGGGTGTGACTAGCCATCTCTCGATGTTGGTATCGTCTCTATCAGTAGAAGTTCCTCACTTGGCTGTCATTTTAGTGCGAGGCATATTGAAGAATCTTGAATCCGTAGGGTACGATGTACAATCGTGTAGGGAGGCTAGGATTCAAGAGATTTTTGGTGAGGATTGAAGAAGACAAAGAGTGGGTGCTTCAGATGAGTGATGGAATAGGGTTCAGAGGCCTGAAGTTAGGTTTTTTTGTGTGTTAAATATATAAATCCCGCGGCTTTAGTAGGATTAAGATTAAGTTCAGTCTTTTGAAGATTTACAAAATAGGAATCTGAATAGACAGTAGCACCTCAGTCATCTGAGGTATGATGGCTTAGTCGTCTGAACCTTTAGGCTACAGTGTTCAGTCATTTGAGCTTCCAGAATCAATCGTCTGAAGTCTGTAAGTTTGTAAAATTCTTTCTATGCTTGTCTTGAACCTTCCTAAATCATTTCTCAACTATGTAACAATCCAAGTTCTCTAATAATGAATACGAATCTTTCTTTGAGGAGAGGTTTTGTAAAGATATCCGCCCATTAGTCATTTGTATTAATAAATTCAAGTGATATATCTTCTTTTTGAACATGATCTATTAGAAAGTAATGTCTTATGTCAATGTGCTTAGTTCTTGAGTGTGATATAGAATTTTTAGATTTATTTATTGCACTAGTGTTATCACACTTGATTGGAATAGTTGTGTATTCAAGATTAAAGTCTTTTAATTGTTGTTTCATATACAAAGTTTGTGTGCAACAACTCTCATCTGCTACATATTCAGCTTCAGCGGCTGATAAGACTACGAAATTTTGTTTCTTAGAAAATCAAGATACTAAAGTTTGTCCTAAAAAGTGACAAGTGCCACTAGTACTTTTTCTATCTATCTTACACCCTACATAGTAGGCATCCGAATAGCTGATCATTTCAAATACGGTGTCCTTAGGATACCAAAGACCTAAGTCCTTTGTGCCTATTAGGTATCTTAGAATTCTTTTAACGACTATTTAGTGTGATTCTTTGGGCGCTGATTGAAATTGTGCACACATGCATACGCTAAACATTATATTAGGCTTGCTTGCTTTTAGATATAGAAAAATTCCTATCTTTCCTCTATAATATTTCATATCCACCAATTTGCCTTTTTCATCTTTATTGAGACTTATTGAAGTACTCATGGGTGTCCCTATGGGTTCACTACTTTCCATATCGGATTTTTTAAGCATGTCTTTTATGTATTTGTATTGACTTATGAAGGTTCCATTTTTAGCTTGCTTAATTTGTAATCCTAGAAAGTAATTTAATTCTCCCATCATACTCACTTCAAACTCATTTTGCATACACTTTGTAAATTCCTTACATAATTGATCATTTGTAGCACCAAATATGATATCGTCAACATAGATTTGAATTATAAGTATGTCTTTGTTTTTGGTTTTAATGAATAAGGTGCTATCTACCTTTCCTCTTGAGAAGCTATTATATTGTAAGAATCTGCTTAATCTTTCATACCAAGCTCTAGGAGCTTGTTTTAATTCGTACAATGCCTTAGTTAATCTACACACATGATTAGGATGTTTTATGTCCTCAAATTCAGGTGGTTGTGCTACATATACCTCTTCATTTATGAAACCATTCAAGAAGGCACTTTTTGCATCCATTTGATATAATTTGAATTCCTTGTGGGATGCGTAGGCTAAAAGTATTCGAATTGCTTCCATTCTAACTATGGGGGCAAAGGTCTCATCATAATCTATACCTTCTTATTGGTTGCATCCTTGAGCTACTAATCTAGCTTTATTTCTAACTACAATTCCATTTTCATTCTTTTTATTCCAAAATACCCATTTAGTTCCAATTATTGAATGATTTTCTGGTTTAAGTACTAAATTTCATACTTTATTTCTTTCAAATTGATTTAATTCCTCTTGCATGGAAATAATCCAAGAATCATCATTTAGAGCTTCTTCAACATTCTTAGGTTCATTTTGAGATAAGAAAGCATAGTAATTGCATAGATTTTTCAAGGAAGACCTTTTTGTTACTTCTCTTGATGGTTATCCTATGATTTGATCTTGAGGGTGATTTCTTACATACTTCCATTCCCTTGGTAATTCATAATTTTCTATAGGATTGTCTTTTGGAATTTCTTCCTCATTCTCTTCTTTTTCTTCTTTGATTTCTAGACCTTTTTTTTTTTTTTTTTGTGAAACATCATCTTTTTCATCATTTTTGATTTATTTTGCAAAGGGATTTGATTAATTAAAGGTTACATGAATTGATTCAATAACTATTAGGGTTCTTTTGTTATAGATTCTAAAAGCCTGACTATTTGCAGCATATCTTAGGAAGATACCTTCATCTGACTTAGCATTAAATTTCCCTAAGTCATCTTTGTCATTAAGTACAAAGCATTTACATCCAAAAACATGAAAGTAAGCTATGTTAGGTCTTCTTTCTTTCCATAATTTCTAAGGAGTTTTATTTAGGCTTGATCTAATGGAAACTCTATTTTTACATAACAAGTGGTATTAATAGCTTCAGCCCAAAAATACTTAGGTAGCTTATTTTCATTTAACATTGAAACTCTATTTTTACATAACAAATGGTATTAACAGCTTCAGCTCAAAAATACTTAGGTAGCTTATTTTCATTTAACATTGTTCTAGTAATTTCTTGAATGGTTCTATTCTTTCTTTCAACGACTCCATTTTGTTGTGGAGTTCTAGGTGCTGATAAATTATGACTAATTCCATGGGCATTACAAAAATTCTCAACATATTTATTTTTGAACTCTCTTCCTTGATCACTTCTTATATTTGAAACATTGTATCCTTTTCCATTTTGAAGTTTCTTGCATAAACTTATTAACAAGTTGCAAGTTTCATCCTTGTTAGCTAAGAACAATACCCAAGTAAACCTAGAGTAATCATCAACTATTACAAAGACATATTACTTTCCTCCTAAGCTTTGAGTTCTAGTAGGACCAAACAAATCTAAATGTATGAGTTCTAAAGGTCTACTAGAAGAGATATGCTTCTTTTTAAAGCTTGTTTTAATTTGTTTTCCAAGTTGGCAAGCATCACAAATTTTATCTTTTATGAACTTTGTATTAGGTAATCCTTTTACTAAATTCTTCTTAGATAATTTTGATAGAAGATCCATGCTTGCATGTCCTAGTCTTCTATGCGAAAGCCAACTGGCTTCATTCATGGCAGCTAAGCATGTTACTTTTAGATTATCAAGGTTTATACAATACACATTGTTCTATCTATAGGCTGTAAAAAGGTTTTCTTGTTTCTTAGGATTTTGAACTAGGAACTTGTCTTTCTTAAAGATTATGTCTAACCCTTTGTCACTAAGTTGACTTATACTTAAAAGATTGTGCTTTAGACCATTAACTAACAATACATCATCAATGTAGAGTGAGGGTTCTTTACCTATCTTACCAATTCCGACAATTTTGCCTTTTGCGTTGTCACCGAAAGTTACATATTCTTTGTCTCTTTGAGTTAGGGTGGTGAACTTTGTTCTATCTCCCCTCATATGTCTTGAACACCCGCTGTCTAAGTGCCATTTTTCTTTGGATGGAGTAGACCTAAAGCATATTCTCAATTTTTTGTGTTATGTTTAATCCAAATTAAAAAATTTGCTAAGCTCATCATTTAGTGAGTTTAATTCACAATATCCTTCCTTCTTTGCTAATTGATGAAGAGAAACTAGGGATGTGAATGCTATAGTGATAACTTTGTGCAATTCATCATTGGCTATTTTTTGTCATTAAATGAAATATGTTGGATTTGTTTATGGTGTTTTTTTTAAGAATGCTTCTTTTTTAACCACCCAAATTGTTTTTAAAGTTGTTTCTTACAAAATCTTAAGGAAAGGATAATCAGTTTATAGGTCAACAAGATTAGGTAGAAACCACTTCTTGTTGACTAGATCCTCTAGCCTGGTTGACCAATTAAGATTATCTAGCATTTATGTGAAAAAAAAAAAAAACAAAAAACAAAAAACAAAAAGTTTCCTCCATTGTCTAAAGGGTCATTTGAACACAACCACTATTTTCTATTCAAGTTGTGTTGCCCTTTCATTCTAGTAAAAGGTGAACCAAACTTTAAAAACACACAATTGAAGTTAAAAATTAGCCTAAACTCGAAATATTCTCATCGAGGTCCATGAGAAGATAATTTAAGGACTAAATTAGTTGCTTCAACTCATCTTTTATCCTCTATTTTCCCAATTAATAAAAAATTCTTAAAATTTGATTAAATTGAACTAAAAAAAAAAAAATTGGATGTGTTGTGTAAAACCCCCAAATATGTACAGTGGAATATATATATGTATTTGTGTAAAGAATCAAACACACACTGTAGCAATCTAATAGTGAATATACAAAACAATCCACAACCACAGCAAATTAATGAAAGCAATAACAATAACAATAACAATGATACTAGGAATTACGTGGTTCGCCAATACGTACATCCACGAGAACAAATGATAAGGACTCACTGTCTTTTTGTCAAAATTATAAGAACAATATAGGAACCCTCTCAATAATCATCAACCAACACTTGACTCACCATATACAACTATACTATGTATATATAAGCCTCCTCGGAGGTTTCCCTTTGAAACCTAGCCATATCAACATCCAAATATTCAAAATATAAAATCTACGTTGGGCATCCCGAGCCAAACCATTGACAGTTTGGGCTTAACCGTTGACAGTTTCAGGCAGAATTTAAACACTGCTGTGTTGTATTGCTGCACCTTGATTTCCTTCATGATTTACTTTAGAATATGAGCCACATTTCACCACAATCTCCACCTTAGCAAACATACGCCCCTTAGGAGAAACCGAAAACATGAACTTGTTGCTCCACCTTGAGCTTGTGACGTTAGGTTGGGACCTCCTCCTATCCAACAACTGGAGACAAACACCAAGTCCAAGCAACATCTCTTGAACTTGTCGATGACAACTTTAGCTTCTACCATAAACCCCGATACAGTTGTAGATGCAACAACCAAATACTTGACCCTAGGCTTCCAACAAGGCCTTCTCACAACAGTAAACACAAATGCTGCTACAAGTCTTTTATCACCAAAGCCCCATGCATAGTCTTCAACAAAACTAACAACTGATGGTCCACTATGTTGCCTGTCGAAACACCCCATTGCACAATCATAAGGGACCTTTGACATATTTCAGACATCACAGTCCTTACTTGGGTACCGAGTGGTAGACATTCCATATTGATTCTCCACAGAACCCCCTTTAGACGGTAAACAAAGTTTCCCCGCAGTTCTGTCCACAAAGCCACCCTGAGATAATACTTATCTCTATGCAGCCTTGTATATGCTATTCTTCAAACCAAGACCCTTCTTGGCCGTACCCAATACATTCATGTCAAAACCTTTCAACAGAGTTCCCAACTGATCAGCTTCAGTCAAAGCTTTCCTACCCAATAACATGTCATTCACATACAACAAATACATCACTGCCTTGCATCCAATCACCCTTTCCCCAATTGGAAGCCTCACAAACTCACACACCTAGTATATATGCAATACTTCCGTTTCCTCCACCATAACACTCACCACCTATTTTTCCCTTTACCATGCATTGCAATTTGAAAAATAGTAGGAACCTTATTGCTGGTGGTAATGACTGCACAAAACTCCAGAATGCCAAATTTATACCTGAGTGGTGATCTGATTGTGCACATGGGCTCACCGTGATTCTGCTGGTCTCCCGAGCTGAAAATCCTTGCAATAAGACCAATGTTATCTTTTCCTTGGTTCTGTTGCTCCACTTGCATTATATGCCCATTCGTATCATGATATCGTTGACCTGAGATAGAACTCCCCACATTTATGCCCTAAGTATCTAACTTCACTTGAATTACATGTTTGCTCCTGCTATAGTTTTCTGGCATTTGTTTCTCTTCCTTTACCTGACTACGTTGCCGCATGACTTTATCACCAAAAAATCATGTCCTCGATCACCCCTTTGTTTGCCACAAAATCACTCGCATTGCACCCACCTTTCTTATATCCCAGAAAGATGTATTGTCCTAGCATAGCACCAAACCTAGATCCTCCATCACTAGAATATTGCCCTAGTGGACATCCACTCAAAATCGAGTAATCTACTGCAAAACCTACTGACAGTTCACTCGCAGCTCTCTTATCCAGTTATACCTTTGGCGATTGGTCACACGAGAAATGCATCACACTCACTAACTTCACGAAGAAGTACCTTGCAAGCCCTGCATATAACCTGAGCTGCTCACAAAACTTCTTGAACAAAACCTACGTACTAAGTCCCAATGTTTGATTTGAGGATATCTCTCTCGATTTGGTTTTCCACCTCAACCACAAGTTAAACCTGGAAAACACACCAGGCATGTGCCACATGAGATAAACCAAGACCTTTCGTGATAAACCTATGAAAAACATATGTTTGCCCCATGATGCTATCCTTACCGGTCCGTAAACATCTGAATACATGTAGTCACCCATATGCCATAACAGCATATGCCACATAGAACATTCGACTCAGATTCTACAGTTGTAGCTCCACTTACAGTTGTAACACCCTGCAGTGCATAGATATTTTCCGCTACCTCTTCTCCTTCCATAACTATCGAGTTACCTTCACACAAACTTTCAAACTTGTAACTATATCCATTACAATCTAAAATGCCTAATGAAATTACATTATTCCTTAGACCCAATATATGCCTTACATCATATGTGTTTCTTACAACACCATTATACATTTTGATTTTGACATTTCTAATACCAAGTATTTTGCACAAAATATCATTTCCCATCAAAATACAACTGACATTAGTTGACCTTTAGGTGTTGAACCATTTTCTATTTATTGTCATGTGATAAGAGCATCCAACATCAAGGATCCAAGAATCATTAGTGAGGCACTCTGAACCGAATGAAACACATAGCATATCCCCATCACTGCAATTTGAATTTTCCTCCACTACACTTGTAGATTTTAATGGATCCTTAGACATATATTAACTTTCAAGTTTTCGTCAAATTGATGCTGGAGAATCCTCATCCATGATGTGATACAACACGTCATCAACCAAACATAGACGGATGGTTGATACTGTCGTTACCCCCAATTCATTCTAACTTGCTTTATCCATGCTTTCTGGTTGAATTCTATATAAAACTTTCACCTTGCCTTGTTGCACAAAAAGATCCTTCACCCTTCTCTGCCACAAACCGGAATTCTTGGTTCCATCAAACTTAACAACATCAAATTTTGAAGATGAAGATGCATAGGCCATTACAACAATGCTCTAATACCAATTGTTGTGCAAAACCTCCAAATATGAACAACAGAATATATATATTTGTAAAGAATCAAACACACACTGTAGCGATATAATAGTGAATATACAGAACAATCCACAGCCATAACAAATTAATGAGAGCAATAACAATAACAATGACACCAGGAATTATGCGATTTGGTAATGGCTATGTTCACAGGAAAAAACAACAAAGATTCACCATCTTTTTGTCCAAATTACAAGAACAATAAGAACCCTCTCAATAATCATCCAACACTTGACTCACCATATAAAATGTATACTATGTATATATATATATAAGCCTCCTTAGAGGTTTCCCCCTGAAACCCAACTGTTTTAACATCCAAATATTCAAAATTTGAAATCTGCATTAGGCATCCTGAGCCATTAATGGTTTTAGGCAGAATGTAAACACTGCCATGCTACACTGTTGCATCCTGATTTTCTTCATGATTTCTCTTTAGAATGTGAGCCACGTTTCACAACAAGATGTAACAAATACTGTAATACCCCAATCCCGAAGGATCTGAGATATTTACTTTTTACCATTGATTTACAACGGAAGTGAATAAATTCAATTATTATTAAACCAGAGCATTAATTAACCGTATTACAATCATTTATTCAAAAGAAGAAAAATTACACAATGCATAATCCTCTGGCATCATACTAATATTTCTAATCAATCTTTATTTTTCTATCCTCACCTGCATGCTTGCTAAGCCTGATTTCTGCCATGCCCTTCAGAGTTATCTGAAATGTAAAATATGATTGGGGTGAGACGATGCTTAGTAAGTAAATAAGATTATTATAAGTGTGTGGCCAAAACAAGCTTTTAAAATTTTGTAAAACAATATTTAATACTATAGCTTCAAAACTACTTCTAAAATAAATATAAATTAAAAAATTTCTGCATAAAACGTTTACCATCAACTATAACAATAAAATTTAATAACCATATACTGTGACTGTTAAATTAAATTTTTAACTTTAAAATTATAAAAATATTTAATTATATACATATATCTATACTTTTCCTTATACGTTTCCTTTGGATCATCATTTAAGCATAAGAATGACCCTTTTCATATAAACATATACTTTTATTTCAAATCATCAATAACTCCGTACACGTACTTAACATATATTGTAAAAATCACTTTTAAGCCTGTTAATCGTAAGTCATGCTTATCCCCATGACTGGGTTATGCGATCTAAAGATTGAACTTAGATAACTGGCCGACCAAACTAAATCAACGTACATAATTATTAAGTGAGATTTTCCTTATTAAGTCATAATCCGAAACCAAATGTGCACTCAGGCGAAATCCACTACCATATATAACCACTCTGTAAACAATGTGGGTGCACTCTGATCCGTTTAATCTTTAAGTTGCGGTGCCGAGCATCTGTAACTTTGAACTTCCTTTGCCATAAGGAGTTTTAAAACTATCTTATTATAATTTATACAATTTAAAATAATATCGTGAAAATCTCATCTTTATTCATATTTTCATGAAACATGCAACGTAAAAATAAACTCATGCCACACATTTTTTGTGTTAATATATATATATATATATATATATTGAATAGAAAAAAATGTTGAAAATTACCCGTAGATTAGGACATTTCTTAACCCAAAAATAAATGTAAGTATATTAAAGATAAAACTGGTATAATTAAATATGCGTAAAAATAAATTCAGGGGAATTTTATGAAACTAACTAATATAATAGAAATTTACTTACAAATAAACTTGGGTGTAACTTTTAAATAAAAATCAAACATAATCAAATTTACTTACCTCTTCCTTTACCTTGTGCTACGAACACAACGAATATCTCTAAAAAAATGAGATCGGAAAGAGTGGGTGAGTGAGAATTTAATTATACAAAAATTCTCCCTCCACCATTAATTCTTTCACTCACTAATCATTCTCTTCCTTTGAAAATTTTTGTGAAAAATGAAGGTTGAGAGCTTCCTATTTATAGGGAAATTTTGGCGAAGAAATGGAATTTGCAAAAGTGTTGGGGGATGGGTGAAATTATAATTTTTTAAAAACTAAGGAATGGGCATGGGATGGGCTAGGTATGGGATAAGTATGGGATGGGGATGGGGATCATGTGGGGGAAATGGGAGTGCTTGCCGATGCTCCCATTTAATTAATTTTTAATTAATTTACTTAATTAATTAATTAATTTTTTATTTTTTAAAAATCATTATTTTTTATCATTGTTATTATTTTAAGCAATGTTTTAGTATTTTTTTTATTTTTACTTTTTTAAAAAAAGAATTTAGTTTGAATGTCGAAAACTCATGTGGGCCTCACACAACTTTGAGACCCAAATAGGTCTTACATAACTCTAATAGTCCTCATATCGTTTTATGAGCCCTACACAGTTTCGAGACTTATGTAGATCCCCACATGGCTTCGGAACTCATATGAGCCCCACACGGTCTTGTGGGCCCCACATAGGAAACCTACATTATCATTATTATTATTATTATTATTATTATTATTATTATTATTATTATTATTATTATTATTATTATTATATATTTCTACAAATTATGTTAGTCAAAACATTATTTTATGTACTTATTTACCTATACAATAAGTGTCTACCCTGTTTATCTTATGAAATTCTATTTTGACCAGACTGACCTCTAGGGAGCGATTAAGTGGCAATGGTCTCTGAGCACTCGTTTAGACAAAGTCTTTCTTAGGCATCAAACATGGAATCAAGGACCCTAATAGAGAAACACTTTCGTTTTGATACTAACTAAATGACCATTATTATTATTCTACACATTTTTTTTTTGGGTTATTACATCCTCCCTTCATAAAAATTTCGTCCTCGAAATTTACTAAAATTAAAATGAGTACCTTATATAATGTTGTGCTTTTATCTGATTTTACTATTGTCGAAAAGATGTGGGTATTTCTGGCGTATTTATGAGTCTAGTTCCCATGATGCTTCCTCAATGTCATGGTTGTGCCAGAGCACTTTTACCAATGAAATCTTCTTTGTGCGTAACTCCTAATCCTTTTTGTCTAAAATTTGGATTGGTACTTCTTCATATGATAGAGTGTCACTAAATTTTAACGACTCATAACTTATGACATGAGAAGGGTTTGGAACATACTTCTTTAACATTGAGACATGAAATACGTCATGAATTCTTGATAGCGCATGAGGGAGGACAATTCTGTAAGCGACTAGACCAATCTTCTCCAATACCTCGAATGGTCCAATATACCTGGGACTGAGTTTGACCATTTTCCCAAACCTCATGATTCTTTCATTGGAGCGACTTTTAAAAGTATATTATCCCCCATTTCAAACTCCAACTCATGCGAACGGGTATTTGCATAGCTCCTTTGCCGAGTTTGAGTGGTTTTTATTTTGTCCCGAATGAGCTTAATTTTTTCAAAGGTCCTTTGTATAATCTCGAGACTTAAAAGTCGTCGTTCACCCACCTCATCCCAATATAATGGGGATAGGCATTTTCGACCATATAACGCTTCGTATGGTGCCATCTCTATGCTGGACTGATAACTGTTGTTATAGGCGAACTCAACTAACGACAGATACTGAATCTAACTTCCTTTAAAATCCAATAGACAAGATTTCAACATATCCTCTAATATTTGAATGGTTCTCTCCGATTGTCTATCAGTTTGAGGATGAAATGTCATGCTGAAAGTAAGTTGGGATCCCAAGGCTCTTTGCAAACTCTTCCATAATTGTAAAGTGAATCGTGGATCTCGATATGATACAATAGACACGAGCACGCCATGTAGTCTAACTATCTCTTGAACATACAACTCAGCAAGCTTGGTCATAGAGTAGTTAACTTTGATCGGAATAAAGTGAGCGGTCTTTGTTAGACAATTAACAACCACCCAAATGGCGTTCTGTCCATCGAGTGCTGGAGGTAGCCTAATTATGAAATCCATGGAGATGTGCTCCCATTTCCACTCGGGAATGTGGAGTGGTTGCAGTAGTCTTACTGGTCTCTGATGTTCAGCCTTTACTTGCTGATAAGTAAGACACTGTTCCACGAATTATGCAATCTCCCTTTTCATGTTATTCCACTAAAGAAACTCTCTTAAGTCCCGATACATCTTCGTGCTTCCCGGTTGCACTGTATAAAGAGATCGATGAGCTTTTTCTAAGATTGCTCTTTTGATATCTTTGTCATTGGGCACACACAATCTAGTTTGGAATCTCAAAACTCCATCATCAAAGATGTTAAAGTCCCCCTTCAGTCCACTCTGTACCTTACCCATAATCTTCATTAACTCTACATCTTCCATCTATGCAGCCTTAATCTTTTCTAGTAAGTTCTGTTGGACTACCAGATTCGCAATGAGAGCTTGATGATTTACCTCCACTATTTCCACACCAAATATTTCTAGGTCCATCATGATTTGATGTTGGGTCACCATTGTTAAGACTGATGCATTCAATAACTTTCGACTTAATGTATCTGCTACCACGTTGGCTTTTTCTGGGTGGTAGTTGATGGTGCAATCATAATCTTTAATTAATTCTAACCATCTTCTCTATCTCATGTTTAATTCCTTTTGCGTGAAAAAGTATTTGAGACTTTTATGGTCTGTGAAAATCTCACACCTTTCACCATATAGATAGTATCTCCAGATCTTTAGTGCAAATACCACAGCTGCCAATTCAAAGTCGTGTGTTGGATAATTCTTCTCGTACTCCTTGAGTTGTTGAGAAGCATATGTAATGATCTTACCCTGTTGCATTAATACACACCTGAGCCCTTTCCGAAATGTATCACTGTAAATCACAAAATCATTTTCTCTTGATGGCATTGTCAGCACCGGGGCAGTGATGAGTCGTTGCTTTAATTCTTGAAAGCTTTGCTCACATTCATTAGTTCACTTATACTTCACATTCTTTATTGTCAATCTCATTATAGGACCAGATATTTTAGAAATCCCTTCCACAAATCGACGATAATATCTTACCAGACCTAAGAAACTCCTGATCTCATGAATAATCTTCGATTTCACCCAATCCACTACTGCCTCTATTTTACTTGGGTCCACAGAAATACCATCCTTAGATATCACGTGCCCTAAGAATGCAACTCTTTCTAGCCAAAACTCACATTTCTTAGGTTTGGAATAAAGTTTCTTTTCTCTTAGTACTTTGAGTACTAGCCTCAAAAGGTTCTTATGTTCTTGGGAGCTTTTTGAATAAATCAAAATATCATCAATGAATACCACCACAAATTGATCTAGATATTCACGAAAGACCCTGTTCATAAGATCCATAAATACAACAGGAGCATTAGTCAGTCCAAATGGCATGACTAAGAATTCATAGAGACCATATCTCGTTCGGAATGTAGTCTTTGGAACATATTCTGACTTGATTTTCACTTAATGGTACCCTGATCGGAGGTAAATTTTAGAGAATACTTGTGTTCCTTGGAGTTGATCAAACAAGTCATTTATGCGAGGTATTGGGTACTTGTTCTTAATTGTTACTTTATTTATTTCCCGATAATCAATACACATTCTCATTGATCCGTCTTTATTTTTAACGAATAGTACCAGTGCTTCCTATGGTCACACGCTGGTTCTGATGAATCCTTTGTCCAACAACTCTTGTAATTGTTCCTTTAGTTCTTTTAATTTTACCGGTGTCATTCTGTATGGAGCTTTGGATATCGGTGTCGTCCTTGGTAGTAGGTCGATAACAAACTCAATTCTGCAGTCAGGAGGTAGCCCAGGAAAGTCCTCAGGGAATACATCTGAGAATTCCCTTACTATTGGGATATCCTCAAGCTTTAATTCTTCCCTTGGTGCCTCCACCATGCATGCTAGGTACCCTTGACATCCATTCAAGAGTAATCTCTTTGCCTGGATAGCTGACAATATTTGTGGTGAAGGGCATACACGAGTTCCATTGAACTTGTATTCTTGCTCTCCAGGAGGTCTAAACACCACCTCCTTATTATAGCAATTTATACTAGCATAGCTAGAAGCTAGCCAGTCCATCCCAAGAATTACGTTAAACTCGTGCATACTAAATACTACCAAGTTAGCCGGTAGTATTCTTCCCTCAACACAAACTGGGTAACCTTTAAGTATTTTTATACATACTACCAAGGTTCCCGTTGGCGTAACCACATATAACTCAATTTCTAATGGCTGAGTCTCTACCCCACATATTTTAACATAAGCTGTAAATATAAAGGAGTGTGTGGCCCCAGAATCAAATAATACTACTGCTTTCTTGGAGAATATGGGAATAATACCTATCACCACATCATTAGTATTTTCTGCATCTCCTGGAGTGAGGGCATAGACACGCGCCCAAGTGGTGTTCTGTTGATTATTGTTTTGAGGTGCTTGGTTGTCTCCTCTTTGTTGATTTGGGTTGTAGGAGTTTTTTTTATGGGCATTCTCATTGCATGTGACTAGGTTTACCGCACCGATAACAGACCCTTAATCCGACTCGACACTCACCCCTATGTATTTTGTTGCATTTTGGACAAGGGGTACCTTGTGCATTATTTGGATTTCTCATTGTTTGCCTTTGCCCCACATTATTGTTATTATTGTCGTTGTTGTTGTTACTCCTTTTCCAAGGTCCTTGATTTCTATCAGAGTGAAACCCTTGTGGTATGGGCCTTTTTCTCTAGTCAGATATTTTTGCATTCCTTTGTAGACTTTCTTCTTCCTTTGTTGCTTTGTTTACCAATTTGGAGAAGTCTTCGAGCTCGAATACTGTTACCATTTCATAAATCCTTAAGTTCAAGCCTTCTTCAAAATTTTGGGCTGTCTTTGATTCGTCCGGAACCAAATATGATGCAAACTGGGATAATTTAATGAATTTTGCTACATATTGTTGTACGTTCATATTTCCCTATTTTAACTCCAAAAACTCCCTGACCTTAGAATCTCTGGTGGTTTTGGGGAAAAATTATTCAAAGAAGACTTTCTTAAAACGCTCCCACGTAAGGATTGTTGGATTTGGTCCTTCCTCTAAGAGTAACGTTTTCGAGTTCCACCAGCGTTTGGCCTCACTAGTAATTTTATAGGTAGAATATAGCACCTTTTGTTCATCCGTGCAATGAAAGACTCGTAGTATTTATTTTATTACTTGCCTTTAATCTTCTGCAGCAATTGGATTAGCTTTTTCCTCAAAAGTCGGAGATTGTATTCGATTGAACTGTTCAACCATACAACCATCATGGGTTGGTGGACCATTCCGTTCCTTGGAGTTCTGTAGAAATTTCGCCATGACTTGTGCCATATCACGCAACACCGTAGTAGTATTGATGCCTTCTCTATTGCAAGTCCCCATATTATTCTTGTTTCCTCTAACACTCATGTTGTTGTTCCTCGGGTCCATTCAAAGGGAAATGATTAGAGTTATTTTAAAATCATAACCTTATCTTTAAAATTTAATCAAAGTTATAGGCAAAAGAAAAACATCCTAGTTTACCCAATCTTACCCACATCATGGTTTATTCCTATGCTCTGGTAAAATTATTTCTTAAAGTCTACATAACCTATAACCTATGGCTCTGATACCAAATGTAATACCCCAACCCCGAAGGATCTAGGATATTTAATTTTTACCATTGATTTACAGCGGAAGTGAAAAAACTCAATTATTTTTAAATCAAGGTGCTAATTAACTGTATTACAATCGTTTATTCAAAAGAAGAAAAATTACACAATGCATAAATATTTGGCATCATACTAATATTTCTAATCAATCTTTATTTTTCTATACCCACCCGCATGCTTGCTAAGTATGATTTCCGACATGCCTTTCAGAGTTATCTGAAATGTAAAATATGATTGGAGTGAGACGATGCTTCGTAAGTAAATGAGATTATTACTAGTGTGTGGCCAAAACGAGCTTTTAAAATTTTGTAAAACAATATTTAATACTATAACTTCAAAACCGCTTCTAAAATAAGTATAAATTAAAAAATTTCTGCGTAAAACTTTTACCATCAACTATAATAGTAAAATTTAATAACCATATACTGTGACTGTTAAATTAAACTTTTAAATTTAGAACTATAAAAATATTTAATTATATACATATATCTATACTTTTCCTTATACGTTTCCTTTAGATCATCATTTAGGCACAAGAATGACCCTTTTCATATAAACATATACTTTTCCTTCAAATCATCAATAACTCTGTACACATAATTAAATATGTACAAACATATATTGTAAAAACCACCCTTAGGCCTGTTAATTGTAAGTCATGTTTACCCACATGACTGGATTATGCGGTCTGAAGATTGGACTTAGCTGGCTGGCCAACCAAACTAAATCAACGTACATAATCATTCAGTGAGATTTTCCTTATTAAGTCCTAGTCCAGAACTAGGTGTGCACTCAGGAGAAATCCACTACCATATATAACTACCTTGTAAATAGTATGGATGTACCGTTTAAACTTTAAGCTGTCGTACCAAACATCTGTAACTTTGAACTTTCTTTGCCGTAAGAGGTTTTAAAACTATCTTATTATAATTTATGCAATTTAAAATAATATCGTGAAAATCTCTTCTTTACTCATATTTTCATGAAACATGCAACGTAAAAATAAATTCATGCCACACAATTTTTGTGTTATATATATATTGAATAGAAAGAAATGCTGAAAATTGCCCAGGTATATTAGGACATTTCTTAACCCAAAAATAAATGCATGTATATTAAATATAAAACTGGTATAATTAAATATGCGTAAAAATAAACTCAGAGGAATTTTATGAAACTAACTAACATAATTGAAATTTACTTACAAATAAACTTGGATATAAATTTTAAATAAAAATCTAACATAATCAAATTTACTTTCCTCTTCCTTTACCTTGTGCTACGAACACAATGAATATCTTTTAAAAAAATGAGATTGGAAAGAGTGGGTGAGTGAAAATTTAATTATACAAAAATTCTCCCTCCACTAGTAAGTCTTTCACTCACTAATCCTTCTCTTTGAAAATTTTTGTGAAAAGTGAAGGTTGAGAGCTTCCTATTTATAGAAAAATTTTGGGGAAGAAATGGAATTTGTAAAAATGCGGGAAGATGGGTGAAATTATAATTTTTTTTTTAAATTAAGGAATGGGCATGAAATGGGTTAGGTATGTACTAAGTATGAGATGAGGATGGGGATCATGTGGGGGAAATGGGAGTGTTTGTCATCACTCCCATTTAATTAATTTACTTAATTAATTATTTTTTATTTTTTTAAAATCATTATTATTATCATTGTTATTATTTTTAAGTTATTTTTAGTATTTTTTTAATATAAAAAAAAAGAATTTAGTTCAAATTTTGAAAAATCATGTGTGCCCCACATAATTTTGTGACCCAAATGGGTCCTACATAACTCCAATAGTCCTTTTACGATTTTATGAGCCCTATACAGCTTCGAGACTCATGTGGGCCCCACACGTATACAAACAGTGTCTACCCTATTTATCTTATGAAATTCCATTTTGATCAGGTCGACCTTCAGGGAGCGACTGAGCCGCAATGGTCTCTGAGCACTCACTTAGATAAGGTCTTTCTTAGGTATTAAATATGGAATCAAGGATCCTAACATAGAAACGCTTTCATTTTGATACTAATTAAATGACCATTACTATTATTCTACACATTTTTTTTTGGGTTATTACAAATATTATGATAATGTTAAAGAGAATTTGAACATTTAAAAATAATGAATTGCAAAATTTGATAATGAGCCAATAAATGATAATACAACATATAATATTTCACCAAAAAACATTTAAATTTACAAATAATGATTTAAAAGAGTAAATAGTTGGTGATCCATCCTTAGGCATCAAAATAAGAAGAAAGAATTGATTATGATGAAACTTTCATTGTCACGATGTCCCGGGCCCAATCAGAGAACCACTCTCCGGCAAAAATGGGTGTGGCTGCGAACTGGGAAAAGGATGTGTGATTTTGAAAAAGATTTTCATGGAAAAACAATGTGTGATGGAGTCGCCACTAACCTTTTGAAGTGTGGTTAGAATACTTGATTGCTACCCTGTTAAGAGGTAGAATTGGTCTGCATCACCAGAGTCGGGTTCAAGTGTACGGTTACGCGAGGGAAAGGTGTTAACACCCCCTACATGCCTGTTCTTATGAACGGTACCAGATTAATCAAAAATTATCCCCAAAATAAATCTAATTAGCCTGTCAAAATTACTCCCTTTCAAAAGAATGAAAATACCATATAGGTATTCCCTTAGACCAAGGGCAATTCGATACTCTGAAGAGTCTATGCCCTTGGTTGCAATCATCGGGAAGGAAAATCAAAAAAATAAGGTACAAAATACGCTCCCGGGGGTTTTGAAATCCGTAAGTTTTTCTAAGTAGGAAAATACTATTTCGGGAGGTTTTTGAAATTTGTTCGGGATGAAAATGATTTTCTGTGCCTAAAAAATATTTTTGTGATTTTTCTAAGTGTGAAAACATTTTTGTGATTTTTTGTGATTTTTCAATATTTTTCTCAAACTTTAAAATAACACAAATAAAAACCATGGAAATTAAAATGTGAACATATTTTTTGGATTTTCTAAGAATTTTGTGGTTTTTTGTGAATTTTCTGGATATCTAAATAATAATATACAAGTGAAATGAAGAAAACCAGCGCGAACTGGTTAAGAGGAGGGGCCGATTGAGCACTGACCGGTTCGGGGGAAAACCAGTTTAAGATTTTGATCGAGACTGTAAGTCAACACGCGTTGCCGTACGTGTGGGCTGTATGTGTTCAGGTGTATGTTAAAGTGCTTGAATGACGCATGAAGCATGTGGGAGCATGAATGAGCATGTGCATAAATGTGGGTGCATGCATGAATGAGCACGTGCATGAACGTGCACATATGCATGGATGTGCACATGTATGAATGTGTGTGCATGCATGGATGTGCATGTGCATGAACGTGTGGGCGTGCATGGAGGTGCATGTGTATGAACCTGTGTGCATGCATGGATGTGCATGTGCATGAATGTGCGTGCATGCATGAATGAGCACGTGCATGAATGTGTGTGCGGATGAGCCTATGCACATGCCTATATGCATGAATGAATAATGACACCGACGCACGAATATGCGTATGCATGATATCTGATGGATAAGCACCCGCATGGACATGCGTATGCATGCATGTGCGTGGTGTGTGAATGGGTATGCATGGGTAATGACGTGATGTGTACGTGCATGAATGTGTGTGCATGCATGGATGAGAATGAGCACGCATACGTAGTGTGTGAATGAGCTTGCATATGCATGCATGCATGTATGAATGAATGACGACACATACGGTGTGTGAATGAGCATGCACGTGCCTGCATGGGAACAATGACACTGATGCAGGAATACGTGTATGCATGTAAGGCACAAATGGGCATGCATGTGCATTGTATGTGAACGGGCACGCATATGTATGCATGTATATATGTATGAATGAACCATGACGAATAATGATGCAATGCATGAAAGGGCATGCACGTGCTTGGTGTGCGAACGGACGTGCATATGTATGCACGTATGCACGTATGAATGAACAATGACACTAAATGATGATGTCATGGTGCATGAATGCATGTATGCGTGTGTATGTGTGAAATGGCATGCATGTACATGCATGAGCACGTGAATGTGTGTGTTTGAGTGTGAGTGCATACATGCATGTATATGAATGTGAATGCATGTGAGTGAAATTGCATGCATGTGTATGCATGGATGTGAATGTATGTGTTCAAGTGCGAGTGCATGCATGCATGCGCATATGTATGAATGTGGGTGTATATGAATGCATGCATGCATGTGTATGCCAGAATGGGAATGTGTGTGTAATTGCATATGCGTGCATGCCTGTGTATGTTAATGCATGTGTAACATGTGCACAAACGTGTGTAAACAACATGTGTAAAGTGTGTGTGAATTAATGTGTATAAATAACATGTGCGAAATGTGTGTGCATTAATGTGTGTAAAGGAAATAATATACAAGTTAGTAAATGTTAGTATGCAAGTTAGCATGTGTTAGTATGCAGGTTAGAGTACAAGAAATTAAATGTTAGTATACAAGAAATTAAAGGTTAGTATACAGGAAATTAAATGTTAGTATACAAGAAATTGAAAGTTAGTATATAGGAAATTAAATGTTAGTATACAGGAATTAAAAGTTAGTATACAGGAATTTAAAAGTTAGTATACAGGAAATTAAATGTTAGTATATAGGAAATTAAAAGTTAGAGTGCAGGAAATTAAATGTTAGAGTGCAGGAAATTAAATGTTAGCATGAGTTAGTAAATGCTTGAGTTAGGGTTAGTATGAATGCAAGTAAAGAAATAAAATGTTAGTTAAATTTAGTAAATTAGCATGTGAGGGTGTGAGAAAAAGTGGGTGAGCAATGTGTGTAAATGTGTGTGAATGGTGTGTGTAATGATGTGTGGACAGTGTGTGTAAATGAGGTGTGGACGGTGTGTGTTAGTGAGTTGCGAAAAGCCACAGGGGAGTTATGTCAACACTTGGTGTGCATGTATTAGTAGTGTGAGTAGTGTTGTGTTCAAATAGTGTGTGAGGTAAGGGTGAATATGTGCAAACAGTGTATGTGGGTTAATGGGTTAACAGTGTGTGTGTTGTGTAGATAGAGGTGTATTAGTGTGTGTTGTAGTGTGTACTTTAGTGAGTGTGAGTGTGAGTGAGCAAGCATGTGTGCGGGTGTGTGTAGCATGCAGTGAGGTGAGTGTGTGTGTAGCAGTGGGTGCCACTGTGTGTGTAGTGTGTGAACAATGTGTCTTCATTCATGCATTTTCATAGACACCTTACAACCCTGCAAACACAACCCATCATTAGCAAGAAGCTGCAGCCCATTGAAAATCCACGAAATGAAAGAGGGAAGAAGGAGAGCACATTAGAAGAATAGGACCTACAAAGGGTGACTGACAGTGGTGGCTTCGGTGGTGCCAGGTGCTGCTGGTGGTGTGCGGCAACAGGTGAGGTTGATGGTTGTGAAGTGGTTGCTGGTGGTGGTTATGGAGGCTGCTGTTGGTGGTTATGGTGGCTGCTGTTGATGGTTATGAGAGGGAGTCTGGGTGGTTGCTAGGGATGGGGGAAGAGAATGGGCGATGGTCGGAGTGAGTCAACCAAGAAAGAGAGAGAGTTGTGAGAGGTAAAAGGAGAGATGGTGATGGAGGTAGCGGGTGGTCACGGCTAGCGGGTAAACCAGAGAGAGGGAGAGCCATCCAGGGAGAAGATGAACAATGGAATATATGACCCCTCTCCCTCTGCGTGTGAACTATAAACGAACTTTAAAGGCCATTTTTTTTTTCTTTTCCTTTGTTTTTTTGTTTTGTTTTTTTTATAATAATAATAATAATAATAATAATAATAATAATAATAATACTAGTACTAAAAATAATAGTAATAATAATAATATTACACTAATAATTATAGCCCCTTTTTTGATATTTTTCCTATTTTTGTATTACTATTTGTTGACCTTATTGGTCACGCCCGGTTTTGATTATGACAAATACTCATTGTATCTAATGAGTGTTTGAGTTTTTGTGCAGGAACTAAGAATGTTAAGATCACGATGTGCACAAAGCAAGTAAAGCCTGAAGACCAACTTCTATTCAATGTTGTAATATATTTCAATTAATTGGTCTGTAATAGTAACTAGGGCTTTGGTTTGTAATAAGCTCACACACATCACATGTATGATAATACGTAAGCTCAAACAAATCATGAATGAGAAATGACCTTAGGGTTTGGTTGACTGACACTGGACTTTTTCGGTGTCTTCAAATTGGACCCCAAGTGACCCTAGGACACACACATTTATACATATGTTTGTTAGGCACTTGAATAGGGTTTGTATGTTTAAAAAAGGGATCGAAATGCACACATGATGCACTTTCGGTTGACCAGCCAAGTTAGTTCATTTTGACCTGGTCGACCGAAACCTCTCTAGGTCAACTGTTTGACCAAGGCCTTGGTTGACCGAACTAAAATAGTTCAAAAGCCCCGGTTGACCGAAACCCTCTATGGTCAACATTTTGACCACCTGGTTGACCGAACTAGGTAGTTCAAAAAGCCCCGATCAATTGAAACCTCCTTGGGTCAACATTTTGATCATCTGGTCGACCGAGCCAGTTTTGTACTCCAACTACCTGGTCAACCGAGGGTCCTCGAAAAAAATCTCAGCGGTCTAGTTGACCGAACGAGCTAGTTCAAAATGGCCTGGTCGACCGAACCTCGAAAAATTGAGAAATTGCCCTCTCCTAGTCGACCAAGCCCTTTGTTCAAAAGTCCCTTGGTCGACTGAACCATATGAGACTTGGTCGACCGAAACATTTCTGGTTGACCGGACCTCTCGGGTTGCCCTGATTTTTTACCGCAGTTAATATTTTTTAAATAGGGTTAAAATGTTCTAAATGTCATTAAACTTTCCTAATAATACCCAGTAGGTTCCTAACGGTCATATTTTCTCAAATGTCTATATATATGAGATCATTTGTGCAAATTAGCAAGGGATTAGCCATTTTGATTAGGAGAAATTCTCTGAAATTTCCAAATCCTATAATACTCATATCTAAGCCCCAAACACTCATACTTACCTTCTCTGATTGCTCAAACTCTCTGTAAGTTGATCGAGTGCTTGATTAAGAAAGGTTTGCTCTCCCATTTTATGTAAGATTGATTTTATTTTTATGAGAGCAAAACCCTAGTATTCTTAGGGGACTTTGTTAATAAGTCTCTCCTAGGAAGACTTTGATTTGATCTTCCAAGCTTGCACCTTCATTGCAATATCTTAAGAAGATTGTATTTGTTTTTGGTTGCAAAAACTTTTCAAACACTTCCAAATATCTATTGCGCTTTTATCTTGTAAAATATTTGAAGATATATTTGTTTGTGTGATAGTGATCTTTGTTGCAATTTTCTTTCACTCATATATTATTTGCTGAATACAAAGATTACACATCTTTTGCAAACCAAGCATATACATGATTTAATACTTACATGCTTGAGATATCTTGCTGATTGAAATACTTGAGACTTGACATCTTTGTGTGAACTTATTTGCTGAATATCTTGTGATACAAAGATTGCTTGTTTGTCACTCTCACGTACGCATTACATAGATAGAAAATACCTTTGAAAGTTGAACCATTTAGACCACATTGAGCTTACTTATTATATCATTTGTGGTGTATGTTATTGTGCGCATTTGGGTACATATATGCTTTACACAAAAGCACAATCACTGTACCATTTGATTGTATATACACATTTGTTGTATTTTCAGGCACGGGCCTGAAGAGGGAGACTAGCCCTGGAATAGTCCCGGATTGGCTTAGACCCGGTTAGGAAAGTTAGGTGCGTCGTCCTATTAAGGCGTGTAGGTTGAGGTGAGCCTCGCTAATTAACCTAGTTAAGGTTGAGGTCAGCCTTGTGTTACTTTGACCTAGTTGTAAACGGTGCTGCTCCACTCTTAAGTGAGCCTTTAGTGGAATCTTCCAGCTTGCGAGTTAGAGGCGGGGACATAGGCACAGTTGGCCGAACCCCGATAACATATCGTGTGTTCATTTACATTTCCGTACTTTATATTTACCGCACGTATATGTTATTGTGTGAATGATGCGTTTGATTTAATTTCCACATCACCTTTATCTACGCATTGAGAAATTGCACAAAGAAACCCTAGGTCATGTATATATCGCCATTGGATAGATTTGCCTAGGAGAAAAAGTTTAAATTTCCAATTCACCCCCCCTCTTGGGAATACGTCTTTTCTAACACTATTTTTTATTATTTTGTATTTTTTTCATTGACCCTACCCTCCGAAAAGAGAGACTCGGCCAAACATTGAAACTTGATTTCCCGAAAATCGAAGGACTTAGACTCAACTTTTTTAAAAATGGCCGAAACTCAGTGAAAACGTACCAGGACTCAGTAAAGATGCTGGGACTCACTGAAAATGAACCGGGACTCGGTAAAGACATCGAGACTCAGCAAAAACAAATCGAGACTCATTGAAGACAAAACAGGACTCGATGAAGACATCAGGACTCAATTGAAGAATGAACCGGGACTTGGTAAAAATATCAGAACTCATTGAAAACATATCGAAACTCGGTTGAAACATCGGAACTCATTGAAACACCGGGACTCGGTTGAAGTCAAATTGGGACTCGATAAACATATGAAGACTCAATTGAAAATTTGAGACTCATGGAAGACAAACCGGGACTTGGTAAAAAAAATGAGACTTATTGAAAACAAACCGAGACTCATGGAGGACAAACTGGGACTAGGTAAAAACGATGAGACTCATTAAAACAAATTGGGACTCAATAAAAACAACGAGATTCATTGAAAACAAATCGAGACTCGATTGGGTCTCTTAAAAGGGATCTCCAATTTTCGGGGAATGAAGTCAACTTTATGTGCTGGGTCTTCTCGAGGTAGCCTGGTTAAAATTGGGGTGTCGACAGCTGCCCCTCTTTGTTAGCTTTGTTAGTTCAAAGTATTAGTAGGAAATCTTCTACGTTATTTGTATCAACAAGCCTGCAAAGATAAAAGACAACTATTTTAACCAGGTCACACCACTATTTAGTGTCTATGGGTCAATCAGATGTCGTTTTCGTCAAACAGGGAGGGGGAGATGGCAGATAGGGTTGGATGAGAAGGTTGCATTTATTCTGGAGAAGTTAGTAGTTAGCAATTTTTGGTTAGAAGCTAGCGAGGGTTAGTAATTTGTGTCGAATGTAGGGGTTCATACTAGAGAGAGGTAGTTTGTCAGATATAGGAATCCGAGTTGTGAGGGTGAGGAGACCTCAAAATGTTGAACTTGTGCTTGTGCATTGAGGGGGGGGTGGTGAGCCTTAGAATATTCAATCCGAGCTTGTGCATCACAAGAGGGTAACGGACCTCGGAATATTCAATTTGGGCATGCGTGCCTCAAGGGAGGATGACGTACCTCATAATATTCAATTCGGGCTTGTGCATCATAAGAGGGTAATGGGCCTTGAAATAATCAATCCAGGCTTGTGCACCTCAGGGGAGGATGACGTACCTTAGAATATTCAATCTGGGCTGGTGCATCACAAGAGGGAGATGGGCCTCGGAATATTCAATCCGAGCTTACACGACTCAGGAGAGGATAACGTGCCTTAAAATATTCAATTTGGGCTTGTGCATCACAAGAGGGTAACGGGCCTGGAAATATTCAATCTGGGCTTGCGCACCTCAGGGGAGGATGACGTGCTTCAGAATATTCAATCCGGGCCTGTGCATCACAAGAGGGTAATGGGCCTCGAAATATTCAATCCGGGCTTGCGTGCCTCAGGGGAGGATGACGTGCCTCAAAATATTCAATCCGGGCTTGTGCATCACAAGAGGGTAACAGGCCTCGAAATATTCAGTTTAGGCTTACGTGCCTTTGGGGAGGATGACGTGCCTCGGAATATTCAATCCGGGCCTGTGGATCACAAGAGGGTAACATGCCTCGGAATATTCAATATGAACTTGCGCGTCTCAGGAGAGGATGCCATGCCTCGGAATATTCAATATGGGCTTGCACATCAAGGAGTGTGACGTGCCTCGAAATATTCAATCCAGGCTTGTACGTCACAAGAGGGTAACGTGCCTTGGAATATTCAATCCGGGCTCACGCACCAAGGATGGTATCTTGGGCCACACAATGAGTGATAAATGATCATTGAGGCATAGGCTACCTTAAGGTTCTTTAGAAAAAAAATGTCTTTCTAGGTTTGAAACATAGTTGTCCCGTTGGGGATGATCAATCAGGATTGAAATCCCGAGATCCTTTGGAAAATGTCCTCAAATATAGGGTTCTAAGTCTCTGTAAAATTGCCTTGTTGAGGATGATCAATTGAGTGCAAGATCTCGAGACTCTTTGGAAAATAAGCTCATGTGTAGGGTTTTAAGTCCTGAAAAATTGCTCCACTGGGGATGATTAATCGGGTGCAAAATCCGGAGATTCTTTTGGAAAATGTCCTCAAGTGTGGGGCTTAGAGTTACTCCACTGGGGATGATCAATTGGGAGCAAAATCTTGAGATCTTTTGGGCCACGAGCGTTCAAACACGGGATTCCAGGTCCTGAAAAAGGTTACTCTATTGAGGATGATCAATTGGGAATGAAATTCCACGATCTCCTGGGCCACGAGCATTCAAACGCGGGATTCCAGGTCCTAAAAAGGTTGCTCCACTGGAGATGATTCGATAGGGTACGTAACCTCGAGATTCTTTAGCAAACTCGATTTGCAGCTCAAAAACCAATGCCTCAATTGTTTCCTAGGGGTCAGTTGCCCCAATCTCTAAATATGTCAATCTGTGTTCGGGGTCGGTTGCCCCAGTTTCAGGTATTGTCAAGAGAAAGATGGTTCAGTCAAGGACACCAAAAAATTATTCAAAATCCAACTCCACAAAATAAGTATGGATGAAATGCTTTTTGTGGCTATATGTATGCATGTTACTAAATTGTGATGCTTAAATGCAGCGGCATGTTGTCATATGTATATGATGCCTGTTACATGATATGTCTGTATGCCGCTACCTATAATATGAAAGCCTTTCCTTAAATGCATGAAATGCATGAGGATGCATGAAATGCATGGGGATGCATGACCTTTCTTCTCCCAATGCGACTGTGATCCATAACTCAATCTTGGATCTTGGTCACACTTTTAAGTTCCAATCTGATATGAAGGTACCTGAATTCGCTCTAATGGAACTCAAAAACTGCCCCAGTTTCATTCATCGGCCACTGATCTTTGCAATGTACTCAATTCGTATTCTGACAGGAAAACACTTGAATTAGATCTAATGGGACTACCCCAGTTACATTCATTGGCCACTGGTCTTTGCTGTGTTTTAGATTCCAACAGGGTCTCGAAATCTATCCCAATGTCTTCTTCCCACTGATCCTGGCCATTTTTTAGATTCAACGAGCACTCTGAATCTACCCTAGTATTTTCTTATCACTGTTTTTGGCTATATTTCAGTTTCCACAGGCGCTTAAAATCTGCCCCGGTTAAATTGGTCTGTGCCTGCTCTCGGCCCTGTTTTCAAGTTTTATTCAAACATGAAGGTACCTGACCTGACTCCAACGAGACTCAACATGAAATTTGGCCCAATTACATGCATCTATAACTGATCCTAGCCATATTTTCAAATTCCACTTGAGTAAGCAAATTTCTGAATTGGCTCTCTTGAAGCTTGACATGAAACATGTCCCAATTGATGCATTTTGTGACAAGTCCTGTTCATCTTGCTTTTTCCAAACAAGGGCTTTCTTTGGATAGCGACCTTAATGTTTTAAAATTGATTTGAAATTTAAATGAATAAACATGCAATCAGATAACTCAATCTCATTAGGGATATGAATGGAATGCTCAAGTTTGCCCTTATGTACTTGCTTAACAGGAAACAACTTTACTAGTATTTTGTAGCTTTGCTTTTGGCTTAGAGAATCACATCAATGAAAAAATCCCCCTTTTCTTTTCCTTTTTTATTGATCATGTAACTAGAGATCCTTTCTTGCTCATACCAACTTTATGTCTAATGTCTTATTGAATAATATGATCAATATTCCAACCTCAGGGTGGACTTTGAGACACGGGACGAAATGTAGGTTGGGGATTTAAGTTTTAACAAGAAAAAGGAAACTCAGTCTCAAAAACCCATCCCATAACAACAAATTCTGCCCCAGTTTGGGACACCATATTCGCAACGTGTCGACCGAACTTGTTATTTGAACAAGCTACCAACATACCTTTTCAAGATCAGGTCATTACGGAGTTCAGACTCAATATTAAATCTGACAATTCATTTGAGACAACAATGTATGTACCAATTTGGTCAAGTCTTTCATTTAGACCATGATGTAGGCTTAGGGTATTGGTTAGAGAAGAAAAGGGTACAATACGACTCAAACTTTGTTGATTTTAAAAAGGGTAATCCTTAGTCAAAGATCACATCTTAAGCATGTCCCTTTTCATTTTCTTTTTTTTTTCCCCTCCTTTTTCTGCATTTTCCTCTTTTTGCTTTCCATTTTATGGAAGATTTTTTTTTAGCATCATGTTCATTGGGAGCTTTAATTGGGACTAATCTTTTTTTAAAAACTGTCCCAGTGTAGGGTGTGATCATTTGACGGGTTAATCAAGAATTGAATTCTTTTAGGCTCAAGAGGGCTAGCAAAGGATTTCTTCTTCGATCTTCTTCTGGGTAGCAGAAAGACGGCCTGCCATCCTTTTGGTAGTGACTATTGCCTTAAATGACTTGTCAAACCCTAGGAGACCCAAACCTAGGTTGAATTTTGGAAAGCTGACTTTTAAGAAAAATCCGGTTTAACATTTAGGCTCAACTTGGTTAACAAATGGTAAATCATTGTTTGGTTCTATATGGAAAAACTGGTCGACCAAAGATGACCACCCCTCATTTGATCAGAATATAATCATTATACTCTTAAGACACCGATCACGATTTGGAAATTGAAGACATGAGACTTTGTTCATTGCTTTCGTTGAACAAATGTAAGCTTGATAGGTCATTTTTGCCGGCCTTGCCTAAAATGGCTCCTGGACCATATCTTGCAGCGGGGTCCTTACTAAATTCCAACTTGGAGGCTTTTGCTTCATTCTTTCCTTCTTTTCTCTCTCTTTCTCTCTCTCTCTCTCTCTCTCTCTCTCTCTCTCTATCTCTCTCTCTCTCTCTCTTGTTTTTGAGTAGATTCACAAAACCAGCTAACTATGGGTTCCAAGCCCCTTTGTTTATGGCAAAATCATTTCCTATGTCAAAAGCACAAAATGCAAGATGAAATGGATAAAATTTGGCACAAGGTGATATGATGAGACTGAAATGCATTTCATTTAATTCAAATTAAAAATGTTTAAAACAAGAAGGATTCATAGAAGCATCCCTTTTAGCACATGATTCATTTTCCAACATCATTTCTAATCGGTCCTTCGACCGATGGCCTTAACTGTGCCCCCCCGCTATGATTGGGCAACTGATTCCCCTATACACCGAGCTTTTTGCCATCAAATACCAACCATCCTGCATCTCTCAGTGATTGTACTTTGTACCTAAATTCCTAGCAGTGATCAATGGTGTGACCAAGGGTGTTGGTGTGGAATGCGCACCAGGCATCAGGATCGTACCATTGCGGGAGGGGATGTCGTTTAGGTATGCCGGGGATGACTGAGATGAGCTATCCTTCGAGCAGTTGAGGGAATAATTCTGAGTAGGACATAGGAATGGGCTCGATCTTTCCATGTTTTTGAACATTCGGATGGGTTTGTGTAGGCCTGGAGGAACTAATTGGAGGCCTTGCGCCTACTCATGCTATCCGGTTAGTGCTGGATCCGAAATTGTTTCTAAGCCCACGGTGCTGACTCCCCTGACAATGCCTTCCTTGGATTATCTGGGCTTCTTTACCCTTCTTTCTTCCGTCCTTTCTTGGAGGGTTCTGTTCCGACTCGGTGTATCTTACCTGCCTGGTATTGATTGCCCCTTTAATTCTTCCTTTAGTGACTGCCTAATCGGGACCACTCTGGAGGGTGCCTCTAGGGAAACGGATAACACATGTCCTTTCGATAGGGTCATCACATGGATGAACTACCTCCCTATTTTCAGTTAAAGAGCAATCCCGTGCTATCATTCCTTTCCTTTGATGAGAGTACTTGCTCGTCCTCTCCTCCATGCTCTTTGTAGTTAAAGTTGCATCATGACTGTATCGAGCAACAAAAATGCTAGTCAAATTCTCCCAGGTGCAAACTTTTACTTGGTTATACCATGCTAGAGCCTCCCCAGTCAAGCTTTCTCAGAACAAATAGAAGAGCAGATTATCATTGTTAGCATGCGCAGCCATCCTCCGGAGATATATTCTTAAATAAGCAAATGGAAGAAAAACCGTGACTTGGTAAAAACAACGAGACTCAATGAAAACAAACGAGGGAGTTCAACTTATTCCTTGGACCTAAATTAAAGGAGTGTATATGATGAGAGTTTTGTTTACCAAGCCAAGTGCAATAAAGGAGTGATGAAAAGTTTTTAGATGACTGGAGCCAATGAGATTGGGACTTCCACTAAGTACCTTAATAAAGTTTGATGAAGATAAGCAAGGTAAAAGTGTTGATATCAAGCAATATAGAGGTATGATTGCTAGTCTTCTTTACTTAACCACGAGCAATAATGGGACTTGTTATTTCCTAGGATAATATTTGTTGCTTGATTTACTAACAAATAAAACTCTGTTGCACTTTCCACATTAGAGGTCATATATATTGTGGTTGGTAGCGGTATAGTACAATCTTTTTTGGTGAAACAAAAACTACAATATTTGACTTGACATTTGAACATATTTAATGCCAACGTAATTAGTCTAACAAAAAATTTAACACAATACTCAATAATTGAGCATATTAAATGAGGCATCATTTAACAAAAGATCATGTACAAAGGGGATATTGAGCTTGAATTTGTCTCAATTAAAATGAACTCACTGACATTTTTGTAGAATCTCTCACCACGCATTCATGAATATGGATTTTGAATGCTTGAATTTGGATTTGTGTGGATTTGAAAGAAGTCAACACAATTCTATGCTGCATTTTGTCAAAATTCACACAAATTCAAATTCAAGCCTCCAAATCCATGCTCTCAAACATTACTGTAGTGAAAATATATTTTCACCATAATAAGAGAATTTGGGAAATGTGTGCTTTAATGATAACTTTGTGCAATTCGTCCTTGGCCATTTTATTGCCACCAGATGAAATATGTGTAATTTGTTTGTTATGTTGTTTCTAGAAATGTTTCTTTGAAATCATTCAAATTTTTTTAAAACATGTTTTTTTAAAAAAAAATAAAAAACCTAAGGGTGAGGTTGATTGACTGGTAGAAACGTGAAGATCAATCAAATTAAGAAATAGCCACTTGTCATTGACCAAACTGAGATTGTTTGGATACAAGAAAAAGACAAAAAAAAAAAGAAGAAGGGTCAAATGACGCTTAGCCAAACAATTCTCCGATCCATAATACGCCTTATTAAGAAATCACCAAACAAGTCTAGGTTAGTTATGCATATTCTACTCAATTTATAGTGCTTTGTTTTGGCTTACAAATTAGGCAATCCATAGGCAACACTTTTGCTACCTAAAATGGCAAATTAAGGTTTGTTTCTATTGCGAATTAGCCTTGTTGGTGCTACTTCAAATGACATGTCTTCAAACAATTATTTTGGTTTATACCTCAAATTAGTGACACATTTAGTCTAAGTTTATAAACTTTTCCATTCATCACTTAGTTGTTGATGTAGAGAAAATTGGGATGTGATGCTTGAATCGTAACTCCGCAATTCACCATTGGCTTTTTATTTCCATCAATTAAATATGCATAATTTTATTATGATGTTGTGCAAAAATGCTTCTTTGCAATCACCCAAATTGTTTCTAAATCTTTTTATTTTTTATTATTATTATTTTTCAAATTTCCAAGGTAAAATTGGTTGGTACACGTACCTTTATAAAGTCGACCAAATTAAGCAATATCCACTTGATATTAACTACTCTACATAACCTGATCGACCAACTAAGATTGTTTGCATCTATAAAAAAAAAATAAAAAATGGTTAGAGGTTCAAACAAGCAATCCTTCGATGCACAAGTCCTCATACAAACAATTTAGAAATTGTCAAACAAGTTTAGGTCTCTCGTACATACAATTTTTACCTAATTTACAAAGTACAATACTTGTCTTGACTTTTAAATTAAAAAACTAGGGCACGAACATGTTACAATTTTAAAGCTTTGCTGGCAAATTAGTCTTATAGGAGTCTTAACTTACCCTACCTGTCATGTCATTTTGGACTATCTCAAATTAGTATTGGGTTCGGTCCAAATTTACAAAATTCTTGAGCTTCATCATTTGGTGATCCGTTTCAATAGAAACTGTGGATCCTTCTAAACAAGGAAATTAAGGCAACCAACATGGGAGACATAGCCCAGTCTTGGGGCAATGGTCAAAAACTCCAGCATGTGGGTGCAGCAGCGTGGAAGAAACAGCCATGACAGCAAAGCACCAACCATACGTCTCTTCACTCATACTACTGCGAGGAAAAAAAAAAAAAGTAAGTGGACTATCTCGTAGTCATATTATGATTATTTTAATGGTCGTGTGATCTCATATTTTAATTTCCTAGGAAAGCTAGCACTGCTTTAGGACCACAATATAGATAGAAGGCATGGTCTTTGCGTCCAAAAGTTGATTACTTACCAGTAGTAAATGGTTAATCACATCACATGCTTCCAAAATGTCAATGTCGAAGAAGAAATTAAGCTTACTTTCAAACTGTAGTAATTACTTTTCCCGTAAATGCAAGCCACCAATACTGCAACGATGGCTGCAGAGCTGACTCGTGCGTGTTCTTGGTAGGTTGAGTAGACCTGTGTCCCCAACTAATTAAGAAGCAGAGGTAGATTGGTAATCTGCAAATCACTATCATTTAGAAGTAGATGCAAGTATTCTCGAGTGATTGCAAAATAAGTGTATGCCTTCTAATAATTGATACATGAATATATATATATATATTTTTAAGAAATCAAGTTAGTGCAGTTTTGGATTTGGACTATTCTTCTTTTAATATACATTTAGTTCGGTATACTCAAATATAACATTCATAATATGATTTGACATTATAATACAATACCAACAAAGTAGTAGGTAATATCTAGAATGTAAGTATAACAATTCAGTTATTTTTTACTATTATTATTATCTCTTACTTTATTCACATAAGGATATTTTTGAAAATTTAAAATCATTAATGCATTTTAAAATAATTTTACTTTAATATGAAAATCGTTCTTTATCTAATGTAGAATTGTAGACACCCCAATTTTAACCAGGTCTTTCCGAGGAGACCTCATGTCAAACCCTCCTACACAGCTTGTAGACCCTACACATCTTTATACGTCCCACGCTACTTGTGGACACCACATATCTTTGTAGGTCCCACGATATAGCATGCTTGTGCATGCTAACTTGAGTTCCTATAACCCTAACATGGCTTGTAGGCCCCACATATCTCCATTGGGCCCCACACCCCCTTTGGTACGCTAGTTCGGATTCCTATTTCCGTTGCATGTTACCCCCTTTGGTACGCTAGCTCGGATTCTTACATCCGGTACACGTTACCCCCTTTGGTACGCTAGTTCGAATTCCTATATCCGATACACGTTACCTCCTTTGGTATGCTAGCTCGGATTCTTACATCCGATGCACGTTACCTCATTTGGTACACTAACTCGGATTCCTACATCCGACGCACGTTACCTCCTTTAGTACGCTAACTCGGATCCCTATATCCAGGGCATGCTAGTTCGAGTTTCCATAACCCTCACACGACTCGTGGACCCCACATGGCTTGTGGGCCCCACATATCTTCATTGGGCCCCACATGGTTTGTGGGCTCCACATCTCCTAGTACGCTATCTCCGATTCCTACATCCAATGCACGTTACCCTCTTGGGTACGCTAGCTCAAATTTCTACATCTGGTGCATGCTAGCTCGGGTTCTTATAACCCTTATGCAGCTTGTGGGCCCCACATCTATGGTACGTTAGTTCGGATTCCTACATTTGGTACATGTTACCTCCTTTAGTACGCTAGCTCGGATCCCTGTATCCGGTGCATGCTAGCTCGAGTTCTTATAACCCTCACACGGTTTGTGGGCCCTACATGGTGCGTGGGCCCCACACATCTCTGTTGGGCTCCCCACGGCTTTTAGGACCCCTCGTATTATTATTATTATTATTATTATTATTATTATTATTTATCTAATTTGTTAAATGCAAGCATGCTTTGTTCCTCCTATCATCACTCACCACATGCTTTGTTCCCCTCTTTATCATTCATCCCATGCTATATTCTCTTCATCATTCTTCACCCCATGCTTTGTTCCCTCATCATCACTCACCACATGCTTTGTTCCCCTCTTTATCATTCATTCTATGCTATATTCCCTTCATTATTCTTCACCACATACTTTATTCCCCCCATCATCACTCACCACATGCTTTGTTCCCCTCTTTATCATTCATCCCATACTATATTCCCATCATCATTCTTCACCCCATGCTTTGTTTCCTCATCATCACTCACCATATGCTTTGTTCTCCTCTTTATCATTCATCCCATGCTATATTCCCTCCATCATTTTTCATCCCATGCTTTGTTCCCCCATAATTACTCCCCTATGTCTTCTTTCCTATGCTTGGCCTAAGTTAAGTCTATAAATAGCTTTTTCATTCTAAGCACAAGAAAAGGAGGAGTTTTTTTTTGGGTGGTAAGGAGAAGATTTTGAATATTGAAGTCTTCTATTATAAGTTTGTGAAGTTACGTTTTTTTTTTTAGGAGAAGATTTTGAATATTGAAATCTTCTATTGTAAGTTTGTAAAACTTGTCTCTACTTTTGTGGGTAAGGAGTTAGGTTACGTTTCATTCTCTTAGAAGATCAAGCGGTCGACCAATCTCGTTTCCTACCGACGCCGGGTCACCCCATCTGAAGAAAGCACTCCGTAGTGCCTCGAGTCAGAGCACAAGAACCACCCTCAAGAAGACACTGTAGAATGACCCCTGTAGACTCATTGACAGGAAAAGAAAACCGGAGGAGAGAAAGACGAGAGATAAAACTAATGGACTTTCTCTTACTGGGTTACATTTTGAAGTGTAATAAATGGGGTATGAAGTTATGAATTGGGGACTCAAACCCAAAGTTAGGTTCAACCTTGAACCTAAACCTCGTTTATCTTTCTGCAAATTATTTAACCCTTGAGTCGGTATGGAACTTGTTTACTGCTTTATTTAGTATATGATTTTTTATTCTTTCCTTGAAACTTCTAATAACTCGAAAAACCCATAAAAAAAATCATAAAATGCCACAAAAAAATCACAAAAGTTTTTAGGAAAAATTCAAAAAATATTTTCAAACTTTGACTTCTATGAGTTTTGTCTTAATTTTATTTGTACTAATTTGAAGTTCGGAAAAAATATTGAAAAATCAAAAAAGTCACAAACATGCTTTCACACTTGAAAAAAATTACAAAAACATTTTCAAAGTCCAAGAAATCATTTTTACCCCAAATGAGCCCAAAACCTCCCAAGGTTTCAAAAATGTCAATTTTCCTTACTTAAAAAAAGATCCTATAAATTTCAAAATACCTGAGAGTTATTTTTTGTAAAACCTATTTTTTCGATTTTCCGATCGTGATGATTGCAAAGAAGGGCGTTGAACTTTTCGAAGCACGATATGCCCTGGTTATGAGGGAATACCTATATGTTATTTTTCTTTGGGTATTTGTTTTACAATTTTAAAAAGGGAGTAATTTTAAAGGCTTATTAAATTAATGTTGGGATAATTATTGACTAATCTGGTACCATTCATAAGAATGGATGCGTAGGGGGTGCGAATACCTTCCCCTTGTGTAACCGTACTCCCGAGCCTGTCTCTGGTAACGCAGACTGATTCTACCCTTAATTGGGTAGTAATCAAGTATTCTAACCACAATAAAAGGTTAGTGATCATTTTTCATGAAAATTTTAAATTCACTTTTCATTCGCTTCGTTCCGCCTGGGAACGTCGCAACAGCTTGGTGACTTCGCTGGGGATTATAGAGAGTCGAGCCAGTGATTAATCGTCAATTATCCCAATTTCAAATACAATGAACCTTTTGAATACCCCCCCACCCCCCATTTCTTTTTGTGCAAATTGATAAAACTGAGGGTGCATAGGTGAGTCATTGTGCATATTAATAACCGTAAGTTTTTTACCTACCTTTCATGTTCGAATAAGTGGTAATTGATACTTGTGAATATTTGCCATGTTGAGCATATGATTGGTTGGTAAGCATGTGATGTGTTGCATGTATTCAATTATGAATAACGAATGGATGAATGTGGTGTAGAGGGTATAGGATAAAATGGATAAACTCACACACCTTCACAGCTCTGTACCCGGGATTTCCCTTTTAGGATTAAATAGGGGTATAATAGCGTTTGTCTTTTCGTAGCTTAAGCTTGATGGGACCCGCGAACCACTCCGCTCAGTTTGAGCTTTGTCCAAACCTCTGTGAGGGAGGATGAAGTTTCAATCTGGGAACCTTTTGTCTATGGGGATAAAGCTTAACCACACATGTTTATCCAAAATCCCCTACCTAGGACAGAGTGTCGAAGAGCCTTGTATATATCCACCCCAAGTTTGGGATAGTAACCCCATCATTCTCCAAGAGATCTTATGGCTATACATTTTGCATAGTAGTATTACTAACATATTGCAAACATATAGGCATCCCACCCTATTGACTCTACGAGTCCAATCCTGTTTTGATAATGAAAAATCACTTGGTATTTGATCTGTGCATCGAGTTTGTGAACAGGAACTATATTAAGCATGCACGGAAAGATAATGAGTCATAGAATCCTTCAAGTAAAGCTTACACATCTTGGCAAGTACCATGGAACTCAAAGAGTACAAGAATCAAGATACAAGCGGCAAAGTTCAAGAATCTCTTGGGAATGGGTATTTAGAGCTTATGTATTTACATTATCATATGATTTATTTTGAAGCTCAAATATAACTTAGAGTGATTTTAGGTTTCATGCATTTCATGTATATCATTAGGGAACTTGTATGAACTTAGAAATGTTTTCAAATCATTGAAAAATATGTTTTACAAAAGACCCAAGAAGAGAATCAAAGCAGATTTTTAACTTAGAAAAGAAAATTTGAGAAAAAGGGGAGTTCGGTCGCCTGAACTTTGCTTCAGTAGCCTGAAGAATAAGGTCGGTAGCCTGAATATTAAGTGCAATCACCTGAAGAATTAAATGGGAAAGACAGAACCTGACAGAGGTACTTCGGTTGCTTGACCCTAGAACCTCACGCGCCTGAAGTTGTCACTTCAGGAGCCTGAACCCCAGTTTGGTTGCCTGAAATTGCTGGAAAGCCTAAAAAATTAGTTTTTTTATTAAAAACACGCGAGCTATCTGATTGACCCAACGTCTGAGGTCAATCCTAAGGGTCATACACTTTATATATTAAATGTCTAAACCCTAGAACAAAGTGAGACACACAAGAAAGAAAAGAACACACCTTGTTGAGAGAAAGTTGAAAATCTACTCTTAGTGCTATACGATTGCTTACTTCTCAATCTCTAATCTTCAAGCTTGAGCAAATCAACTCAGAGTCACAAAGGGAACTTGCTTACTCTACTGTACTTCAATCTAGTATTGAGGTTTGATCTTTCAAGTTTATATTCTTAAGAAATTCTCATCTCATTGCTTGTTCTTGACTAAGTATTGAAAAGTTTTGATCTTGAGTGTATGAATTCATATAAAATATATTTTTGAGAAGATCATTACTTGAGAAAACTTATTTAACTTGGTTGATTGATTTTTGATTCAAGTGGGTGTTCTTCAAAGGATTTATATTTTGATATATTAAAGCTTGATTAAATATCCTTGGTACTTATAACTATATTTCTAAATTGAGGGATATTTTATGAAAATTAATATTCTCAGTTTGTGATAGAATACATGGAATAAAGATTTGTGATTTTGATTAAGCTTGTATTCAAGACAAAGATTTTGTTAACGAGTTCACTTCAAACATACTTTTGCATCTTTACAAAAGTGAACCAAGAACCCTAGTTAACTCCGAGGCATTTCAAATATATTTTAACTTGGGAGTTTTGAATAAATCGGGATTTGTGTGTTGATGCATAATCATTCATAAAACGATTGTATCATTTTTCATACATTCATGAGCTTTAAGTTATATCATATGTTAATGTGTTAGGAATTTGAATTGTACTCACAAGCTTTTGTTAGAAGCATTGTTTTGAGTGTTATTTTACAGATTCTATTGTATACACGGTTCGGTGTGTGAATCGGTGTGTGAGGAGAGAGCTATATCTCTTGTAAGCAGCAGAGTAGGAGGAAGCTATACCTCTTGTAAGTAGCGGATTGTACGGGAAGCTCCGTCCCACTTTAAGGAGCAAGGTTTTTAGTGAATCCTTGAGTGGTTGCTCAAGGCGAGGACGTAGGCCGGGTTGGCTGAACCTCGTAAAATCGCGTTTGTCTTCTTTCTTTCTTTTACTTTTTATTTTTCGCATTATATTTAAAATCAAGTATATTGCATACATAGATAGGATTGCCACACTCACACGTAATTGAGCAACTAGAAGTAACCTTATAAGAAGTGTGTGAAAGAAAATTAAGTGGCTTAAATTTTTTATATCCAATTCACCCCCCTCTTGGGATTACACCTTAATCAACACACCCGCTTAACCAAGTTTTCGAGAAAAATCAGGGCCGTCCACCGGGATGCAGTATTTTACCAGGAAACCGAGTCTGTGGTACAATTATATTCTAAAGATCATCAGAGACAGTGGGGAGACATCCTGAACAAAGAGTCGGTGGTGAAGTTACCATCCAAAGTCTGCATATATACCCGGTCAAACCCACTGGATGAACTAAAGACTATTTGGAAAGGGTGGACACCGCAACACCGTTTGGAGTTCTCACAGTTATACGGCCACATTGGTTTTCTGTTGCACATATCGATGAACCTTCAAATGGTGAAGACATTAGTCGATTTTTGGAATCCCCCGTACACATGCTTCACAGTCAATGGGATAGACATGGTTCCTACAATCGAAGAGTACACGACACTCCTACATTTGATGAAATAGCAGCCACCTTATCAAATTTATACGCCCGATTCTCAAGCTTCCCTCGCAAGAGAATTGCATAATGTTGCTGGAATCAAGATTCAGCGAGCCACAGGGGAAGATGAGAAAATCACTTGGAAGTGCCTAAAGACATTGTTGGAAGAAGAATAAAATAAGGAGACTCAGATGCATCTACTAGCCCTGGCCATATATGGTCTGATTATATTTTCTAGAGAACTAGGGACCATTGATCGAGCCACTATTTCTTTTGTGGCGCAAGTGAAGAATGGGGCTAATTGAGTTCCCTGCATTTTGGCAGAAACTTTCTGATCTCTCAACAAATGCAAAAGTAAGGGCTAGGAATGTTTGAAATGTTGTGTACCATTACTTTATGTTTGGCTTGCCAGTCACCTACCAAGTAACCAAGGGGGGGGGGGGTACCGTAACACCTTTTCAGCTCTTCAAATCCCCTTAGCCAAGTTCGAAGAGGCTCAGCAGAGTGTTCATTGAAGCAAGGCCGACTGGAATGAAAAATTGCACAAATTGGGTGAGTTGGGATTAGTCTGGCAAGCACCCTGGATGAACCATTCCAACATGATATACCGGTGTGGAAACCTCCCATGTGTCCCGTAACTAGGTCCATGGGGAGGAGTGGCATATGCTCCTCTGATGGCCAGGAGGCAAATGGGGGCCATCTCAATTTGTGCCAGCAACCCACGGGGTGGCAAAATCAGACTTTGCTTATACAATAGCGGATGCCCAGAATCAGATCAGGAAGTTCATAGTGGCCTAGAAATACGTGCACTTGGTAGACCCAAGTAAGGAAGCAATTGCAATTCAGGAGAGCCACGAGGTATGGCGGGTCAACTTGGTGAACCACCAATTTGAAGGAACTTTTGGAGCCTTTGCTACTCATGGCCAGTCATCAAAGGATCCATAGTTATAGGTGGAGCCACGCTCAAAGAAGGAAACGATATTAGAAAGTCAACGGATAGAGCAAGGGAAGAAAGAGCTGGTGACCTTTTACCGTAAGAAAGTCAAATGATAGAAAACTCAGCTCGCACTGTCGAAAAAAGAAGTAGTGGCCTTGAGAAAAGAGAGACAAACGGTTCGTGCTGCGCTCGATCAAAAATCCAAGACGTCGAACGACGCAAAGGCTGAAATTGAAAAGAGAACCCTCCGCATTCAAGAATTAGAGGACCAATGAGATAAGAAGAGGAGAACCTTTAGCCAGGCACTAGATAAGGCCAAACCATTCATAAAACAAGCCAGGTACTTGGAGGAAAAATACCAAGCGCTAAAGCGAAGGGTGGATAGATCAGCACCCAAAGGGTCAAAGCTAGCCCAAGAAGGATCGCACTGCATCAACAAAAGCAAACGGGCAATCAGAATCCTTTGTCCGTGTAGTACAATAGAAATATCCACATATTTCTTGAAAATTTGTAATGAAATGATGATGATTTTTTCCGAAACCTTGGTTGAAGCACATAGGCTGCATAATTATATTTGCTCATTCATGCACTGAATACATATTTGCATACACATTCATGACATATCATACATTTGTACTGAAAGATGTGGGTTTCATGTTCAGGGGGAAAAGAGGCGTGATTGAGAATTGGAAAAATTGAGGCACCTACACACCCTTACAACACTCGTAGAAAAGAAAAAGCTATGGCATAACAATTGGAAAGTTGTGTCCTGGGCATGGAGCAGGGATAGGAGGAACTAAGCAACCAAATGAAAGGAATACTGGAGTTGCTACTGAGCAAGGGAAAGATAGTTCAAGAGCAGGACCATGAAGCAAACATGGATCCTAACAACCCTCCAGGCTTCACACCAATCCATGGGCAGTCATCTGGATCTCCACTGGTTATCCTAGAGGGACCGCCACCAAGTGCAACCACCTTCATCTCAGGAGCGCCAATTCCAGGAATTGGGATGCCCCCGACAATGACTGCACTGATAGGAATGGGCAAGACCACAACTAAATACCGCTGTGATGAGCTTGAAGAGTGATTAAGAGCCATCGAAGGGACCCGTGCGTCCAATTCTGTCAATCTTGTAGTTCTATGCTTGGTGCTCAAGGTGGTGCTCCCACGAAAGTTTACAGTGCCTGAATTCGAGAAGTTTGACAGAACTCAATGCCCTCAAACCCACATACGATTGTGCTGCTAAACGATGGCCGCATATCTTTATTGGAACCCACATGGCTTGTGGGCCCACATATCTCCATTGGGCCCCACATGATTTGTGGGCCCCACACCCCTTTGGTATGCTAGCTCAGATTCCTACATCCATTGCACGTTACCCCCTTTGGTACGCCAGCTCGGATTTCTACATCCGGTGCACGTTACCCCCTTTGGTATGTTAGCTCGGATTCCTACATCCGATGCACGTTACCTCCTTTGGTGTGCTAGCTCGGCCTCCTACATCTGATGCATGTTACCTCCTTTGGTACGCTAGCTTGGATTCTTACATCCGATGCACGTTACCTCATTTGGTACGTTAGCTCGGATTCCTACATTCGGTGCACATTACCTCCTTTAGTACGCTAACTCGGATCACTATATCCGGTGTATACTAGCTCGGGTTCCTATAACCCTCACATGACTCATGGACCCCACATGATTTGTGGGCCCCATATCTCTTGGTACACTAGTTCCGATTCCTATATTCGATGGACGTTACCCCCTTTGGTACGCTACTCGGATTTCTACATTCGGTGCGTGCTAGCTCGGGTTCCTATAACCCTCACGTGGCTTGTGGGCCCCACATTTTGGTACGTTAGCTCAGATTCCAACATTCGGTACACGTTACCTCCTTTAGTACACTAGCTCGGATCCCTATATCTGGTGCATGCTAGCTCGAGTTCCAATAACCCTCACATGGTTTGCGGGCCCCACACATCTCCATTGGGCCCCACATGGTGCGTGGGCCCCACACATCTCCGTTGGGCTCCGCACGGCTTCTAGGATCCCCCGTATTATTTTATTTTTATTATTATTATTATTATTATTATTATTATTATTATTATTATTATTATTATTATTATTATTATTATTATTATTCATCTAATTTGTTAAATGCAAGCATGCTTTGTTCCCCCTATCATCACTCACCACATGCTTTGTTCCCCTCTTTATCATTCATCCCATGCTATATTCTCTTCATCATTCTTCACCCCATGCTTTGTTCCCTCATCATCACTCACCACATGCTTTGTTCCCCTCTTTATCATTCATTCTATGCTATATTCCCTTCATTATTCTTCACCATATACTTTATTCCCCCCATCATCACTCACCACATGCTTTGTTCCCCTCTTTATCATTCATCCCATACTATATTCCCTTCATTATTCTTCACCCCATGCTTTGTTTCCCCATCATCACTCACCATATGCTTTGTTCTCCTCTTTATCATTCATCCCATGCTATATTCCTTGCATCATTTTTCACCCCATGGTTTGTTCCCCATAATTACTCCCCTATGTCTTCTTTCCTATGCTTGGCCCAAGCTAAGTTTATAAATAGCCTTCTCATTCTAAGCACAAGAAAAGGAGGATTTTTTTTTTTTTGGGTGGTAAGAAGAAGATTTCGAATATTGAAGTATTCTATTGTAAGTTTGTGAAGCTAGTTTTTTTTTAGAAGAAGATTTTGAATATTGAAGTCTTCTATTGTAAGTTTGTGAAACTTGTCTCTCTCTCTTTGTGGGTAAGGAGTGAGGTTACGTTTCATTCTCTTAGAAGATCAAGAGGTCGACCAATCTCGTTTCCTACCAGCGCCGGGTCACTCCGACTGAAGAAAGCACTCCGTAGTGCCTCGAGTCAGAGCTCAAGAACCACCCTCAGGAAGACGCTGTAGACTGACCCCTGTAGATTCATTGATAGGAAAAGAAGACCATAGAAGAAAAAGAAGAGAGGTAAAACTAATGGACCTTCTCTTACTAGGTTACATTCTGAAGTGTAATAAATGGGGTATGAAGTTGTGAATCAAGGACTCAAACCCAAAGTTAGGTTCAACCTTAAACCTAAACCTCGTTTATCTCTCTGCAAATTGTTTGAACCCTTGAGTCAGTATGGAACCGGTTTACTACTTTATTTAGTATATGCTTTTTTATTCTTTCCTTTAAACATATAATACTTCGAAAAACCCATAAAAAAAAAATCATAAAATGCCACCAAAAAAATCACAAAAAATATTAGGAAAAATTCCAAAAATATTTTCAAACTTTGACTTCTATGGGTTGTCTTAATTTTATTTGTACTAATTTGAAGTTCGGGAAAACTATTGAAAAATCATAAAAGTCACAAACATGTTTTCACACTTAAAAAAAATTACAAAAACATTTTCAAGGTCCAGGAAATCATTTTTATCCCAAATGAGCCCAAAACCTCCGAAGGTTTCAAAAATGTCAATTTTCCTTACTTAAAAAAAAAAAAATCCTATAAATTTCAAAATACGTGAGTTATTTTTTTTTAAAAACCTATTTTTTCGATTTTCCAATCCTGATGATTGCAAAAAAGGGCATTGAGCTTTTCAAAGCACGATATGCCCCGGTTCTGGGGTAATACCTATATGCTATTTTTCTTTGAGTATTTGTTTTACAATTTTAAAAGGGAGTAATTTTAAAGGCTTATTAAATTAATATTGGGATAATTCTTGACTAATCTGGTACCATTCGTAAGAATGGACGCGTAGGGGGTGCAAATACCCTCCCCTTGTGTAACCGTACTCCCGAGCCTGTGTTTGGTAACGCAGAATGATTCTACCCTTAATTGGGTAGTAATCAAGTGTTCTAACCATAGTAAAAGGTTAGTGGTGACTCTATTACATCATTTTTCATGAAAATTTAAAATTCAATTTTCATTCGCTTCGTTTCGCTTGGGAACATCGTGATAGCTTGGCGACTTCGTTTGGGATTATAGTGAGTCGAGCCAGTGATTAATTGTCAATTATCCCAATTTCAAATATAATGACCCTTTTGAATATCCCCCTTTTCTTTTTGTGCAAATTGATAAAACTGAGGGTGCATAGGTGAGTCATTATACATATTAATAACCATAAATTTTTTACCTACCCTTTATGTTCAAAAAAGTTGTAATTGATACTTGTGAATATTTGCCATGTTGAGCATATGATTGGTTGGTAAGCATGTGATTAGTTGTACAAATTTCTAACATGTGATGTGTTGCATGTATTCGATTATGAATAATGAATGGATGAATGTGGGGTAGAGGGTATAGGATAAAATGAACGAACTCACACACCTTCACAGCTCTGTACTCGGGCTTTCCCTTTTAGGATTAGATAAGGGTATAATAGCATTTGTCCCTAAGTAGCTTAAGCTTGATGGGACCCGTGAATCACTCCGCTTAGTTTAAGCTTTGTCCAGACCTCTGCGAGGGAGGATGGAGTTTTAATCTGGGAACCTTTTGTCTATGGGGATAGAGCTTAACCACACATGTTTATTCAAAATCCCCTACCTTGGATAGAGTCTCGAAGAGCCTTGTATATATCCACCCCAAGTTTGGGATAGTGTTGACCTTATTGGTCACGCCCAGTTTTGATTATAACAAATACTCATTGTATCTAATGGGTGTTTGAGGTTTTGTGCAAGGGCTAAGATTGTTAAGATAAAGATGGGCACAAAACAAGCAAAGACTGCAAAGACTGAAGACCAATTTATATTTAGTATTATAGGCTACGATCATATGTATATTTTGACTACTTAGTTGGGGAAATATATCAGGTAAAAATGCGGGGTTTTCGGGTTACAGTTTTCAGGAAAATTGGGGATTTCGGGTATCATCTCTATTTTTGTTTAGAAAAATTTTGGTTGCGTTAAAACTATATTATTGAGGTGATCATAATCCATATTTGCATAAACTGTATACTTGAAATTGTAATTGATATGATTTGCCATAAACTAAATAAGTGTGGTATGTATGGATGTATGTATTTGTTCCAAGTATTTGTAAAACAGCTATGTGGTGGCTAATTACCGTACACCAAAATGTATAGGAACATGAGTTCCAAAATGATTCCAGGTTTTGTGAAATCGGCTAGGAGCGGCTAATTACCGTACGCCGAAAGTGACCAGCTCTATATCCGAGGGTGTGAAATATCACCAGTCTAATTTCAGTTGGTCAGTGAAGTGGTGTGAGCTATATGCTACATCGTATGTTGCAATGGATTCACTGTGGGCCTAGGTCGTCGCAGCGTAGTTGCATATGGCAATGTAATCGTGGTGAGAATAGGTGACCTTGTGTAGTTGCGTATGTAGCAATGGATTCACTATTGGGCCTAAGTCGTAGATCTTCGTATTTGCATATGGCAATGTAATCGCTATGAGACTAGGTGACCTTGTGTAGTTGCGTATGATGCAATGGATTCACCATCGGACCTTGATCGTCGCAGCGTAGTTGTGTATGTAGCAATGTAATCGTTGTGAGATGAGGTGACCTGGTGTAGTTGCGAAGTAGTGTGACGACACTGACCGTATGTATGTATGTTGGGTATCGTATGAACTGGAATGGTTTTCTGAAAATACTGGAACTGTATGTATTTGAATGAAACTGTACGAATTGTTTCAAACTGTGTCGTATGTATAGTGTTATGAAGTATGTAAAATGACATTGGTATGCCACACACTGATATAAACTGATTTCTTCCTTACTAAGAGGTGTCTCACCCCAAATGTACGTACAATATTTTCAGGGCCTTCAGGTAGCGGTAAGTAGCATCCTAGCATCGGGAAGCAAGGGATGTCGTAGCTACTTCTAGTACCTTTTAGGTACGAGTTTTGATATCCAGGTTGTCGGGATGGTTTTTGTAGACACCTGAGGTATATTTGTATTATGGGAATGTATATCCTAGTTCGAATAGACTCTGGTATGATACTGGTTGTGTATAAAAGACTATATTTCGCTGCGTATCTTGATGAGTATGAACGTTTGTATGTATGTATATCAGGCATCCGTTCACCCCACGGGATTGGACCCTCTTTTCATGTTGTATCATGTAGGTGTTAATTGATACAGAGACAGGTTAGGTTACTTAATTCACCACTTGGGACCCACCTGCGGGTTCGGGGTGTGACAGCTTGGTATCAGAGCTAACTAGGTTGTTAGGTCTTGTAGACTTGGTTAGGAGTATTGATGTGTACATACCAGAGTATAGGATGTAGGAAATGGGTAGTGTTGGTCGAGGGTTGTTTTGTTACTAGACCAGGATTTGTTGGCGGTATTCCGTGTTTTCCCGGGATGACGATTCCAGTAAAGACAGGGCAGACCATTGACAACTTTCATGTCAGTGTGATGAAACTGGCTTAGACTTATGAGAGTAATAGTTGACATATTAGGTCTATGATTGTGTTAATTGCGTACGATATAGGAATTCTAATTGATTCCTATCCTGTTTTCAGAATGGAGCCCAAGGATAATAACTTGGAGAGTGGCTCTGAGGAGATGGTAAGCGATGAGTCTCTTTCTGTGTCTCGTGGTTTGGCGAGACAGGTGATCCGAGAGATTGGACGGAGTGTTAGGAGATGCGAGAGTTCTCCTATTGATGCGGGGAGTACCATCAAGAGGTTCACACGCATGCACCCTTCGGCATTTATAGGAAGACCTGATCCGATAGTAGTAGAGAACTGGGTCGAGAATACCGAGAGGATTTTGGAAGTCCTCCACTGCACTGAGAAGCAGAAGGTTTTGTATGCTACCTTCCAACTGACTGGAAAGTAGGGCGATGGTGGACAGTAGTGAGCTTGCTGGAGAGGTAGAGGGCTGGTCCATCTAGTATGATGTGTGGCCATTCTAAGGAGGTATTTTTTGAGAGATACTTTCCGGTCTCCACTCGGGATGCGAAGGCTGATGAGTTTTCGGGCCTGACGCGGGGAACTTTAATGCTGCAGAGGTATGCTTCTAGATATATCGAGTTATCTCGATTTGCACCGTACTTGGTTTTGAATGAGCATGAGAAGGCTTGAAGGTTCGAGAGGGGTCTAAGAAAAGACATCCACCGTCTTGTGGGGATGTTGCAGATCTGTGAGTTCTTTGTCCTGGTGGATAAAGCCACCATAGTTGAGACTGACCTTCGGGGAGATGAGGTAGTGCAGGTTTAGGGGAAAAGGCCAGTACCTTCTGGTCCTCAGAGTGGTCCTCAGCAGGGTCTATGGAAGAAGAAGAAGAGTTACAGCTCTGGTTATCAGCATAACATCGAGCGGCTGAATGCTCAAGGGGACCCATCCTCCACACCATACGCCAGGTGCCATAAATGGCATGATGGCGGATGTCCGCCATTTTGGGGTGTCTACTACAACTGTGGCCAGTCAGGCCAGATGGCGAAGAATTGCCAAGAATCGAGGAGGATTATGCCTGCACCGAGTCAGAGCAGTCGAAGTAACTAGGTGCCTCGGGTGAATTACCAAGCAACCATGGCTTCGGCGAGAGTATATTCACTTACTCCAGCAGATGCGGAACACGCTGGGAACGTGGTGATAGGTACCATGTTATTGCTTTCGAATAGAGCTGTTGTTTTGTTTAATTCGGGGGCAACCCATTCGTTCATATCTGCTAGATTTATGAAATCGTGTGGGGTTGAAACCCAACTTTTGGAGGAATGTTTGGCTGTAACTATACCGACTAGGAGTATAACGATTTGTAGTAAGATGTTAAGAAACTGCCCGGTAGTGATTCAGGAGAGACTGTTACTGGCGAATCTTGTAGTATACGACATGTTAGGTTTTGATGTCATACTAGGAATGGACTGGTTGTTTTCCAGCTATGAGGTGATTGATTGTTGGAAGAAGGTGGTAGTGTTCAGACCTCCTGGGAAGCAGGAGTTTGAGTTCACTGGATCGTGTGTGTGTTCTACGCCATAGATTCTATAAGCTTTACAGGCGAGGAGGTTACTCTTGGATGTTTGTCAGGGGTACCTAGCTTGTGTGAAGGAACCTCCGCGAGATGAGTTGAGACTCGAGGACATTCGGGTTGTCAACGAGTTTCCGGATGTGTTTCCAGACGACTTACTTGGTTTACCTCCGGATCGTGAGGTGGAGTTTATGATTGAGTTGCTGCCTGGTAAGGCACCGATCTCTAAAGCTCCGTACCGAATGGCTCCAGCAGAACTTTGGGAGTTGAAGGAGCAGTTGTAGGAATTATTGGACAGGGGATTCATTCAACCTAGTGTTTCGCCCTGGGGAGTTCCAGTACTATTTGTGAAAAAGAAGGATGGGTCGATGCGTATGTGCATTGATTATCGTGAGATCAACAAAGTGACGGTGAAGAACCGTTACCTTTGCCTCGTATAGATGATTTTTTGACCAGTTATAGGGGACGCAGGTCTTTTCAAAGATTGACTTGCGGTCAGGATATCATCAGGTGAGGGTTAGAGCAGAGGATGTAGTACTGCTTTCCGAATCAGATATGGCCACTACGAGTTCTTGGTCATGCCTTTTATGTTGATGAATGCTTCGGCAGTGTTCATGGATCTGATGAACAGGTTTTTCCATGGGTATCTAGATCGATTCATAGTGGTGTTCATTGATGACATTTTGGTATACTCGAGGAGTACGGAAGAGCATGTGGAACATTTAAGGTTAGTGTTACATATTCTGTGAAGGAGGAAATTGTATGCTAAGTTGAAATAGTGTGAATTCTAGTTGAATCAGGTCGCGTTCTTAGGCCACGTGGTGTCTAGGGGCGGTATCTCTGTTGATCCTAGCAAGATTGAAGCTGTGGTCGACTGGCTAGACCGAAGAATGTGCAGGAGGTTCGAAGTTTTTTGGGACTGGCGGGTTACTATCATCGGTTTGTGGAAGGATTCTCTAAATTTTTTGGACCTCTGACATGATTGACTAAAAAAGGAGTGAAGTTTGACTGGACTCGTGATTGCGAGCAGTGTTTTCTTGAGTTGAAGCACCGGCTGGTTACTGCTCCAGTATTGACCTTTCCTTCGGGGGATGGGGATTTTGTGATTTATAGCGACGCGTCTCTGAAGGGTTTGGGATGTGTGCTTATACAATAGGGTAAGGTGGTAACTTATGCTTCTCGGACACTTAAGGAGTATGAGAAGAATTACCCTACGCATGATCTGGAATTGGCTGCTATAGTATATGCTTTAAAGATCTGGCGACACTACCTATATGGTGTTCAGTGTGAGATTTTCACTAACCACGAAAGCCTCAGGTACTTTTTCATGCAGAAGGAGCTGAATATGAGACAGAGGCGGTGGCTAGAGTTGATTAAGGACTACGATTGCTAGATCAGTTATCACCCATGAAAGGCTAATGTGGTAGCAGATGCGTTGAGTCGGAAGTCAGAACATGCAGTAGTATCTGCAGTTGTAGCTTAGCATCATGTCAGGTGAGTTCTGGAAAGCCTTGGCATAGAGTTGGTGTCTGGTGATCATCAGGCTTTCATTGCTAGCTTGGCGATTCAACTAACCTTGTTTGAGCGTATTAAAGCTGCGCAGGCTAGTGATGCGGGGTTAGCTGAGATTGTGAAGAAAGTGCAGCAGGGTTTGGCTGCGGATTTTAACATCTCTGATAGAGGTGTGTTGAGATTTGGGACCAGACTGTGTATTCCAAACGATGAGAGGATACTTTAGCATATAAGGAGATACCCGTTCAGGTCTTGGACCATAAAATTCAGAAGCTTCGTACCAAGGAAATACTTTTAGTAAAGGTATTGTGGCAAAACCACGAGGTTGAGGAAGCTTCTTGGGAACTAGAGACGGAGATACGCCGGAAGTACCCACAATTATTTGAGTAGTATTTGGATAGCAGGGTGGTATGAGTATGTATGTATGTATGTAATCCTCTGTTATCGTATTGTATTTAGTGGTTAGTCTCAGGGAGAGTCTTGTAGTATTGTGAGCTCCTGAGACCGTGTATGTATATGACCACGTTATTCCTCCGCCATAAGTGAGGACATATATGTATGTATCATAATGGGGCTACGTATAAATGGCTGTCGTATTCTCTAGAGCATGTATGTATGTATCGTAACGGGGCTGCGTATAAATGGCCGCTGTATTCTATAGAGCATGTATGTATGTATCGTAACGGGGCTGCGTGTAAATGGCCGTCATATCCTCTAGAGTGAGTATGTATGTATCGTAGAGGGACTGCGTATGGATAGTTACTGTTTCACCTCAGAGTAGGTATGTATGTAGTAGTATGAATGTGATTGTAAAGAGAGATTGCAAATTTCAAGGACAAAATTTTTGTAGGAGGGGAGATTGTAAGAACCCGAACTATGATAATGGGGTTATATATGTAAAGGGAGGGACATTTTGGTAAAAAAGCAGGTTCGTCGACGAAGCCGGATTTCGTCGACGAAGCCTTTGTTCTTCAATTCGAAAAAATTCAGAGCCTCATCGATGAGAAAAAGCCGAGGGGTTCATGAAAATTACCGTACGCTGAAATGTATAGGAACATGAGTTCCAAAATGATTCCAGGTTTTGTGAAATCGGCTAGGGGCGGCTAATTACCATACGTCGAGAGTGACCGGCTCTATATCCGAGGGTGTGAAATATCACCAGTCTAATTTCGGTTGGTCAGCGAAGTGGTGTGAGCTATATGCTACATCGTATGTTGCAATGGATTAACTGTGGGCCTAGGTCGTCGCAGTGTAGTTGCATATGGCAATGTAATCGTGGTGAGACTAGGTGACCTTGTGTAGTTGCGTATGTAGCAATGGATTCACTATTGGGCCCGAGTCGTAGATCTTCGTAGTTGCATATGGCAATGTAATCGCTGTGAGACTAGTTGACCTTGTGTAGTTGCGTATGATGCAATGGATTCACCATTGGGCCTTGATCGTTGCAGCGTAGTTGCGTATGTAGCAATGTAATCCCTGTGAGACGACGTGACCTGGTGTAGTTGCGAACTAGTGTGACGACATTGAACGTATGTATGTATGTATGTATGTATATATGTATGTTGGGTATCGTATGAACTAGAATGGTTTTCTGAAAATACTAGAACTGTATGTATTTGTATGAAATTGTAGGAATTGTTTCAAACTGTATCGTATGTATAGTGTTATGAAGTATGTAAAATGACACTAGTATGCCACACACTGACATAAACTGCTTTCTTCCTTACTGAGAGGTGTCTCACCCCGAATGTACGTACAATATTTTCAGGGCCTTCAGGTAGCGGTAGTAGCATCCTAGCGTCGGGAAGCAAGGGGTGTCGTAGCTACTGCTAGTACCTTTTAGGTATGAGTTTTGGTATCCAGGTTGTCGGGATGGTTTTTGTAGACACCTGAGGTATATTTATATTATGGGAATGTATATCCTAGTTTGAATAGACTCTGGTATGATACTGGTTGTGTATAAAAGACTGTATTTTGCTGCGTATTTTGATGAGTATGGATGTTTGTATGTATGAATATCGGGCATCCGTTCACCCCACGGGGTCGGACCCTCTTTTCATGTTGTATCATATAGGTTTTAATTGATACAGAGACAGGTTAGGTTACTTAATTCACCACCTGGGACCCACCTGCAGATTCGGGGTGTGACACCAACGACCATATTTCCTCCCATGTCTATATATATGAGATTATTTGTGAAAATTATGATTTTTTTAGCTACATTAATTAGGGGAGAACTCTCTGCAAATCCAAAAGCCTATACTACTCATTTTTGAGCCTCATTCACTCATGCTTACTATCTATTAGTGCCCACATCATTCGTAAGTGGATTGAGTGTTTGTTTCCATAGGTTTGCTCCCCTTGCTCTAGTTGCTTGGTATAATTTTATTGAGAGCTAAACCTAAGTATTCTTAGGAGACTTTGTTAATAAGTCTCTCCTAAGAAGACTTATATATAACTTTTGAGTATTGCATAGTCATTGCAATATCTTGAGAAGTTTGTATTTGTTTTTGGATTGCAAAAACTTTTCAAACACTTTAAATACCTATTGTTCTTTTATCTTGAAAAATATTTGAAGAGATATTTGTTTGTGTGATAGTGATCTTTGTTGCAATATTCACTCACTTATATATTATTTTGCTGAATAGAAAGATTACACATCTTTTGTAAACCAAGCATATACATCATTTAATACTTACATGTTTGAGACATCCTGTTGATTGAAATACTTAAGACTTGACATCTTTGTGTGAACTTATTGGATGAATATCTTGTGATGCCAAGGTTGCTTGTTTGCACTCTCACGCACTAATTGCATCGATAGTAAATCTATTTAAGAGTAGATATCTTAAAACCACATTGAGCTTACTTATTATATCATATTGTGGTGTATGTGACATTGCGCGTGACTGGGTACATATCTGCTTTACAGGAAAACACAATCATTGTACCCTTTGATTGTAATAGACATCTGTTGTATTTCCAAGCACGGGCCTATAGAGGGAGACTAGCTCTGGAATAGTCCCGGATTGGCTTAGACCCGGTTAGGAAAGCTAGGTGCGTCGTCTTGTTAAGGCGTGTAGGTTGAGGTCAGCCCTGCTAATTGAATTGGTTAAGGTTGAGGTCAGTCCTGTGCTAATTGACCTGGTTGTAATCGGTGTCGCTCCACCTTTAAGTGAGCTATTAGTGGAATCCTTGAACTTGCGAGCTAGAGGCGGGGATTTAGGCACAGTTGGCCGAACCTCGATAACATATCGTGTGTTGTGTATATAGTCACACTTTATATTTATCGCACGTGTATGTTATTATGTAAATGATGCACTTGATTTAAATTTCCGCATATTATATTCATCAACGTATTTGGAACTGAATAGAAAGACCCTAGGTTGTTATATTCAGCTGACATATTATTTAACCTAGGAAAGAAATTTAAAATTCCAATTCACCCCCCCTCTTGGGAATACACCAATTCTAACAATTGGTATCAGAGTCTCGTTGCACTTGAATTAAACGTTTTTGCAAAAAGATCGCAATGGCTCACATTGGTGTATCCCCATTCGGTGAGGGACAGTCACTTTCCAGTCCTCCATTATTTTGTGGTGTCGACTACACCACGTGGAAAGTTAGAATGACCATATTTTTGAAATCTATGGACTGGAGGGCATGGCTTGTGATTGCTAAAGGAAGATGTGCACAAATAAATGAAAATGATTTTAATATGATTAATTCTAATGCCACGGATATATTGTACTGTGCTTTAGAGACTAATATTTTTGTTGAGATTTTGGCATGTAGTAGTGCACAGGATATCTGGGATGAACTCAAAGGAAATGTGGAGAGTCCCAGGAAAATGTGACCACCACTCAGGAAGTGGTAAATAATAGGGCAATTGCATTAATAGCTGGTGAGGTATATGTTCCTAGCTTAGCCTCCGTAGATGATTCTATTGCTGAATGCTAAGATGTATCTAATGCTGAATCATCTGTTTATTGTGATACTTATGCTTATGATGCACTTGATGATTCTCTTGTTGAATACTGGAATATATCATGCAATGAATCATCCGATTGCCCTAGTGATAATTATGCTATTAGCTCATGTAATAATCCATGTGATGCATGTTGTGATGACTTTTGTGCCAAATCCTGTGATAGTGATAAACTTTGTATGATGAGTCATCTATTGGTTCTGATGATAATATTGTATGCATTGATTCATATGAATGTTATAGTGATAAACTTTGTGATGAATCATGTATTGAATTTTACAATGAAAGCATGCCCTCACGTATGGAACTTGAAAAGACCTCATTTAAAATGCATAGAATTCTAGTTGAGATATCAAAGAAGAAAACATTTTTGAAAAATGAAAATGAAAAGGTGGAAAAGCACTTAAATGATTTGAAAGAATATCAAGCCACTCTAGAAAAAAGAAAAATTGAGAAGGTTTTGAAAATTATCTACTTAGAAAGAAAAACCAAAGACTATCCTGAAATGATTTTCAAACCCACTTGTGAAAAGGATAATAATGATAAACCTTTGGAAGTTAAAAAATAAAAAATATTTTCATAAAGAGTTCATGCTCTGTTTATCATACCCACAGTAATGCCTCAACGAGTAAAACTAGAATTAATAAGCATAATCTTTCACACATATATAAAGTTTGCTTATATTGTATAAGAAAAGGGCACGTTTAGTTTAATTGTCTACTTAGATGTGCTAGAGGCTTAGACAAAAATGATGTGGATTATCATGAAAGCAAACCTCGTAGGACTTAAGGAAAATCGAATTCAAATTGAAAATGCATTCTTGTTATCCTTCCTTTGTTCCTAGGTGTAGGGGTTATGACGACTGTAGGATTAGGAAGTGCATGTTGCTTAAAAATGAAATTCTTAGTATACATACTCACTAAGCCATCTTATTATACTAAGACTTTTATCCACTTCCAAATGGACATGGCATCTTTGCCTTGAACTTAATCCAAAATACTTAACTCATGCCGACATGAAAGATCATAAAGTTAAGCAGCAGTTGTCCATTGCATAAAACTAAGTTTTAGGGTTCCATCTTATATCTTACATTGCCATACCCTAAACTCATTTTTTAAACATGAAAAGCCTAAATCGAAATCAAGACATCATTCTAGGCTTAAAGCACCATTGATCATGAATGACTAATGCATATTGAGTGATTCTCATAGCTATAACCAGATTAGAAGTACCTTCTAGGGAATTGGTCTCTTTGAATTTAAGTTGCAAATCCTTTAATTCTGGTTTATCTCATCGATAGGAAGTCATCACCAAACCACGATCATATTCGGTGAGTTTTCACTCATTCCTTGGTTCATATCCTTGCTCCACTATGTCATCATTTCTGTAGGATACTCTCCAATCACCAAAGAGCATTGTTTAAGAAAAGCCTTATACTCCTTAGTGCTCGGTGCCCAAAATAGGTCAATAAGTCAATTCTTGGTACACACTTCATTTAAACAATATCTTTTCACCAAAAATACCTAAGAATCATGTTTATGTTGTAATATATCAAATCCAAACCTAAGGGAGACATTTGGATCAAAATCAGGCAAAATTTGGGAAAAATTCACTATACTCGGTTGACCGAGCACTTCAGGTATAAAATACCTCGGTTGACCAGAACAGTGTTGACTTTGACCATTACGGTTGATCGAAACCTAGTGAACATACTTTTACGGTCAACCAACAGTTCTGGTTTTTCCCTAGTCGACCAAATCTTGTTATAGTGCACCCTTTCGGTCGACCGACCATCTTAGTTCATTCTCTCCTGAGTTGACCGAACTGTGTCGGTGCTTGGGGAATTTCAAGCGTCGGTCGACCGTATCGGGTTCTGGTCGACCGAGCTGCGGTATATATATATATATATTTATTTTTTTTTTCTTCACTTTCAGCTCATTTGCGCGTAATTCTTGAGAGTGTTTCCATCCCTTCATTATATTTCCAACGACCCAAGCCTCACATCCTTGCTGCCATGGCACACTTTGAAGCTCACGACATTGCACACCTTGAGGATGAATATTTTCTCTCCGAGAGATGCAAAGTCAGATATATACGGGAGTTCCGTCCCAAGGAGCTATACTAGGTAAGATACTCGATTTAGACTTCATGGATCAGCATTTTAGAAATATTATGGACATGTTTGAGTATCAGGGGTGGAAAACCTTTATTTCCTACCAGCCTGGGGGTCATTACCCAACATTTGTTAGGATGTTTTATACCAACTTGGGAAATGATGAAAACGGGTACTTCTCTCGTGTACTGAGGACCGATGTGCGTTTTGACGCTCAGTATATCTTGGATGTCCTCGACATTGACCGTGGAGACTTTGAGTGCCTCGATGTGGTAAACTCCTAGATCTTTGAACAGGAATTCACAGTTGCCACATTTGCAAACCTGATCCTGTCTGATCCTGGCACTGCTAGCTAGAACCACCCTCCACAATACAAACAGTTCACTCTAGAGGCTAAGATTGTGCACCACCTGATCACATACAATGTCCTGCCCAAGGCGAGATCTAGAGTGCATGTATCAATCTTGGACTACTTTATTATGTGGTGTCTATTCGCTCATAAGAAGTTGGATCTGCCCAGTTTAGTAATCCATTCGATGATGGCCAAGACGATTGGCCACCAAGTGATAACGCCATATAGGGGCATTTTGAACAAGCTATTTAGGAACATCGGAGTCACGCAGTCAAATATGGCTTCACTAAAGAGGAGAGAATCTGCTAACATCTTCTCTGGCGTGACCCTAAGACTGATGGGGTATGAGCTTGTTGGGAACATCTGGGTGCCTTCCAGGGGAGCAGCAATGCAGGTAGAGGCCCCACAAGAGCCACCACAGCCTTCGAAGCCATCAAACTTGGATCTTATGGATGCGATCACCAGTTTGTCTGACTCATTCGTACAGTTTCGAGGATCAGTCCAATCAGACTTGCAGGACTTGGCATCATCATCCACTACACTTCGGGAGGAGTTCCAGCAGCACTCCATCTCTACTGCCAGTCGCCTTATAGATTTGGAGCCGTCCATGATAGCCACCTTCAGTGAGCTGAGTGACCGCATTCAGGAGTTGCAGGATGAGAGAGATCAGATGACTATTGACTTCAACTTTGATGCCGCCGACGGTGGTGATGGAGGAGATGATGGAGGGGAGTTCTAGATTCCAGAGTTGTTTGTAGATCAGATTGTGTGGAGTTGATTCATTATATTTTATTTCGTTTGGTCTGTACTAAAAACAACTTTTATTTTTATGTTGAATTCTCATGATATTATGGTACACTATCCTATTTGATTATGATATATATCAGCAGTACCTTGACTTGCATGTTTTTGCAATTAAATGATTAATCTATTGAAATGCATGAATAGTGTAGAATGCCTACTGCATGGTAGATGTAGTTGTTGAGAATTATCTGCTGGTAGATGATAGGTTCTCGTCTGCCTTACTATTGTGATACTGCTTGTTTGAGAATCATTTTTGTCAGGTAAAATTTGGAAAATATCCTGTTTACAGCCGGCATGCTGCCGAATTTTCTGTAGGCATGTGCCCAAATAATTAAGACATTACTTTCTGTGTGTGCAAAATCTAAATATGGCACAATTGGTTCATTTGCATTGAAGTGTTACATTTCTAGGAATTGATTGCGCACAAATATATACATACAAAGAAATTGTTTCATAACTTGCATACATTTAGGGGGAGCTCTCTTAGGAGAACTTTCCAAGTCTTAGCAAATTAAGTTTACTTTGTGAAAGTTGATTGCTGATTGTGTGCATATGTCATATATATATATATATATATATATATATATATATATATATATATATATATATATATATATCTATTGCATGCTTATATTGAATATCATCTGTGTTGCACAACTTGTCCAATTCATGTTCATATTGATATTTTATTTGCTTGATTGGACCATACTGAATTGTTTGAGTAGTTGTGGATAAATTATTAGGAAATTTAAACTTAAACAGGTTACGTTTATATAGGATGTCTTTTGGAAAGTCCGATTTACAAACGACACTCTGCCGAAATTTCTCAAAAATATTTCCAAAATTCATCATGTATAAATGTAATAATCACCCACTGCCTAGGATTTTAATTCAAATAGCCCTTTTTGCTGTTGCCAAAAGGGGGAGATGGAAAGGGGCAAAAATAATGGGTGTGTTTAAACACAAATTGGATGCATATTGTGAGGGGGAGCCTTCTTGGGCTTAACCCTTTATTTTTGCTTGTCATATTTGTCATCATCAAAAAGGGGGAGAATGTTGACCTTATTGGTCACACTCGGTTTTGATTACGACAAATACTCATTGTATCTAATGGGTGTTTGAGGTTTTGTGTAGGAACTAAGATTGTTAAGATAAAATGGGCACAAAGCAAGCAAAGACTAAAGAGCAATTTATATTCAGTATTGTAATATATTTACATAATTGGCCTATAATAGTAATTAGGTCTCTAGTTTGTAATAAGCTCACACACATCACATGCATGATAATACATAAGCTCAAACAAATCGTCAATGAGAAATGACCTTAGAAAGACTTTAGGATTTCTGTCGACTGACACACGACTTTTTCGGTGTCTTAATTTCGGACATAAATGACCCTAGGACACATAAATTTGCACATATGTTTGTTAGGCACTTGAATAGGGTTTGTATGTTTCGAAACGGGACCGAAATGCACACTTGGTGCACTTTCGGTCGACCAGCCAATATAGTTCATTTTGGTCTAGTCGACCGAATCGGACTTGGGTCAACAGTTGACTAAGGTCCTGATCGACCGACCTAGGTAGTTTAAAAAGCCCCAATCGACCGAAAGCTCTTTCGGTCAAAATTTTGACCATTTGGTCGACTGAGCCACTTTTGTACTTCAACTACCTGGTCGACCGAGGGTCCTTGGGAAAAATCCTCGCGGTCTGGTCGACCGAACCAGCCAGCTCAAATTGGCTCGGTCGACCAAACCTCAGTAAAATAGGAAAATCACTTTTGGAAAGGGTCTTTTGGTCGACCGAGCCTTTAGTTCAAAATCCCCCTGGTCGACCGAACCAAATGAGACCCGATCGACCGAAATTGTTTTGGTCGACCGGACCTCTAGGGTTGCCCTGATTTTTATCATAGTTAAATATTTTTTAAATAGGGTTAAAATATTTGAAACATCATTAAACTTTCTTAATGATACCCAATAGGTCCCCAACGGTCATATTTCCTCCATGTCTATATATATGAGACCATTTGTGAAAATTATGATTTTTTTAGCTACATTTATTATGAGAGAACTCTCTGAAAATCCAAAAGCCTATACTACTCATTTTTTAGCCTCATTCACTCATGCTTACTATCTATTAGTGCCCACATCATTCGTAAGTGGATTGAGTGTTTGTTTCCATAGGTTTGCTCTCTTTGCTCTAGTTGCTTGGTATAATTTTCTTGAGAGCTAAACCTAAGTATTCTTAAGGGACTTTGTTAATAAGTCTCTCCTAAGAAGACTTATATATAACTTCTGAGTATTGCATAGTCATTGCAATATCTTGAGAAGTTTGTATTTGTTTTTGGATTGCAAAAACTTTTCAAACACTTTCAAATACCTATTGTTATTTTATCTTGAAAAATATTTGAAGAGATATTTGTTTGTGTGATAGTGATCTTTGTTGCAATACTCCCTCACTTATATATTATTTGCTGAATACAAAGATTAAACATCTTTTTCAAACCAAGCATATACATCATTTAATACTTACATGCTTGAGACATTCTGCTGATTGAATTACTTAAGACTTGACATCTTTATGTGAACTTATTGACTGAATATCTTGTGATACAAAGGTTCCTTGTTTGCACTCTCACTCATTAATTGCATCGATAGTAAATCTATTTGAGAGTAGACATCTTAAGATCACATTAAGCTTACTTATTATATCATATTGTGGTGTATGTGACATTGCGCGTAACTGGGTACATATCTGCTTTACAGGAAAGCACAATCACTGTACCATTTGATTGTAATACACATCTGTTGTATTTCCAAGCACAGGCCTGTAGAGGGAGACTAGCCCTGGAATAGTCCCGGATTGGCTTAAACCTGGTTAGGAAAGCTAGGTGCGTCGTCCTATTAAGGCGTATAGGTTGAGGTCAGCCCCTCTAATTGACCTGGTTAAGGTTGAGGTCAGCCCTGTGCTAATTGACCTGGTTGTAATCGGTGTCACTCCACCCTTAAGTGAGCTATTAGTGGAATCCTCGGGCTTGCGAGCTAGAGGTGGGGACGTAGGCACAGTTGGCTGAACCCCGATAACATATCGTGTGTTGTGTATATAGTCGCACTTTATGTTTATCGCATGTGTATGTTATTATGTAAATGATACGCTTGATTTAAATTTTTGCATATTATATTCATCAACGTATTTAGAACTGAATAGAAAGACCCTAGGTTGTTATATTCAGTTGACATCTAGTTTAAACTAGGAAAGAAATTTAAAATTCCAATTCACCCCCACTATTGGGTATACACCAATTCTAAGAGATAGGAACCCCATCCTTCTCCAAGAGATCTTATGGCTATACATTTTACATGGTAGTATTACTAATATATTGCATACATATAGGCATCCCTCCCACTTTACCACGGTTCCGAGAAAAATCAGGGCCATCCATGGACGATGTGGTATTTTACTAGGAAACCGAGTTTGTTGTACGGTTATATTCTGAAGATCAACAGAGACAGTGGGGAGACAGCCTGAACATAGAGTCAGTGGTGAAGTTACCAGCCAAAGTCTGCATATATACCCATTCAAACCCACTGGATGAACTAAAGACTATTTGGAAAGGGCAAACACTGCAGCACCGTTTGGAGTTCTCACAGTTATACGACCACATCGGTTTTCTGTTGCACATATCAATGAACCTTCAAATTGTGAAGACATTAGTCAATTTTTGGAATCCCCCGTACACATGCTTCATAGTAAATGGGATAGACATGGTTCCTACAATAGAAGAGTACACATCACTCCTACATTTGATGAAACAACAGTCAACTAGTCAAATTTATACGCCCGATTCTCAAGCTTCCCTCGCAAGAGAATTGCATAATGTTGCTGTGTTGATTAAGGTGTAATCCCAAGAGGGGGCGGGGGGTGAATTGGGTATTTTGAAAAATTCTTTGAAACCTATTTACCAATCAATCCCTATATCAAAGTTTAACTAGTCACTTATCATGTTGGTGTGAAATTATTCAACATACACAAGCAAGCTGGAAATTGAAATACGATGTGGAAAATAAAAAATATAAGGGAAGAGAGAATGCAACCATAATTTACGAGGTTCAGCCTACTTGGCCTACATCCTCGCCTTGAGCAACCACTCAAGGATTCACTAACCCTGCTCCTTAAAGTGGGATAGAGCTTCCCTTACAATCCCCTACTTACAAGAGGCACAACTTCCTCCTACTCCGCTGCTTACAAGAGATACAACTCTCTCCTCTCACACCGATTCACACACCGAATCGTGTATATAATAGAATCTGGAAAATACACTAAAAAAAAGAATGCTTCTAACAAAAGCTGGTGAGTACAATTCAAATTCCTAAGCCATTGACATATGATATAACTTGAAGCTCGTGAATGAATGAAAATGATAAAATCATTTTATGTATGATATGCCTCAACACACAAATCCCTTTTTAACCAAAACTTTCAAGTAAAGATAAATTCAAAACGTTTTGGAATAATCTAGGGTTCTTGGTTCACTTTGCAAAAATGCACACTTATATAATTGAAGTCAACTTGTTGGGAAAAACTTTGTCTTGAATATACACTCAATCAAAATCACAAAGTTTTAGTTCAAGTACTCAACCACAAAACTGAGTATATTAATTTGCAGAAAAATATCCCTCAATTAAAATTATAGTTATAAGTGTCAAGGATATTAAATCAAGTTCTAATGTATCTAAAGATAGATCCTTTTAGACACCTCACACTTGAATCAAACCTTTCAATGAGTCACACACCATAAAACAAATAATGATCTTGTTTAAAATAGCGTGGTATATATAAAGATACTTTCAAGATCACTCTTTTAATCAAAACTAGGTTATTCAATAAGAAGCCCTTTGAGAAAATATATGTATATTTATATGCTCTTGAACCAAAATTTAATCTACCAAGTTAGATAAACTTTCTCAAGTAATGATCTCTTAGAAAAATAATTTTTGTACGAAAGGCACACTCAAGATCAATACTTTTCAATACTAGTCAAGAACAAACAATAAGATGATATGTAAAAATCACAAAACTAATAACTTGAAAGATCAAACCTCAATACTAGATTGAAGCACAGTAGAGTAAACAAGTTCCCTTTTAAAATTTGAATTGATTTGCCTGAGCTTGAAGATATAAGATTGATGTATAGGCAAACGAATAGCACTAAGAGTAGATAATCAACAAACTTGCAACAAGGTGTGTTCTTCTCTTTCTTGTGTGTCTCCCTCTTGTTCTAGGGTTTAGATATTCATAATATATAGTATATTACCCTTAGGATTGATCTCAGCCGTTGGATCAATAAGATACCTCACGTGTCTTTTTAATAAAGAACTGATTTTTAGGCTTTCTCGCGAGTTCAGGCAACCGAACTCGACTTCAGGCTCCTGAAGTGTCAACTTCAGGCGCCTGAGGTTCCAATGTCAGGCGACCGAGGTACCGCTGCTAGGTTCTATCTTTTCTATTTAATTCTTCAGGCTACTGAAATTAATCTTTAGGCTACCAAAGAAATTCTTCAAGCGCTTAAGGATAACTTCAGGTTACGGAAGTTCCCTCTTTCACACATTCATTTCCAGTTTAAAATTCTACTTTAATTCTTTGCTTGGGTCTTTTATAAAACAACTTTTCCATGATTTTAAAACACATTTCTAAGCCCATGTAAGTACTCTAATGATGTACATGAAATGCATGAGTCCTAAAATCATTCTAAGTTGTATTAAGCCTCAAGATAAATCATACGAAAATGTAGGTACATGAGTTCTAAATACCCATTCCCAAGACATTCTTGAACTTTGTCGCTTGCATCTTGATTCTCATACTCTTTGAGTTCCATGGTACTTTCTAATATGTATTAGCTTACTTTATGGAGTCCATGACCCGTTATCTTTCCGTGTATGCTCAGTGTAAGTCCTGTTCACAAACTTAATGCACAGATCAAATATCAAGTGATTTGTTATTATCAAAAACCGGATTGGACTCATAGAGTCAACAATCTCCCCCTTTTTGATGATGACAAATGCACGAGCAAAAATATATAATGGGTTACGCTTAACAAGGCTCCCCCTCAATTAATGCATCAAATGACAATATGCTCATATTCGTATACACAATATTTAGCTCGAATCCAAATGAGATATGAAATATGCTCATGATAAATGTGATATTATTATTTGAATCCATTTTATTATTTTTGCTTCCAAATTCTCTCCCCCTTTGGACATCAACAAAAAGGTGTATAATAACTAAATCAAGAGTAAACGTACCTTTATGTTATTCTCCCCTTAGAAATTTTACGGTTTTGAAATGTGTCCAATTGTTGATACCAAATATTGAGTAATGCAAATACTGAGTGATGATTATTAAGTGATGTTGCTCCCCCTTAATTATATCATCTAACAAGATTCTAAGCAACCTCTCGACTATGCATGAGACCTAATTCACGTCTAATTTGTGTAAATCTATCCTCCGCAAGTGGTTTCGTGAATATATCAGCCCATTGTTCATCCATGCATACAAACTCTAGTCTTACATCCCCTTTTTGTACATGGTCACGAAAAAAGTGATGTCGTATTTCTATGTGCTTAGTTCGTGAATGTAATATGGGATTCTTTGAGATATTTATTGCACTCGTGTTATCACATCTTATAGGAATTGTTTCATAATTTAATCCAAAATCCTTCAATTGTTGCTTCATGTAAAGCGTTAGAGCACAACAACTACCAACCGCTATGTATTCAGCCTCAGCTGTGGAAAGTGCAACTGAATTTTGCTTCTTGGAAAACCAAGAGACCAAGGAATGTCCTAAGAAATGACAAGTACCTCTAGTGCTCTTTCTATCCGCTTTGCTACCCGCAAAATCAGCATCTGAATAACTAAGAATTTCAAAGGATGTGTACTTAGGATACCATAACCCAATGTCCACACTTTGTAGCAAATATCTAAGTATCCGTTTAACAGCTAGCAAATGAGACTCTTTTGGAGCAGACTTAAATCTTGCGCACAAACATACGCTAAACATTATATCTGGTCTACTGGCAGTCAGGTATAACAAGCTACCTATCATTCCACGATATAGCTTGACATCTACTGGTATACCTTATTCATCTTTATCTAATTTCAATGAAGTGCTCATAGGTGTACCTAGTATTTTTCCATCTTCAATATTAAATTTTTTAAGTAAATCTCTAATATACTTTGATTGATTTAAGAATATTCCATGATTTGCTTGTTTGATCTGAAGTCCTAGGAAGAAGTTTAGTTCACCCATCATGATCATCTCAAATTCATTTTGCACGGAATTGGAAAATTCATTACACAATTCTTTATCTGTAGCGCCAAATATGATGTCATCTACATATACTTACACTAGGAGAATATCATCTTTATTAGACTTTATGAACAAGGTTGTATCTATTTTCCTTCTTTTAAATCCATTTTTTAAAATAAAACTGCTTAACCTTTTATACCAAGCTCTAGGAGCTTGCTTTAAACCGTACAAGGCTTTCGTCAGTCTATACACATGATCTGGATTCTTATGATTTTCAAATCCTAGGGATTGTTCTACATACACTTCTTCATTTATAGCCATTTAAAAATGCACTTTTGACGTCCATTTGATATATCTTGAAATCTTTAAAAGCTGCATATGCTAATAACATTCGTATGGCTTCCATCCTAGCTACAGGGGCAAATGTTTCTTCAAAATCTATACCTTCTTCTTGATTATATCCTTGAGCTACTAATCTAGTCTTATTTCTCACAACTACTCCATGTTCATCTTTCTTATTCTTATATATCCATTTGGTCCCTATGATTGACTTATCCTCTGGTCTGGGAACTAAAGTCCACACTTTGTTTCTTTCAAACTGATTTAATTCTTCTTGTATGGATAGCACCCAAGATTCATCCTCTATAGCTTCACTCACATTCTTAGGTTCTTCTTGAGATAGAAATGCAAAATGACTAACCATGTTCCTAAGAGAGGAGCGAGTGGCTACTCCGCATAATGGTTCTCCTATTATTTGATCTATGGGATGATTCTTTATGTATTTCCATTCTCTAGGTGGTGCATTTACCTCAGTTGTAGTTTCATCAATTTCAATGGATGGTTCTCTAAGTTTATTTTTCTTTTCTGAATCATTCTCAATAGATAGTTCTTTTAGTTCCTTGTTTAATTCAATTTCATCTTCATCAATTCTTTTAGAGAAGGGATTTGTCTCATCGAACACTACATGAATAGACTCTATGACCATCAATGTTCGTTTATTATATACTCTGTAGGCTTTACTATCTAGAGCATATCCTAGAAAGATACCTTCATTAGATTTTACATCGAATTTTCCTAAATGCTCATTGTCTCTAAGCACAAAACACTTACAGCCAAAAACATGAAAATATGATATGTTTGGTCTATGGCCATTCCATAATTCGTAAGGGTTCTTATTAAGTGAAGGTCTAATTAGAACTCTATTTAGCACATAGCATGCAGTATTTACTGCCTCGGCCCAGAAGTATTTAGGTAATTTATGTTCATTAAGCATAGTTTTGGCCATTTCTTGTATAGATCTATTCTTTCTTTCAACTATGGCATTCTGTTGTGGTGTTCTAGGAGCTGAAAAATTATGGGCAATTCCTAATGAGTTACAATAGTCTTCCATGCCTTGATTTTTGAATTCTCTACCCTTATCACTTCGAATTTTAGTAATTGTGTATCCCTTTTCATTTTGTACTTTCTTACATAGATTTATAAATTTTTCACATGCTTCATCTTTATGACCTAAGAATAGTATCCATGTGTATCGTGAGAAATCATCAACTATGACAAATGCGTATGTTTTTCCTCCTAAACTCTGAATTTGGTTTGGTCCAAATAAGTCCAAGTGTAGCATTTGAAGTGGCCTAGTAGTGGAGATCTCTTTCTTCTTCTTAAAGCTTGTTCTTGCTTGTTTTCCTAGTTGGCATGCATCACAAATTTTATCTTTTACAAATTTTTTCTTAGGCAGTCCCTTAACTAATTCTTTCTTAACGAGTTTTGAGATTAAATCCATGTTTGCGTGTCCTAGTCTCCTATGCCAAATCCAACTTAATTCATTCATAGAAGATAAGCATGTTACACTTTGTGAAGTTAAGTTGTCAAAGCTTGTGGTATATACATTTTCATGATGCTTAGCAATGAACAATGTCTTATTATCAGTTTTGTATTCAACTATGCACTTGTCATGTTCAAATGATACTTTGTAGCTTTTATCACATAGTTGACTTACGCTTAATAAATTGTGCTTTAAACCTTCAATTAATAATACATCATCAATAATGAGTGAGGAATCATTACCAAATTTACCGACTCCTATGATCCTTCCCTTAGCATTATCACCAAAAGTAACAAACCCTTCATCCTTGAGTATGATGGAAGTGAATTTTGCTCTATCGCCGGTTATGTGGCGTGAGCATCCGCTATCCATATACCATTTGTCTTTTGAGGATGCTGATCTTAAGCAAATATGCAAGACACAATTAAACAACTGACTTTGGTACCCAGATTTTCTTGGGTCCAGGGGGGTTAGTGCTAGTTTGACCTTTCACCTTCCATACTCTCTTAATTTTTACATCTTTATTTTTCAAAGGGCAGTCAAATTGTATGTGACCCAACCTTCTACATTTAAAACATGTAGTGTTTCTATAAAAATTCTTAGTTGGAACATATGACTTTGTTTCTTTTGTAAAATACCCCATGTAAAGATGTCTACTCTTAATATTTTCTTTACCATTAAAACCGAGCCCTTCTTTTTCTAGAGAATTTCTTTGGGATCCTAAGAGCTTTTCAAAATTGTTTTGTCATTCAGTAAATTTACAGATAATTTCAGATTTATCTTTCAAGTCCTTTTCTAACTCTTTAATTTTCAAATCTTTATCTTCTATGAAAGATGCATGGGATTCATTTTGGTGTTCAACTAGATTTGAAAGTTCTTTGATTTTACTTCTCAACTCAGAAATTTTCTTTGTTTTCTTCTCAAGCATTTTAATAGTGTATAGGTATTCTTTTTTCAGTTCATCATATGACATCAATTCATTTTCATTTTCAGATTCACTAGAATAGTACGAAGATGATGAAAGAATTTATTGTACCTCCAAGTCATCATGTGCCATTAGACACAAATTGGCAACCTCGTCGTCACTGGATTGATATTCTGAACTGCTAGTGTTGTGTGTATCCCAGCTGACTTTCAGTGCTTTCTTCTTTTTCTTTGAAGCTTTTATGAGTTTGGGGCACTCAGGCTTGATGTGTCCAACTTCTCAGCAATTGTAGCAAGTTGGTGGATCCTCATTCTTTTTCTTCATGCTTTGCTCTCCCCTTTCTGATTTAGAGTTCCGAAAATTTTTGTTGAACTTTTTGTTCTTCTTCAAAAACTTCCCGAACTTCTTTGTGAGCAAGGCCATGTCATCATCCATTTCGGAATCACTTCCTTCACTTGAATAGCTTGATGATGCCTTAAGTGCAGTGAACTTCTTAACTTTGTTTTGCTCATTTTTCCTCTCGTTTATCGCTAGCTCATAGGTGATGAGTGATCCAATGAGTTCGTCCACCGACATCTCCTTGAGATTTCTCCCTTCAGCTATTGCAGTAGCTTTAGCTTCCCACACTGGAGGTAATCCCCTGAGTATTTTCTTGATCAACTCATAAGAAGGGTAAGTTTTTCTGAGAGCATTTAAAGAGTTAATGATGTGTGTGAATCTAGTGTACATGGATTATATGGATTCATCAACCGTCATTTTAAATGCTTCATATTCACTAGTAAGCATATCTATCCTGCTATCCTTTACTTCCTTAGTGCCTTCATATGTAACTTCTAATTTTTCCCAAATTTCTTTAGCTGAGTTACATACCATTATCCTATTAAATTCATTGACATCTAGTGCACAGAAAAGTATATTCATGGCTGTGGCATTACTTTGAACTGACTTCCAATCCTCTTCAGTATATTCATCTTCAGTTTTAGGTACATTAATCTTATTAATGACTTTCATGGGAATGTGATTTCCTTTAGCACAATTTTCCAGACCTTCCAATCTATGTTCAGTAGATATATGCTCATCCTACGTTTCCAATAGGTGTACTTTACACCACAGAAAATGGGTGGTCTAGTGGATGAGTGTCCCTCACCAAATGGAGTTACACCAATGTTTGCCATGTGATTGTTTTAAAAATTAACTATCAAGTCTAAGTAAACCCGCTCTGATACCAAATGTCGATTAAGGTGTAATCCCAAGAGGGGGGGGGGGTGAATTGAGTATTTTAAAAAATTCTTTGAAACTTATTTACCAATCAATCCCTATATCTAAGGTTAACTAGTCACTTATCAAGTTGGTGTGAAATTATTCAACATACACAAGCAAGATGGAAATTGAAATACGATGTGGAAAATAAAAAAGATAAAGGAAGAGAGAATGTAACAATGATTTTACGAGGTTCAGCCTACTTGGCCTACGTCCTTGCCTTGAGAAACCACTCAAGGATTCACTAACCCTACTCCTTAAAGTGGGACAGAGCTTCCCTTACAATCCACTGCTTACAAGAAGTACAACTTCCTCCTACTCTGCTGCTTACAAGAGATACAACTCTCTCCTCTCACACCGGTTAACACACCGAACCGTGTATACAATAGAATCTGGAAAATACACTAAAAAACAATGCTTCTAACAAAAGCTGGTGAGTATAATTCAAATTCCTAAGCCATTGACATATGATATAACTTGAAGCTCGTGAATGAATGAAAATGATAAAATCATTTTATGTATGATATGCCTCAACACACAAATCCCTTTTTAACCCAAACTTTCAAGTAAAGATAAATTCAAAACGTTTTATATAATTTAGGGTTCTTGGTTCACTTTGAAAAAATGCACACTTATATAATTGAAGTGAACTTGTTGGCAAAAACTTTGTCTTGAATATACACTCAATCAAAATCACAAAGTTTTATTTCAAGTACTCAACCACAAAACTGAGTATATTAATTTGTAGAAAAATTACCCTCAATTAAAATTATAGTTATAAGTGTCAAGGATATTAAATCAAGTTCTAATGTATCTAAAGATAGATCTTTTTAGACACCACACACTTGGATCAAACCTTTCAATGAGTCACACACCATAAAACAAATAATGATCTTCTTTAAAATAGCTTGGTATATATAAAGATACTTTCAAGATCACTATTTTAATCAAAACTAGGTTATTCAATAAGAAGCCCTTTGAGAAAATATATGTATATTTATATGCCCTTGAACCAAAATTTAATCTACCAAGTTAGATAAACTTTCTCAAGTAATAAGCTCTTAGAAAAATAATTTTTGTACGAAAGGCACTGTTGACTTGATTGGTCACGCCCTGTTTTGATAATGACAAATACTCTTGGTACTAATGGTTGTACTGAGAACTGCATGCAGGTTCCCCTTGTGCGCGCTTCAGGACTAAAAGACTTATCATGATGGCGTGCGGTGTTCGTGCCGATGAATGAAGAATCTTGTGATGCATTTGTATTTAGTATTTAGTTTCTTCATTCTGGGATGTAATTTTATTATGGACTGTACACTCATATGGCTTGTAATAATTTGCATCATGCATGATAGGTAGGTATGCTCAAATGGACCTTAGTTGGACATTAGGTACCTACATGGACCATAGAAAGACGGTTGACCGACATTGGACTTTTTCGGTGTCTTCAAATTGGACCCCAAGTGCCCCTAGGACACTCACACTTTCACATATATTTGTTAGGCACTTGAATACGGCTTGTTTACTTCAATACGGGACCGAAATGCACACACGATGCACTTTTGGTCGACCAGCCAAGCCAGTTCATTTTGGCCTGGTCGACGGAGACACACTGGGTCAAAGTTTGACCACCTGGTCAACCAGCAAAGGTAGTTCAAAAGGCCCTGGTCGACCGAAACTCCCTGGGGTCAAAAGTTTGACCAACTGGTCAACCGAAACTGGTAGTTCAAAAGGTCTTGGTCGACGGAAACCCTCCTAGGTCAATAGTTGACCATCTGGTCGACCGAGAACATTTGTTCTCCAACTACCTGGTCGACTGAAGGGTCCTCGGGAGAATTTCCAGCGGTCTGGTCGACCGAACTAGTCAATTCAAAATGGCCTGGTCGACCGAACCTCAGAAATGTGAAAAATCACCTTGCCCCGATCGACCAACCACTCAGTTCAAAATACCCTTAGTCGACCGTACCACTTGAATCCTGGTCGACCGAGACATTTCTGGTCGACCAGACCTCACGGGTTGCCCTGATTTTTACCGCGGTTAAACATATTTTAAACAGAGTTAATTATTTTAAAATGATTTAAAACTTTCTTAATAATGCCCAGTAGGTCCCTAATTGTCAAAAATACCTCCTTGCCTATATATACCTATTCATTTATCATTATTAGCAAGGATTAGCAAAACTTGATTAGGGCAAAACTCTCTCAACTCTCAAAATCCTATATTAGCCAAATACTTCTTGTAAACACTCACATACTCTTCAATCTTGATTTCTCTAAGCATTGTGAGTATTTCTATAAGGCTATAGTGCGTAATCTCTCTAGCTCATACTCTCTTTTGGTATAAAATTTGATTGATTTTATTTGAGAGTATAGCTTAAAGTTCTTCCACGGATTTCATTTGATAAATCTTGTGTGGGAAGACTTTGAGGGTTGTGGTTCTTGCATTGTTGTTGCAAGATACCTAAACCTAGATTTTGTGTGCAAAAATCCTTTTGTGAAAAGCTAGTCTTTTAAACAACTCCATTGTGCTTTAGACATTGAAATATTGTATTGAGTTTGTTTGATCTATCTTGCTTAGCATATTTGAAACCCTGATCTGATTTTGTGATATTCGAATATTGTGTTTCAAATCTTGCTTAGATACACACTATAGATCTTGATTGATTATCATACTTGATTGAGTGTTTAGCACACATTAGAGCACTCAGCATATCTACATATCATTCGTGCTTGCTTTATTGATTGAGCTGTATTAGTGCACATATCTACTTTTCTAGAAGCATATTTCCGTGTACAAATTTTATACACATCTATTGTATTTCCAGGCACGGGCCTGAAGAGGGAGACTAGCCCTGGAATAGTCCCGAATTGGCTTTGACCCGGTTAGGAAAGCTAGGTGCGTCATCCTGTTAAGGCGTGTAGGTTGAGGTCAGCCCCGCTAATTGACTTGGTTAAGGTTGAGGTCAGCCATGTGTTAATTTGACCTGGTTGTAAACGGTGCCGCTCTACCCTTAAGTGAGCTACTAGTGGAATCCTCTGGCTTGCGAGTTAGAGGCGAGTATGTGGGCACTGTTGGCCGAACCTCGATAACATATCGTGCGTGTTCACTTACATTTCTACAATTTACTTACTGCATGTGTATGTTACATTGTGAATGATTAGGTTTACATTTGCATAAACAAACCCTAGGTTACGTAATACTGTTTATCTGGTTTAACTTAGGCGATAAACTTTAAATATCCAATTCACCCCCCCTCTTGGGATTGCACCAAAGCTAACAGGCACACTTAAGATCAATACTTTTCAATACTAGTCAAGAACAAACAATGAGATGATATGTAAAAATCACAAAACTAATAACTTGAAAGATCAAACCTCAATACTAGATTGAAGCACAGTAGAGTAAACAAGTTCCCTTTTAAAATCTGAATTGATTTGCCTGAGCTTGAAGATATGAGATTGATGTATAGGCAAACGAATAGCACTAAGAGTAGATAATCAACAAACTTGCAACAAGGTGTGTTCTTCTCTTTCTTGTGTGTCTCCCTCTTGTTCTAGGGTTTAGATATTCATAATATATAGTATATTACCCTTAGGATTGATCTCAGCCGTTGGATCAATAAGATACCTCACGTGTCTTTTTAATAAAGAACTGATTTTAAGGCTTTCTCGCGAGTTCAGGCAACCGAACTCGACTTCAGGCTCCTAAAGTGTCAACTTTAGGCGCCTGAGGTTCCAATGTCAGGCGACCGAGGTACCGCTGCCAGGTTCTATATTTTCCATTTAATTCTTCAGGCTACTGAAATTAATCTTCAGGCTACCGAAGAAATTCTTCAAGTGCTTGAGGATAACTTCAGGCTTCGGAAGTCCCCTCTTTCACACATATTCATTTCCAGTTTAAAATTCTACTTTAATTCTTTGCTTGGGTCTTTTATAAAACAACTTTTCCATGATTTTAAAACACATTTCTAAGCCCATGTAAGTACTCTAATGATGTACATGAAATGCATGAGTCCTAAAATCATTCTAAGTTGTATTGAGCCTGAAGATAAATCATACGAAAATGTAGGTACATGAGTTCTAAATACCCATTCCCAAGACATTCTTGAACTTTGTCGCTTGCATCTTGATTCTCATACTCTTTGAGTTCCATGGTACTTTCTAATATGTATCAACTTTACTTTATGGCATCCATGACCCGTTATCTTTCCGTGCATGCTCAGTGTAAGTCTTGTTCACAAACTCAATGCATAGATCAAATATCAAGTGATTTGTCATTGTCCAAAATCGGATTGGACTCATAGAGTCAACATGCTGGAATCAAGATTCAGCGAGCCGCAGGGGAAGACGAGAAAATCACTTGGAAGTGCCTGAAGGCATTGTTGGAAGAAGAAGAAGGTAAAGAGACTCAAATGGATCTGCTGGCCCTGGCCATATATGGTCTGATTATATTTCCCAGAGAACTAGGAACCATTGATTGAGCCACTATTTCTTTTGTGGGGCAAGTGAAGAATGGGGCTAATCTGGTTCCCTGCATTGTGGCAGAAACTTTCCGATCTCTCAACAAATGCAGAAGTAAGGGTCAGGAATGATTGAAATGTTGTGTACCATTACTTTATGTTTGGTTTGCCAGTCACCTACCAAGTAACAAAGGGGGGGGGGTACCGTAACACCTTTTCAGCTCTCTGAATCCCCTTAGCCAAGTTCGAAGAGGCTCAGCAGAGTATTCATTGAAGCAGGGCCGACTAGAATGAAAAATTGCACAACTTGGGTGAGTTGGGATTAGTCTGGCAAACACCCTGGATGAACCATTCCAACATGATATACCGGTGTTGAAACCTCTCATGTGTCCCATTACTAGGTCAATGGGGAGGAGTGGCATATGCTCCTCTGATGGCTAGGAGGCAAATGGGGGCATCACAATTTATGCCAGTGACCCACGCGTTGGCAAAATCAAACTTCCCTTATACAACAACGGATGCCCAGAATCATATTAGGAAGTTCATAGTGGCCTAGAAACACATGCACTTGGTAGACCCAGGTAAGGAAGCAATTGCAATTCAGGAGAGCCACGAGGTATGGCGGCTCAACTGGGTGAACCACTAATTCGAAGGAACTTTTGGAGCCCTTGCTACTCATGGCCAGTCATCAAAGGATCCACAGTTACTGGTGGAGCCACGCTCAAAGAAGGAAACAGTGTCAGAAAGTCAACGGATGGAACAAGGGAAGAAAGAGCTGGTGGCCTTTTACCGTAAAAAAGTCAAACGATAGAAAACTCAGCTTGCACTGTTGGAAAAAAAGTAGTGGCCTTGAGAAAAGAAAGACGGACGCTTCAAGCTGTGCTCTATAAAAAATCCAAGATGTTGAGAGGCACAAAGGCTGAAATTGAAAAGAGAACCCTCTGCATTCAAGGATTAGACAACCAATGGGATAAGCAGAGGAAAACCTTTAGCCAGGCACTAGATAAGGCCGAACCATTAATAAAACAAGCCAGGTACTGGGAGGAAAAATACCAAGCGCTAAAACGGAGGGTGGAGAGATCGGCACCTAGAGGGTCAAAGACAGCCCAAGAAGGATTGCACTGCATCAACAAAACGAAACGGGACAATCATAATCTTCCGTCCTTGTAGTACATTCGAAAGATCCATATATTTCTTGAAAATTTGTAATGAAATGATGATGATTTTTTCCGAAACCTTGGTCGAAGTACATATGCTGCATAATTATATTTGTTCATTCATGCACTAAATACATATTTGCATGCACATTCACGGCATATCATACATTTTTCCTAAAAGATGTGGGTTTCATGTTTAGGGGCAAAAGAGGCGTGATTGAGAATTGGAAAAATTGAGGCACCTACACCCGCTTACAACACTCGTAGCAAAGCAAAAGCTATGGCATAACAGTTGGAAAGTCGTGTTCTGGTCATCGAGCAGGGACAAGAGGAACTGAGCAACCAAATGAAAAGAATACTAGACTTGCTAATGAGCTAGGGAAAGACAGTTCAAGAGCAGTACCATGAAGCAGACATGGATCCTATCAACCCTCCAGGCTTCACACCAATACATGTGCAGCCATCTGGACCACCACCGTTTATCCTAGAGGGACTGCCACCGAGTGTAGCCACTTTCATCCCGGGAGCACCAATTCCAGGAATTGGGATGCCCCCGGCTGTGATGGCAGTCAGAGGAATGGGCAAGACCACAACTGAATACCGCTGTGATGAGCTTGAAGAGTGATTAAGAGCCATCGAAGAATATGCGCCTCCAATTCTATCAATCCTACGGATCTATGCTTGGTGCCCAAGGTGGTGCTCCCACCAAAGTTTAAGGTGCCTGAATTCGAGAAGTTTGACGGAACTCAATGCCCTCAAAACCACCTACTGTTGTACTGCTAAGCGATGGCCGCATACTCTAATAACGAAAAGTTGATGATACACTGTTTCTGGAGCAGTTTGACGGGGACAACGGCCAGGTGGTATATCCACCAAGACAAAACACGGGTCCGAATGTGGGGAGACCTAATTAACGCCTTTGTAGTCCAGTATCGACACGTGATGGAAATTGCCTCGGAGTGGATGACCTTGCTTGAAATGGAGAAAAAGCATGTTGAGACATTCCGAGAATATGCCTACAGAAGGCGAGACCTTGCAGTCCAAGTCGACCCCCCAATGGGTGATCGAGAAGCAATTTCCCTTTTTGTTAATACTTTGAAGGAACCCTACCGAAGACATTTGAGGGGGGCAACTCCCCACGACTTTATGGACATAGTGGCCGCAGGGGGAGGATTGAGGCCGACATTAAAGTAAGTCGTGTCAAAGAAAGTAGTATGTTCTTAAGTGAGGTATATATCATAAATCTTCTTATGGTGGTCTGCATAACACCCTTTCTCATCCTCTTCACCAAAAGAGTTTTATATTCCCACAATCAAATCATTTACCTTTTTCTTCATTATGTCTTTTTTTTTTTTTTAAATAGCTTAACTTAACTATATTATTTCACTATTTAAATCCTACCTCGTCTGCGTGTGAACATATATATATTCACACACACGAGCACACGGCCTTTCTACCTAATCCTTTTTTACCTAATGTCTGTGTATGGGTTGTAGGCATAGCTGCACTTGTAGACATAGCTGTACTTGTAGCCTGCAGATGGAGAGAGCATGCAGGATTGAGCTAATTCTTTTCAAGTAATTCCACACCAACATATGTACTTTCACATTGACCATACTTAAATTGGACGCATCGAAATGGGTAAATTCTTATTGTTATCTTCACTACTAGCTGCATGCTACCGGTTAGATACTCACTACTTAACTACTGCTTTCTGATAACTCATCACCATGTGGGTGTTTTCATATATATATATATATATATATATATTCAGTAGGCAACTTATCATGCATGTGGTTCTTATATTAAACTTGCCCGACCAAGTGATCTTAGCCGTCCATTAAGTTGACCCATTGTAGAATGAAAATGATGCTTCAACTTTTATTAATTCTACCAATCACTTTGACCCAAGGAAGCCAATCGGTGGACGCTTCCTCTTCCAGAATACTGAGCGCCTACACTGTTTCCATATATATTATATGGCTATCTTATATATATTAATGTATTATTATTTAGCCTAATCAGTAGAGCAATCTATTTAAAAGTTTAAACTATACCCCCAATTTGCGGGATTCGCAGGATTCAACCTCTGAATGCGGGTTTGTTTTTGCCTATGTATATTGTGTTTTTTTAATGTGAGCATATTTGCATAGTATATGCTTCGATATGAGAATTAAAAGTAACTTTTTACCGGCTCGTGTTCATTATGTTAGACTAAATTATATATAAAAAATTCTTCTAAAAACCATTCTAGTAGTTAAGGGTATGTTTGCTATTGTTGTATTTTTTATTTTTCATTGTGAAAAAACATATTATAAAATCGTATCTGTTTTTATAGTCAGTTTCTGTTTTTATTGCCGACTTTCATCTGTTTGACAAAAGACTAAAAATTAGATTGTATGATTTTCAATTATTTTGACAATCGATTGTCAGAAATTTTAATATCCAAGAATATTTTTTTTTTGTATTGAATTATTCATTCAATACACTTTTAAATTAAAATCAAAATTAAATGATCATATGAATTAAAATATAATTAAAAAAAAAAGATACATATATTTTTAAAAAAATTAATAAAGTAAATTGCAAAATACTTTTGCCATTTTTAAATTTTCATATCCAATATAATTTTATTGTAAAGTAAAATTTGAAAGTAGAACAATTAAGTAAAATAATCATAATAAATTTTATTTTTATTATAGTAATTCTTTAAATTTGTGTGATTTGTAATTTCGTCAATTTGTATTAATTTTATAAATGTTAACTAAACCGGTTGCTGGTTTCTAGTTTCTAATTTTTTATTTTTATTTCTTTAATTTTTGTCAGTGATACGTTCGTAGTCCCCCTCCATCTAATCTAGCCCTACCCCCTTTCCCACACCTGCCGACACAATAAGAAAATAAGGGTCTGCTTGCCTGTGCACGCGAGGACCGCTCAGCTAGGGCGCGTCAGAGAAGCTTCGAGTGACTTATTAGTGCAGTCGAATTCGTTGGCAATATGTCTATGTTGGTTTAAATCCAATTCGGCCTAATAATTCATCAATCCATCATGAGAGAATATAGTCTATTTGTCCTCATAAATGCTTGATACCAAAGGAACACTAAAATTTAAAACCTTCAACGTTTCATAAATCTTAAAATGATAAAAGGGATGTGAGACATGTCATTTCTCATTATGTTGTAGGCCTCCAATCAATAGAAAGAAAGAAAGAAAAAGTAATCAGATAATGCTTGCTTACGGCGGGAAGACAGAAATTGTGGACATCGTGTGACGTAGAAATGGATGGACCATGCATGAGAATTGATGGGTCCTGGAAATTAATGAACCCAAGCAAGCCGTGATTGATTAAAACCTTATGACTTGTGAGTTCATTTTGACGATGCGCAGATGCATGGAATGCGGCCATCGATTTAAATGAGGCGGCTAGTCTCTCCAAAGCGGTTTCAATTAAATTGAAAATGAAAGAAAGAAAGAAAAGAAAGAGTCAATTTTATTTGATTTTATGTTTTTTTTAAATTTCTAGTGGCGCCATGAGTAATTATAGAAGAAAAAATAAAAGGCAAATGATTTTTTTTTTTCTTGACTTCATGTTGCAGCTAAAAATTGAATGACGTTTACGATCCTTGATCACGACCACTTAAAAAGAGATAAATAAACAAGGTTTGGAGGATCTGGGGTGTACTCCAGGGAATCTATCCGATACCTAAGTCAGGGATGCTTTGAGAGACTTTTTATGTAACAGTAAAGTAGAGTTTAAAGTGAGATACCTTAATCTTTTCTCTGAATCATCATTTATAATGATGGAGTTTGACCCAAGAGTGATGTGCCATTTATTGACAAATTATGACGCAAGCGTGAATCGCTCCGATTGTTATAGCATTGGTGTAGATTGTTTTGGTCATCATGGAACTGGTGTCAATTGCTTTGTTTGAGTAGTTGACTTAGGTGGTAACTGCCCTCATCAATGTTGGGCTCTAATCTCCTCTAAACTTAGGATAAGTGATATATTTGGGGTATTTCAGTGCCAATGACACTTTATAAAATGTCATTGCACTCTGAATGTTTAAGTTAAAATGCATAATACTCCTTATAAAATGATTACCATATAGTCATGTTCAACTATTCAAAGGACTTATGCCGTTAATAATTGTCACAAAAGAGATATTATAATTTGCAAAGTTTGAAGGGAGAGAAATCAAAATAACAGTATCAGCCAAATTGATTAAGAAAAAAATAAGAAAAATTAATTGGAGTATTTTGTTGAAAACCATTTAATCGTTTGTAGTTCTACTAGACATATCGATCATGCTAATCCACCTACACAAGCATATTTTTAGCTACCCCTTGAATGATTTTAAAGTGACAGATAAATTGTAGATGACCAAGGTGACATCGTAATAATCATGGTCATTGACAAAAGTGATTTTGGAGAGAGCAATGGGAGAGGTGCCACTGATCGAGTCACAAAAAAAATAAAAAATAAAAAAGTTATTGTTGCCGATGGTATAATGGCAATGATTGGCGACATAAAAAATGCATCTATGTTGGCCCCAACTATAATTAGACCATTATGCTAAGTGAATTTTTTTGAATTGAAGGTTAGTTCATTAAAATTTCTTACCATAAATAATGGATGGGGGATATTGACTATTATATACCTGACGGTGGTTAATTATATAGTGATTGTTTTAGTTTAAGGGGAAATATGCAACCAGCTTTTAGTATAAGGAAATTTTATGTATTTTAGTCCATTTTTTATTACCTAATCAAATGATAATTTTATCTCTTCTTTAAAAATCAAGAGGTAAAATTTTAATTGAACATATTAAATAAATAAATCTAAAGTGCCACTTGTAGCCAGTAGCACATTCTTTTTTCTTCTTTTTCAAAATGGATTCCAAATAAGTTGAAGAGAAAATAAAAAAGAGAAATTTGTCACTACAATTGTCATTCCTTCTTTTTTCTTTTGGATAACGTACCGGATTTCCACGTGTCCATTTTACGGTCCGCGTGACTAATCTTGTGCCCCTTGATGTTGACCCCACAACTCCAAAGGGAGGGTAAATTCAGGAGTCCAGGGGCGGAAACGAACCTGGGAGGGTTTGAACACAATTGTCATTCCTTCTTGTAAACACCCCATTTTGTCTAGGACTAATATAACAAAAATTAGGTAAATTTTTTAATCTATAAAATAGAAAATATAGAAAATATTTCTGAATACAACATTTTCACATTAAAAGTTAAAAAAAAAGAAAAGAAATAGAAATTGAGACACATAAAGAGCTTTTTTTAGGGTGAGACAGACAGACACTGAATTGAGACACAAAGCGAACTAGAAAGGAATTGCTTATGAAAAGAATTGAGAGAGAATTACTAAAAGCTTAGGTAATTGAAATTGAGGAAGTGAAAGGAATGAAGGACTCAGAAGCTTGAATTGCAAAAGTAGTGAGAAATTGAGCCTAAAAATTTGAAGCAGCAGACTTAAAGATTGGAGGAGTTAGAAGACAGAGGTTTGTTTAAATTTTGTTTTTTTACGTTGATAATTAAAATTGAAAAAAAATTTAAATTTTAAATTTTGAGATTTGAATGTAATTAGGAATTTGTGATCCATATTTTATTATCTACATTTAGGTTCAATAACTTGGATTTGAGACCCTTCTCTGGGGCGTTGCAACAGCTTGACGATTCTGCAAGGGACCTTAGAGAGTCGAGCCATTAATTAATTATGAATTATCCTAAATATGAATTTAATGTTCTGTTTGATTACTTCATGATATTTTACTTGTAAATATGAATAATTAGTATGTACTTGTGAATATTTTACCTGTGTATATAACTTTTATATGTATGATGTGAATGAATGGATAAGCATGTGCATGGTGTGACGATGTGTTGGGATTAGGGGATAGGATTTTAAATTTATCTGAGTACACACACTTTCACAAGCTCTCTACCCAGACTTTACCCCTTCAAGAGTAGATAAGGGTGTAGTATCGTTAACTTTCATGAAGGTCTTCGGGGATGCGTGAACTACTCCACTCTATCTGTATTTTCTCCAAGCCCATTGGGTAAGGATAGGGAACATTCTAGGACCCTATTTTTGATAGGGAATAGAGCTTGAATTACACATATCTGACTCTAAATTCCTCCTTTAGAATAGTGCCTAGGGGAAAAACTCGTAAGCAGTGAATCCGCCTAGGGTTAAGATAGGAGCTTCATCCTTCGCCATAGGATTTAGTCCAGTATTTTGTATAGTTTTGAGTTTCTTTGTGTTGTTTCTCATAATTTGCATCCATTTTATACATGCACACCATTTAGCCAAAATTCTAAATTAGCCCGAAATCATCTCATAAACAACTTGATAGTGGTATATAATAGAGAAGGAATAAAGGTTTAATAGCATTTTGGATTCAGAAAGTCATTAGAAAAGTAGTTGGATTGAAGGAGTTGAGGTCATTGAAGAAGGAATGAGGGGTAACCTAGTCAAGTTGGTGCATCAATCGAATTAGTCCTCACAAATATTCAACCATTATGTCCTCAGATAGTTCCCACTCCTTAGATAGGATTTTTAGTTGTTAGGTTTTTCCTAAGCTTTAGACAAGAATGTGGAAGTTCAAAGACACTGTATACCTATAGTAAAAGGTAGGGTAGTAAAAGGTAGGATTGCGTAAAAGATTACTTAGCTGATAAAAGATCTTTCTAGAGCTGAATTGAATTCTCAATAGATAGGATAGTCTTTAGATACTAGCAGAGGAAAGGAAGTGTATCTGCAAGTCAAGGAGGAAAATTTTGTAGTTGCATGATGTACATCAAGAGATGAGATGGTTTGGACATCTTCATTAGGTGACAGGGTTTTTTTATAAGCATTTTGGCAAGGAGGTTGTTTTAGGTTACAATGCATAAGCACTCATGCATTTCATGTATGGTTATGCACACATAGTCATTGCCAATAGGTCATTACTCACATTCTAGTTGCCTTCAAAATCAGTGTGTTAGAGTGATAGGGCTAGAAATATAACTATGTTTGATCAAAATTCTAGGGTTCAAATATTGAGCATAATAAGGCAGTATCCCTACGCCCTTATATATAACACTAGAGGAAAGGCCAGAAGTGTAGGTAAGCATTTGGAAAGCCATAAGAAGGTCAGTCAGGAGGTTCGTGAGATTAAGGAGCAAATGAGTAAGTTGATGGAGATGCCTACAACTATGAATAAAGGGAAAGCTTTGCAATCTCCAAAACTTGTGGTTGAAGATGATCGTTTGTGTTGGCCTAACATGGTTTTTCAATCTTATTTTGATGATAACAAATAAAGGATGATTTAATATATGTGTTTAAGTGATGATGTTTCAGGTTTACTTATAGACCAAGTTCAAACTAAAGAAATGCAAATGAAAAGTTCAAAGCTTACTTGGGACTCTAAAGCTACATATTCAAAGACATCCAAAGAAGTTCAAGCAATACCAAAAAGATCAGAGAATGTGGAAACTTACAAGCTGACTCAAAGCTCAAGTCAAAGAGGACACAAAGCAAATATATCATGGAAGACTTGAAAACTAGAGTTTTAGGCTTAAAGAACATTGATGTAAGTACTCCATGTTTAAATATCTCATGAAATATGTTAAAGCTCTTTAGGGGTAATTATGGACTTAGAGACCTTATTTAAAATTTTAGAAAATTTTTTATAAGAAATCAAAGCAAGAGAGCAAAAAGAATTATTTGAAAACTAAAATGAAAAACTAGAAAACGGTCTGCCCAGACAACTGAGGTACACTGCCAGAAGACTAAAGAGTTGCCTTAGAAGACTAAAGTTTCACTTAAGTCTACTGAAGAATTTCTTTAGAAGACTGAAGAATTAGTTCAGTCTGCTGAAGATTTTTCTGTTGGAATACAGAACAGGCAATATACCCTCAGAAGATTGAACCCTTAGTTCAGTCATCTGACCCTGTGTCTAGACTAAAATTTTCAGTGTTTTAAGGTACTTCAAAAGACTGAACCTGACACTTCAGTCTGCTGAACACTGTTAACGACTAATTTTTTAAATTTTTTTTTAAAATTAAAAGAATGGTTTCTTGTGCCCCAAAATTTAAGAAAACTTGGGAGATACTCCAAGTAATCTTTGGCAACATGAAATTACTTTTGAAAACTTATAAATGCATGGTTTTAGCAAATTAAATTCAACAAGCAATTGAAAAATCTATGCCAAAGCTAAAAGCATACTCCCTTTATTAAAGTTCTCTCTTGCTCAATCTCCTGCAATACTCTTTTGCTGAAAACCTGAAGTGTTGATCATCAAACAACTGAGTTCTAATTGCTGATTCTCATTTAGAGAAGTAACTTGGTGAAATCTTACTTGAACTTCATTCTATTTTAGTTTGATATTTGAATATTGAAGTATATTAGTACTTTTAAATTGTACTAATCAACTCTGTTGTGAGAGTGTTTTTGTACACCATATTGTTTCTTGCTTCTTGTAGTTCTTTAACGATTTCAGGTTGTTGGATCGTTGGACCAAGCGTGGGGTATCGCTTGGAAAGGGATCTCTTCCTTTAAAGAGGGAATTGTAACGGTTTGCTCTGCTCGGAAAGGAGTGCTCTAGTGGAATCCTTGGGTGGTATTGGCCCAAGGCGAGGACGTAGGTTGGGGATAAGCCAAACCTCGTAAAAATCTTGGTGTCTCTCTTTCCTTACTCTTTATTTTCAGCATCTATATACATTGTGTTGTGTGTATGCTAAGTGCAGGTAGCTGAGATCAAAGCTGAGATTAAAAGAAGAGTTTTAATAAAAGAACGTACGTTTTGATTAAACTTTTGCAGAAACCTAAAAAGGGAGTACATTGTTTAATTGTTTGCGGAAATCTTTATTAAGAAGAGTGCAAAAAATTTCATTTAATACAACGCTAGAAACAAACTCATACATTCACAGGGTTGCAAAAGCTGAAAGTGCTAAAGAGCTGCATACTTTATCGTGGTTTGGTATCTTTGCCTATTTACTTTAAAGTTGTTGATTGGCTTTTGGTTGATTGAGTTTTGATTACTTGTGTTGTGTTTTGGTTTGTAGATTGAATAAGTAAATAAGCCTATGCTGTGTGATTGTTAAATTAACAAAAAGGTAAAGAATTTATAAAAGGTATTAAAAGAAAATTTTAATAACCCAATTCAACCCCCCTCTTGGGACTACATCCCAACTTTCAATTGGTATCAGAGCCGTGTTATAACAAATCTTAAATAGTAGTTATATAAAGATCTATATGGCACACCTAGGAGTAGCTCCCTTTGGAGACGGTCAATTCTCAACTAGGTCTCCCATCTTTTGTGGTATAAACTATACTTTTTTGGAAACAAAGAATGAGGATATATATATTCAAACCATGGATTGGAAAGCATGGAAGGTTGTCACACATGGTGACTACATTCCTACTAAACTTGTAGATGACAAAGAAGTTCCTAAAGAAGAAAAAGAATTGACCGACAATGATTACAAAATGATGCAAGGAAACTCTAGTGCCATGAATGCACTATATTGTGCTTTAGATGTTCATGAGTTTAATAGGGTCATGACATGTAAGTTAGCCAAAGAAATTTGGGACAAGCTAGAAGTTACTTGTGAATGAACTATAGATGTTAGAGATAGTAGAATGGACATGCTCACAAGCGAGTATGAGGCTTTCAAGATGAACCCGAATGAAACCATCATTAACATGTATACTAGGTTCACTCATATCATAAACTCCCTTAATGCCTTAGGAAAGAATTTCACAACTTATGAAATGATTTAAAAAATCCTTAGGAGTCTTCCACCCATTTAGGAACCTAAAGCCAGAACTATTATGGAAGGAAGAAACCTTAAGAATACCTCTCTAGATGAACTCATTGGATCTCTTCTCACCTATGAGATGACTATGAATGAAAGAAATGCTGAAAACAAAAATAGAAAATCTATAGCCCTTAAGCCAGCAAAAGAAAGCTCTAGTGAAGAAGAGGAAGATTCAAGTGACTTAGATGATGAAGAACTAGCATTCATTACTGAGAGGTTTGGAAAATTCTTTGAAAGAAACAAAAAGTTTGCTAGAAAGTTTAAAGGGTCAAAATATGAAAAAGGAGAAAATAGCAAAAAGGAAAATAAGAAAAAACCCGCTACTTGTTACAATTGTAAAAAGGTAGGACATATTAAACCCGATTGTCCACAGCTCAAAAAGGATGCCAAAAAGAAGAAAAAGAAGGAGATGAAAGCTACTTGGGATGATAGCAGCTCAAGTGAATCAGAGAACGAATCAAGTGAACAAGAAGTGACCAACATATGTGTTGGCCTAACTGGGTTTTTCAATCAGTTTTGGTGATAACAAACAAAGGATATTCTAACTTGGAATGGTTGAGGAGTGGTGTTTCAGGTTTGACAAGAAAATAAGGATCATTATGGACCATCAAGCTACATTAATTAACAAGTGATCCAAGAGAAGCTCAAAGCAGCACTAGATTAATCAAAGCATGGGAAACTAAAACTACCTCAAGCTAAAGTCCAAGGGATTTCAATGTAACCATGAAGTGGATGATTTCAAACTTAGGGTACAAGGTTTTAGGATGAGTAATGTAAGTACTTCAAAGTTAAATATCTATTAAAATATCATTTGAAGCTCTTTAGGGGAATTATATGGACTTAGAAACCTATTTTAAAACCCTGAAAAATGTTTTATAAAAGAATAAAGAAAGAGAGCGAAACATATTTTGAAATGGAAATGAAAAATTAGAAAATAAACTACTCAGAAGACTGAAGTTTCTGCTCAGAAGAATAAGTTCAGTCGTCTGAAGAATTATTGGTGAAACACAAAAACTGGCAGAAGCACCTTAGAAGATTGAACTCTGACTTCAGTCGTCTGAACCCGACACTTTAGAAGTCTGAACCCTAACCTCGGTCGTCGGACCCTGTATCTAGTTCAAAATTTTCAAAGGTTAAGGAACTTCAGAAGACTGACCCCGAAGGTTCAATCGTCTGAACACTGTTAACGGGAAATTTTTTTAAAAGTTTTAAATTTTAAATATCAGTTGCTTGTGCCTCAAAATTTCTAAAAACTTGGGAAATACTCCAAGTAAACTTGGGAAACACGAAAACACTTTTGAAAGCCTATAAATACATGGTTTTACAAATCAAAACATACCAAGAATTAAAAAATCTGCTCTAAGCTTTCTTGCATACAAAGTTCCTACTTGCTCAACTACTTGCAATCTGAAAGTGCTAGCATTCTGAAAGTGTTGATCATAAATCCTCGAGTTCTACATACTGATTTCTTATCTGGAGAAAAGGGAACTTGGTTAATTCTAATCTTGGGCTTCGAATTGTATTTCATTCTTGTTATTTAAATTCTAAAGTATATAGATTTGAATTGTACTAATTTGCTTTATGTGTGAGCACTCTTTGTACACATCCTCTTGCTAGTTATTGGACGATTCCAAACTTGTTGGATCGTTGACCGAATGAGAGTACATCGTTTGGAGAGGCGAGCTCTAGCATACTTGAAGGAGTGGTTGTAAAGGTGTTGTTCCACTCGGTAAAGGAGCTATGATAGTGGAATCCTTTGATGGTTTGCCAAAGGCGAGGACGTAGGCTGTGTTGAAGCCGAACCTCGTAAAATCTTTGTGTCTCTCTCTCTTCCTTACTCTTTATTTTCAGCACATATAAATTGTGTGGATGATTTAATTTCTTAATTATATATACTATGTATATTTGGAAATCAAGTAAACTTAAAGTCTAATTTTGATTTGTGATTGCAGAAACCGAAAGGGAGTATGTTGGTTTAACCATACTTTACGGAAACCATAAGGGAGTACGTTACTTGGTTAATACCCAAAGATAAATTTACTAAGAGTTTATTTGAATTCTGAATTTTGGGAAGAGTGTGAATGCTTTGTTGAATATTAAGTTGAGAAAAAAATTACATTCTCTACAGGGCTTACGAATTCGCATATGTAGGGTTGCAAACAAAATAACCATCTTGACTGGATATTGTGGTTGATTAAAAAATTGATTGGTTTGGTTGATTGATTGATTACTTGATTGTTTAAAAAACTTTATTGGTATATTGTTGTGGATTGGATATTATTTTAAGTATTGGTTGTGTATTTGGTAAATCAACAAGAAGTCAAGAATACATTAAAAATAAGTAAAAGAAATTTTTAAATCCAATTCACCCCCCCTCTTGGGACTACACCTTAGTTTTCAATATGCTTCATGGTGCACGATGATGAGGTAAATTCCTATTACAATTCATCCGATGAATCAAGTGAAAGTTCGTGTAGTGATTCTTGCAATAATATGCCATTGTACAAAGAAATGCAAGCTGAACTTTTTGCTTTGCACAACAGATTTGTAAAAGTCACAAAAAGGAACATTGCTTTAAAAGAACAAAATGAATCACTCAAAAATCAACTTGACACATTAAAATCAGTTGAAAAAGAAAAAAAAATCACATATTGACGAACTTATGAAGAAGATAAATGACTTATCTCAAGAGATAGTTAAATTACAAGTGAATGGTCAAAGTAAGAAAGACTTAGAAATAAAGGACCTTAGAGACAAAGTTGAAGACAAAGAGAAAATCATATACAATTTTACTAAAGGAAAGGAGAACTTTGAAAAGTTTCTAGGTAAACAAAAGATGCCACTAGACAAAGAAGGAATTTGATTTAATGGAACTGAGAACAAAAAGAAAAGAGGTCTTTATATGGAATATTTTTTCAAAGAATCAAAATACTATGCAAGCACATCCTCAAACAACATCTATCAACACACTACATGCTTCTTATGTAAGAAAGAGGGACACATTAAATTTGATTGTCCATTTAAAAGAAAGAATGTAAAAATAAAGAAAGTATGGAAAATTAAAGAAAACAAAAATGAATGAAAGAAGTCTAAGAAAGTTTGGATTCCTAAGAGTAACACATTGAATACTTCTTGTAGGTTTGCCTTAGGACAACCACATCAAAATACAAATGGTACTTAGACAGCGGGTGTTCGAGGCACATGACCAGAGATAGATCCAAATTGACCACACTCATGCTAAAAGAAGGTGGATACATCACTTTTGGAGACAATATAAGGGTAAAATCATTGGGACTAGTAAGATAGGTAAAGCACCTTCCCTTACCATTGATGATGTGTTATTAGTAGAAGGGTTAAAGCATAATCTCTTAAGCATAAGCCAATTAAGTGACAAAGGGTTTGATGTAACCTTTAAACAAGATAAATGTGTTGTTGAAAATAGATAAAAACATAATGTTCTCTTCACCGCTCAAAGAATTAATAATGTATATTACATAAACTTTGAAAAGATGAAATCTCAAAATATCACATGTTTAGTAACTACGAATGAGGCTAGTTGGTTATGACATAGAAGATTAGGACACGCTAGTATGGACCTATTATCAAGATTAGCTAAAAGGAACTTAGTTAGAGGACTTCCAGGTACTAAGTTTATTAAAGATAAAATATGTGATGCTTTTCAATTAGGAAAACAAACTAAGTCCAGCTTTAAGAAGAAGAAACATATCTCCACTAGCAGACCCCTAGAGCTTGTTCACCTAGATTTGTTTGGACCAACTAGGACACAAAGTCTAGGAGGAAAACAATATGCTTTCGTCATCGTTGGTGACTACTCTAGGTTTACCTGGGTAATCTTCTTGGCCTCAAAATATGAAGCATGCAATATGTTAATAAACTTATGTAAAAGACATCAAAATGAAAAAGGTTATGACATTTTGAACATAAGAAGTGATCAAGGAAAAAAATTTAATAATAAAGACATTGAAAAATTCTGCAATGAACATGGAATTATCAGCACCAAGAACTCCACAAAAAAATGGAGTTGTAGAAAGAAAGAATAGAACCCTTCAAGAAATGGTTAGGACAATGTTCAATGAAAACAAACTACCTAAATATTTTTGGGCTGAAACAGTTAACACCACATGTTATGTGATAAATAGAGTGTCTATAAGATCAAGTTTAAATAAAACTTGTTGACTCTACGAGTCCAATCTAGTTTTGATAATGACATATCTCTTGGTATTTGATATGTGCATTGAGTTTGTGAACATGAACTATTTTAAGCATGCACGAAAGGATAATGAGTCATGGAAGCCATAAAGTAAAGCTGACATATCTTGGCACGATCCATGGAGTTCAAAGAGTACAAAAATCAAGATGCAAGCGGCAAAGTTCAAGAACATCTTGGGAATGGGTATTTAGAATTCATGTACTTACATTTTCATATGATTTAATTTGAGGCTCAACATAACTTAGAATGACTTTAGGATTCATGCATTTCATGTATATCATTAAGGGACTTTCATGGACTTAGAAGTACTTTTAAAATCATGGAAAATATGTTTTATAGAAGACCCAAGAAAGAGAGCAAAGCATATTTTTAAATTAGAAAATAAAATTTAAGAAAAAGGGCACTTCGGTAGCCTAAACTCAACTTTAGTTGCCTGAAGAATTTCTTCGGTAGCCTGAAAATTAAGTTCGGTAGCCTGAAAAATTAATGGTGAAATAGAACCTAGCCAAGGCACTTCGGTAGCCTGAAGTCAACTTCAGACGCCTGAGCTGGCACTTTAGGAGCATGAACTGTACTTTAGTAGCCAGAAGTCGCGGGAAAGTTTAAAATTCAGATTTTTATTAACAGAACTCGCGAGCTTTTTCTTTGATCCAACGATTGAGATAAATCCTAAGGGTAAGACACTATAAATATTGAATATCTAAACCCTAGAACGAAGCTAAGAGACACACAAGAAGAGAAGAACACATCTTATTGAAAGAGAATAGAGAAACTTGAGCTGATTGATATACGATTGCCTGCACTTCATTCTACACATTGTCTTTGAGCAAATCACTTCAGAAAATTAGAAGGGAACTCATGTATACATTTTGTATTTCATCTTGGTATTGAGGTTTGGTGATTCAAGTTATTTTTTTTTCAAGAGCTTCTCATCTCATCATTTGCTATTGAATATCTTTAGAGAATTTGATCTTGAGCATTCTTAACAATATAGAGATTTTGTTTGACAAGTTCATTACTTGAAAAAGTTTACTTTGTCGTTGAGATATATATTTTTCAAAGAACCACTCATTTAGAAATCTATAGTTTAAATGTGCTGAGTGATAGAGAGTGTGTAAACTTTATATATTATCTAAATAATCTCACTGCTTGATAAAGGTTTTTATCATTGGTTAAAAAGATTGGTTTCTAGTGTGTGTTTGTTAAAGGATCTATATTTTAGATATATTAATGTTTGATTAAATATCCTTGGTATTTATAAATATACATCTTATTGAGGGATATTTTCTTGAAAAATAATATATTCAGTTTGTGAGCATTGAACATCATTATCTATATATATGTATTGACTCATTACAAAGATCATTGTGTGATTGAATACTTGAAAAAAAGTAGTTGATTTTGATTGATCCAATATTCGAGATGAAGTTTATTTTTTACCAAGTGAACAAGAACCCTAAAATTCTCCAAAGTGCTTAAATATATCTGTTTTTTGGGGAGATTTGATAAAAAGGAATTTGTGTGTTGAAACATATCATACATAGACGATTGTATCATTTCCTACATTCTAAGCTTCAAGTTATATCATATGCTAATGTATTAGGAATTTGAATTGTACTCATGAGCTTTTTTTAGAAGCAACATTGAGTGTTTGTAGATTTGAGCCTAAATTGTAATCACGGTTCGGGTTGTGAACTAGGCTTGAGGAGGAAGTTGTACCTCTTGTAAGTAGCGGATTGGGAGGGAGCTGTACCTCTTGTAAGCAGCGGATTATGAGGGAGTTGTACCTCTTGTAAGCAGCAGATTGTGAGGGAAGCTCTGTCCCAATTTAAGGAACATGAATTTTAGTGAAATCCTTGAGTGGGTTGCTCGAGGCGAGGACGTAGACCGAATTGGCTGAACCTTATTGATAAAATAAATTTAATTCAGTCATAAATCCCAGCAATTGATTTGTTAAAAATACAAATATGGATTGAGTGGTAAATATATTCAAATAATTTTTAAAATAGCCAATTCACCACCCTCTTGGGATTACACCTAATTCAACAAAACTCCCTACGAATTATAGGAAGAAAGAAGACCCAATATAGCTTACTTTCATGTGTTGGAATGTAAGTGCTTTGTGCTTAATGACAAAGATGACTTAGGGAAATTTGATGCTAAGTCGAATGAGGGTATTTTCCTAGGATATGCAGCAAATAGCAAAGCATATAAAATCTACAATAAGAGAACACTCACAATTATTGAATCAATCCATGTAACGTTTGATGAAGCTAATCCTTATACTAAAACAATTCAAATTGAAGAGAAAGATGATTCGTTACAAAAACTAGAAAATTTAGATATTGAAGAAGTCAAAGAAAAAGAAGAGAATAATGAAGAAACTCCAAAAGAAAATCCTATTGAAAATTCTGAATTACCAAGGGAATGGAAATATGTAAGAAATCACCCCAAAGATCAAATAATAGGAGAACCTACAAGAGGAGTAACTACTAGATCATCTTTGAAAAACCTATGTAATCACTATGCATTCTTATCTCAAGATGAACCCAAAAATATTGAAGAAGCTCTAAATGATGATTCATGGATAATAGCCATGCAAGAAGAACTGCATCTTCTCGAAAGAAATAGAGTATGGAAACTAGTTCCAAGACCCGTTGACCACTCAATAATAGGAACAAAATGGGTATTTATGAACAAAAAGGATGAAAGTGGAATAGTTGTAAGAAATAAGGCAAGACTTTTTGCACAAGGATACAATCAAGAGGAAGGAATAGACTACGATGAAACTTTTGCTCCTGTAGCTAGGTTGGAAGTCATAAGATTGTTGTTAGCATATGCATCACATAACAAATTCAAATTATATCAAATGGATGTAAAAAGTGTCTTCCCAAATGGATTCATAAAAAAGGAAGTATATGTGAACCAACCACCAGGCTTTGAAGACATTCAATATCCCGATCATGTATTTAAATTGACTAAAGCCTTATATGGTTTGAAACAAGCCCCTAGGGTTTGGTATGAAAGATTAAGTGGATTTTTATTAGAAAATGAATTTTCTAGAGGAAAAGCGGATAGTACATTGTTCATCAAAACTAAGAAGAAAGACAAATCTATGTGAATGACATCATATTTGGTGCAACAAATGAAAACTTATGTAAGGAATTTGCAAAATGTATGCAAGATGAGTTTGAAATGAGCATAATGGGAGAATTAAACCACTTCCTTGGACTACAAATCAAGCAAGCCAAAAATGGAACTTTTATAAATCAATCAAAATATATAAAAGACATGGTGAAGAAATTTGATATGGAAGGAAGTTAGCTCATTGGAACTCCCATGAGTACCTCAATAAGCCTTGATAAGGATGAAAAAGGAAAAGCCGTAGATATGAAATATTATTAAGGCATGATAGGAAGCTTGTTATATTTGACTGCAAGTAGATCGAACATAATGTTTAGCATTTGTATGTGCTCTAGATTTCAATCCGCTCCCAAAGAATCTCATCAAATAGCTATTAAAAGAATACTAAGATACTTGATAAGAACTCTAGACCTAGGATTATGGTGTCCTAAGGACACTAGTTTTGAAATGATTAGTTACTCAAATGTGGACTATGCAGGTTGTAAAATCGATGGATAAGTACAAGTGGAACTTGTCACTTCCTAGGATGGGCTTTTGTCTCTTGGTTCTCCATGAAACAAAATTTTGTAGCATTATCCACAGCCGAAGCTGAATATGTAGCTACTGGAAGTTGTTATGCACAAACCCTATACATGAAACAACAACTAAATGGCTATAATTTATAATATACAACAATTCCAATCAAGTGTGATAATACAAGTGCTATAAATATATCCAAAAATACTATATCACATTCTAGAACAAAACATATTGATATAAGACACCATTTTTTAAGGGATCATGTTCAAAAAGGGGATATATCACTTGAATTTATTAATACAAATAATCAATGGGCAGACATCTTTACAAAACCTCTCAACGAAGAAAGATTTATAACTATTAGAAGAGACCTTGGATTACTATATAGTAGGGAAGTGGTTTAGGAAGAATTCAAAATTAGAAAAGAAGGAAATTTGAAAATCTTTAAGACTTCAGACGATTGAACACTGTAGCACTGAAGGTTCATACGACTGAACCTGGTCTTCAGTCTTTTGAGATGCTACTGCTTGTTCAGTTTCCTGTTTTGAAAATCTTCAGAAGACTGAAGTAAATCCTCAGTCTTCTGAAGTCGCGGGGTTTATATATTTAAACTCTTTAAAACCCTAACTTTAGCCTTCTGAACCCTATTCCATCACTCCTCCAAAGCTCTCTTTCTATCTCCTTCAATTCTCACCCAAAAACTCTTGAATCCAAGGCTTCAATCAAGTTTCTAAATCACCACTTACGGATTCTAGGGTTTCCTAAACTGATTTTTGTTAGCTCTCTGACATTCACAATGCCTCGCAAAAAAGAAAATGGCTAATTGAGGTAGGTCTACTGGAAGAGATGACAACAACATAGAGAGATGGTTAATTGCACCTCAAGCTAAGCTCCGTTACCGTGCTTCTCTCCGTTCCACCAATCCCATTCTTGGTAAAGTTATCGATATTTCTTTATTCGATGAAGAATTCCCTAAAATACTTCCATTGTTTAGGGACATAGGTTGGTTGAACTTTGTAATTCATCAAGCGAAGGCATGTTTCAAAACCTTATCAAAATTTTTTATGCCAAGATGGTTTTTGGTGACGGAGTTTTATCAACTAAGGTTTGGGGTAAGAAAATTATTTTAACCCCTCAAATCTTAGCTCCTATTTTAAATATCACTCCAGGTGAAAATTAGTGTCCTACTTTTTCTCAGTCTTGGATTTTGGAACAAGACTTCACCCTTGAAACCTTTTTGCCCCTAGTTATGGAAAATCATCCTGTGTATTTTTGGCATCCTCTGTTGTATAAATAACTAAATCTTAAAGCCCAAATCCTTCATAAAATTGTTTTGTACAAAATTTTGCCCAAAACTGCCTCCTTTGTTGTTCATCTATCATATGTCAAATGCTTTGTGTTATGGTGTCTCCTTAAAGGCAAGAAACTCGATTTGGCTAGTCTAATCATAAAATGGATGTGGGCTAAACTAGAAGCTACTAGGGTGACTCTTCCCTAGGGAGGTGTGTTAAACCTCATTTTTGCTAAGCTCAATATCTCTACTCCATATGAAGTGTTCATCAAAAGCACACGCTACGATCTCTTCCAATCCACCACCTTGAAACAAATGGGCTATGATAAAGGTGATCAAGGCTGGTACTCAAAAGGAGGTAGGCCTTAAAGGGTACCACCAGCAGCTCCTCCTCCTCCTCCAGCACATGATCAGGGCCCTCCGACAGACACACCTTCATGGTTTATGGCTCTTCAGAATGACTTCTCCCCCTTTTAGTCGTGATATGAGGTCCGGACTCCAGAGCCTTCAGGAGCAGGTCTCCTCATTTGATCAGCACTTAATCCAAATTGAGGAACATCAAGCTAGTTCCTCCTGAGGTGGTGATCCCATGGACACCAGCTTCGCCCCTCGCAGTGATAATGAAGATTCTGAAGGGCAAAATGAGGACGATGATGATGAGGAAAGAAATGAAGAAGAGGAAGATGCTGAGGAAGAAGAAGAAGATGAGGAAGAAGAAGAACAAGATGATGCTGATAGTTGAACTATTAGAACTTAAGAATCGTTTATGATGTATTAAATTGATGAACATTTGTCTTTTTGGATATATTAAGTATTTTGATGTAAAACACTTAGCTTGTTGCTTTGCTTGAAATTTCCTTGCTTATCTATGCTTGTAATGATTTTTTTTTTTTACTTATCTTATGAATTTTTTCTCCTACCCCTCGATTGTTTTTGCATGATGTCAAAGGGGGAGAGAATACTATAAGCAAAGATGAATTATTGTAAGCAAAAGATGAATTACATGGCAATATGACTTTTGAATATTTTGAGCAACATATGCATTTTGAGCAACATATGGATTATGAAACAAATTTGAAGATATTAAAGTATATGCTAAAATATGAAACATGAATGAGTGTTAAAATTGAAATATGAAAGAACTGAAATATGAAAGAAGTTAAAGCACACTACATATGATATAATGAAATATGCTGGATTGTGTATGCTTGATTGTGTTCATTTGCTAAAATTGTGGTTTTCGTTGAACTTTATCATATTTGATATTATCACTTTTCAAAATTATTAAAAGGAATGCTTATTGTAAAGGGGAGTCTTTTCAAAGTAACCCTCATCTTTGCTCCTTATTTGTCATCATCAAAAAGGGGGAGATTGTTGGCCTAACATGATTTTTTAGTCTTGTTTTGATGATAACAAATAAAGGATGATTCAATATGTGTGTTTAAGTGATGTTGTTTCAGGTTTACTTATAGACCAAGTTCAAACTAAAGAAATGCAAATGAAAAGTTCAAAGCTTACTTGGGACTCTAAAGCTACATATTCAAAGACATCCAAAGAAGCTCAAGAAATACCAAAAGGATAAGAGAATGTGGAAACTTAAAAGCTGACTCAAAGCTTAAGTCAAAGAGGACACAAAGAAAATATATCATGGAAGACTTGAAGATTAGAGTTTTAAGCTTTAAGAACATTAATGTAAGTACTTCATGTTTACATATCTCATGAAATATGTTGAAGCCCTTTCGGGGTAATTATGGACTTAAGACCTTATTTAAAACTCTGGAAAATGTTTTATAGGAAATCAAAGCCAGAGAGCAAAAAGAGTTTTTGGAAAACTAAAATGAAAAACTAGAAAATGGTCTGCCAAGACGACTGAAGTACACTGCCAAAAGATTGAAGAGTTGCCTTAGAAGACTAAAGTTTCACACCAGTCTACTGAAGAATTTCTTCAGAAGGTTGAAGAATTAATTCAGTCTGCTGAAGATTTTTCTATTGGAATATAGAATAGGTAGTATACCCTTAGAAGACTGAACCCTTAGTTCAGTCATTTGACCCTGTGTCCATACTAACATTTTCAGCGTTTTAAAGTACTTCTAAAGATTGAACCCAACACTTTAGTCTACTAAACACTGTTAATGGCTAATTTTTTTTAAATGTTTTAAAATTCAAAAAAAAATGTTTCTTGTGCCTCAAAATTTATGAAACCTTAAGAGATACACCAAGTAATATTGGGCAATGTGAAATTACTTTTGGAAACCTATAAATACATGGTTTTAACAAATTAAATTCACCAGGCAATTGAAAAATATGTGTCAACGCTGAAAGCATACTTGCTCTCTTAAAGTTCTTTCTTGCTTAATCACTTGCAATACTTTTTTTCTAAAAAATTGTAGTTGTGATCATCATACAACTGAGTTCTAATTGTTGATTCTCATCTGGAGAAGGAACTTGGTGAAATCTTACTTGAGCTTCATTCTATTTCAGTTTGATGTTTGAATATTGAAGTATATTAGTGCTTTTAAATTGTACTAATCAGCTCTGCTGTGAGCGTGTCTTTGTACACCATATTTTTTCTTGCTTCTTGTAGTTCTTTGACGATTCCAGGTTGTTGGATCATTTGACCAAGCATGGGGTATGGCTTGGAGAGGGATCTCTACTTTAAAGAGGGAAATGTAACAATTTGCTCCGCCCAGAAAGGAGTGCTCTAGTGGAATCCTTGGGTGGTATTGGCCCGAGGCGAGGATTTAGGCTAGGGATAAGCCGAACCTCATAAAAATCTCGGTGTCTCTCTTTCCCTACTCTTTATTTTCAACATCTATATATATTGTGTTGTGTGTATGCTAAGTGCAGGTAGCTGAGATCAAAGCTGAGATTAAAAGAAGACTCTTAATAAAAGAAAGTACATTTTGGTTAAACTTTTGCAGAAACCTAAAAAAGGAGCATGTTGTTTAATCATTTGCGGAAATATTTATTAAAAGAAGTGCAAACAATTTCATTTAATACAGGGCTTGAAACAAACTCATACATTCACAGGGTTGCAAAAGCTGAAAGTGCTAAAGAGCTGCATACTTTATCTTGGTTTGGTATCTTTGGTTGTTTACTTTAAATTTGTTGATTGGTTTTTGGTTGATTGAGTTTTGATTACTTGTGTTGTGTTTTGGTTTGTGGATTGAATAAGTAAATAAGCCTATGATGTGTGATTTTTAAATTAACAAAAGGGTTAAGAATTTATAAAAGGTATTAAAAGAAAATTTTAATAACCCAATTCACCCCCCTCTTGGTACTACACCTCAACATTCAATTTGTTTCCACTAGGATTCACACCAGGTAGTGGAAATCCTTCATCATAACCAGTAAATATAGGCTCAAAGCCAAGCTCATACCCGTTTGCTCCAATGGCATCTATCTTCGGGTTCCAACCAACAAGGAATATGCAAGGACTGCCAATTATAATTCCTAGAGGAAAGGGAATAGTCAGGGAAAAGAATTAAAGAACAAGCCCCTAGCTTGGAGGTGAACCATCGGTATAAAGGATTGGAGGAGTGCTTGTAAGCCATAGAAGGTACAAACATGTTTAGATTAGTGGACGCGTTTGACCTATGTTTAGTGCCTAATGTGATACTATCCCTGAAGTTCAAAGTCTCAAATTTTGAGAAGTTCAACGGGTTCAAGTGTCTGGTAATTTATTTGAAGATGTATTGTCAGAAAATGGTTGCGTATGCCGATAATGATTGGCTATTAATCCATTTTTTTTAGGTGGCTTGATTGGGGCAACCATAAGATAGTATATCTAGTAGGACCGTACAAAGATCCATACCTTGAAGTATCTAGCTCATGCTCTTATTGCCCAGTATAGGTATGTGATTAAGATGGCTCCCGACAAGTTGAATTTGCAGTACATAGAGAAGTTGGCAAGTAAATCATTTAAAGAATATGCTTAATATTGTGAATGAACTCGGAATTGCACAACAGAATTTAAGCACAACAATAATGAAGAACAAACATGGAACACACACACAAAGTATATCTAAAAGCAAGAACAACAATGCAAAGACATATGTGGTTCAACAAAGCCTACATCCATAGGAGCAATTGACAAAGGTTTTCACTATGAAAATGTCAAAATACACAATATAATACAATTCACAATGATCTTCCTCTCTTACTTTTACAAAATATACCCAGAATGGTATATTTATAAACACTTCAAAGGTCTCCCTCCAAACACCCAACCATATTAACGTTCACATTCAAAATTTGAAATCAGCTTCATTGCCTTGAGCTAAACAGTCAATTGATTAGGCCAAACAGTCAATTGTTTTAGATAAAATGTAATTGTTTGAATTTTGGATCAAAGCATCGAATGATTTGACCAAACAGTCGATGGTTTTTTGCTGCACCTCAGCACAAGTAACTTTCAACTATGTTTCCTTCCTTGTTTATGCACTCCATCAAGTATATGAGCCATAGAAACACAACAATCTCCACTTTGGCGAGTATAAGCCCCCTAGGAGAACTTGAAAACATAGCTTATTGTTCCATCTTGACCTTGGAACGTTAGGTTGGGTCTGTCTCCCTTCTAGCACTTGGAGACATGATGTAACATCCTCAAAATTCTTACCATTTATATATATATATATATATATATATATATATATATATATATATATATATATCTGTGTATCTACATCCATACCTAAGCAGCGGAAACACAAATCATACAACCATTTACATATATACTATACAATACCAGAATCCAGTATATACAGACGATAGTCATACAAAATACCCCTCCAGTATCATCTACTTAAAAATATACACAACTTTGTCAAAAACTCATCTTATAACCAGGGTGATCAAAACACCCTTTATCCGCGAGCCTGATCTGCTCGCCTAACTGGCTCCCCTGAAAAATGTTAAAGTAATGGGGTGAGTCGACGCTCAGTAAGTGGAAATATGCTATTACTAGTGTATGGCAACTAAGCTAAGGATACTTTTAAATAGTAGCTAAACTGTAATGTAATAAATAATCTGTAAAGCATATCTTTCTTTCACAATTTAAAATATATTGTATCATCTATATTTTCAACTTTTCATACTGATAATATCATACTATACTCATCATATACTGTAAAACTGTATACATATACATAACTGTGCTTTATCCCTAGGATTTTGTACGTCATGATTTGACCCCTCATGACAGGGTTGTGCGGCCCGTAGGCCGGACTTCATCTGGTTGGCCCTCCAGATAAGTCAATATACTCTACACTACCTCAGCTTGGCCAAACTGCATCCACTCCTAGGCTCGGGACTAGCTACTACCTCGTCAAACCGGACCCCTCCACCCAGTGAACTGGGGAGCTGCAACCTCTCTAAGCACAGCAGACGGTACCCACACACTATTTGAGATATGTGGTTGCACTCTATCTGTACATAGTAACGGTACCATGCTCTGTAATCTATATCTGTACTGTATTTTTCTGTAATCTTTCCATAGGGATCTGATACTATATACATATATACATATATACTCTTTTACTGTTTTCATCATATTTCCAAAATTACCATAACGCTATCTTTCGGTACTGTAAATACTGTAATCTCTATATACTGTATCTGCAGCATCTTGATGCTACCTCTGTATCTCTATCTATATACTCTGTCTGTATACTCTGTATGTTATGGTAATCGAAAACATGACATGGTATAACTCTGTATATACTGTTCTGTATAAAGCTGTGATATGCATGCTGATCTGAATAAAACTATATACATGTATATGTATATATATATATATATATATATATCTGTCTCATGAAACTATTCGTATAAAAGTTGTATATGCATGTACATTTCTCTGTATAATCTCTGTGAACATATATCTATATCTGTATATTCTGTATAATTCCATATACTGGGAAAAACTATATAAATTGGATATATTGTCTATATCTATGTATTCGGTATAGTATGATACATTATAAAAGCTATATAAATTTCTTCATCTCATGAAAATCTACTTAGGCCACACAAGCATTTGAACTCATATTCTATAAATACTGTACAATAAACTGGTATAAATATATGTCTATGAAATCTTTGATAGCATTATGAAAACTCCTAACATAGCATATTTCCCTTACCTTAACTCTGAAAATCCCCTATAAAATTCTGGCTCTATACCCGCAGGGTTCCTAGCTCAACATCTTGAAAACACAATCTCCCAAAACAAAATATCAGTATTTTCTTACCTATAACATTTCTTATAACTGAGGAAAAGAAAAATACTGAACAAAATGCCTTACCCTGAGATTGGGACAAAATCCAAACCAACTTTTCCAATGATCAGCTCTGGCATACTTGCAAAGAACTTCGCCAGGAGTGTCGTGGTAGCCTCAGATCTTCAATCCGACGAGACACAAGCCCGGAAATGAAGAGAGAAGTGAGAGAGGGACATAGTGAGAGAAAGGAGAGAGAGGGGGGCTGAAAATGGATAAAAATTTGAGTTTTTCACTATTTATAGGGCCAAATTCGTTAACGAGACACGTCACCTCGTCGACGAGTCCTTCAATAATTTCATTGACGAAATTCCACCCTCGTCGACGAATTTCAGGTTGCCCCAAAACCTCTCTCGGTATTTTCTCATCGATGAGATGTGGTTTCGTCGACGAAATCCCTTATGAACTTGCCGACGAATCCCCTGTATTCATCGATGAACCCTGTGCAAAAATCCCGAGTTGTTACACATGAAGTAAGTCCAAGTAATGCTTGAACTTTTTAGTAGTAACCAGTTTTGTCAAAATGTCCGTCGTATTTTCATATTTGTGAACCTTCTCCAATACAAGTTCACCTGAAGTAATCAATTCTTAAACCCTATGGAACCTTGCATCAATATGCTTGGTTCTAGTATGGTACACTTGATTCTTCGCCAAATAGATAGAACTCTGATTATCACACGTAGCACAACCCCACTTTGCTGTATACCCAACTCTTCGACCAAATTGGCAAGTCATAAGGCTTCCTTTGCAGTTTTGGCAACTGCCATATATTCATATTTAGTTGTAGACAATGCACCAAGTATTATATCATGGACCTCAAACATATAGGTCCTCCCACAAGGGTAAATACATAACCCATTGTAGACCTTCGTTCATCAATATCCCTTGCATAATCAACATCAACAAACCCCATAACTAATGGACTAGCTTGTTGCTTTTTGAACATAATGCCATAACTAGATGTACCCCATAAGTATCTGAAAATCCATTTGAACGCTTCCTAGTGTTTTCTATCCCGGTTAGAAAGAAACGTACCACACTCATTGCATGTGTTAAGTATGGTCTTGTACATACTATGACATACATTAAACTCTCCATGGAGCTAGCATAAGGGACCTTCGACATGTCACGGATATCATCATTCGTACTTGGGAATTTAGTAGTATACAATTTAAAGTGACTCGCTAGAGGTGTACATATCGGTTTAGCATCAGCCATGCTGAACCTTTCTAACACCTTCTCCATATAATTGCCCCGAGATAACCAAAAACTCCCTGTAATTCTGTCTTGGTGAATCTCCATCCCAAATATCTTCTTGACTGGACCAAGATCCTTTGTGTCAAACTCTTTATGCAACAGATCCTTTAAATGAGTTACCTTAGTTAAATCCTTCATAACTATTAACATGTCATCGAAATACAACAATAGAAAAATAAAATAACCCTCATCAAGCTTCTTCATATTCATGTAGCAGTCAAACTCACATCTTCTATAGCCTATCCTAATGATATAGGAATCAAATCTTTTGTACCATTGCCTTGGAGACTGTTTCAGCTCGTAAAGAAACTTCTTCTACTTGCAAACTAAGTGTTCTTGCCCTAGTTCACTGAATCCCTCCGGTTGTACCATATAAATCTATTCCTCCAAGTCACCATGGAGAAATGCAGTCTTCACATCTATTTGTTCCAAATGCACATCATAATGAGCTACTAAACCCAACACTACCCTGATCGAAGGGTTTTTTATCATAGGTGAAAAGATTTCATCATAATCAATTTCCTTTTTTTTTTGTGAGTACCCCTTTGTCACTAACCATGCCTTGAATTTCTCTCCTTCCTTTTCTGAATCTGCTTCCTTCTTCCTATATACCAATTTGCAACCTATTTCTCTCTTCCCATTTGGAAGCTCCACCAACTCCCAAGTTTGATTCTTATGCAGCGATTCCATTTCCTTAATCATAGCTACAATCTACCTACTTTTCTCGTGGTTGTGCACTGCCTCTTGAAAAGTAGTTGGATCATTGCAACTAGTAATGAAAGAATAAGATATTAACTCTTCAAACCCATACCTTGGAGGTGGTGTGATAGTGCATCTAACTAGTTACAACTTCAAACTAAGTGTGTCATATTTAGTCTCATTATTTTGACTTTGAAATTGAATTGAAGTGCCAAATTCATTGTGTTTTGGCCTAAGACAATGAGTTACCATACTCCTTCCACATTAGACATGGCAACTTATGTTCTAGTTTATTTGTAGGCTATTAGAGGCTATTATCGTATGTTTAGTTGACTCAATTGTAGATCCCACTCCATCAATCTTCTTGAACTCTTTTGCTTTTTGAATTACCTACAAAACTATTTGGTTGAATAGGACTATTACTAGATGATCTTTGAAGTATGGTTGAACTTTTGGGATCCAATGATAATATCATATATCACCTTCTCCATTCTCTAATATTTCAATTCATGACCTATTGGAAAGTAACTAATGTAATAAACTAATCAATGCTAGTAATCCTCCTCTCTAACCAAAATGCACTAATGGTGTCAAATGAGGCACTCAGATTAAGAAATAGGTTTACTCCATGCATAATAGGGACTAAAAGAGATTCAAGGAACTTCTTCAAGTCTTCGAAGGGTGCTAAAATTGCTTAATTCCTAACAATTTTGGCACCATTTAGTGTATAAAGAAGAAGGCACTACAAAAATGAATACTTTTGGTGACAATTTTAGAATTTTGTCATTATTAATTATCAGTGACGACTTAGTGACACTTACAAAGTGGTGACTATAACAGGTGTCTCAACTGATTACTAGTGACGGTTTTGAAAAGCATCACTAATAATGGAGTATTATTGACGGAGAATAACCGTCACTAAAAGAGTAATATTGTCACTATAACTGACACAATTTTCGGGCTAAAAGTTGTCACTAAAGACATGCTATTAGTGATAGTTTTAAAACTGTCACTATTGTCCTTCTTTTAGCGACAATTTGAAACCGTCACTATTGGACACTTTTAGTGACGGCTCTAGAGCAGCCACTACTGCCCAACTTTTCGTGACGGTTATAAAATCGTCACTAAAAGTTTCAAATAATTTAATTTTTTTTTCTAGAAAATCACGCATTAATTAATTCTTGTGAGAAACCTATAATTAATTTTCATCACACATAATATTGAACCATAATTGAGGATCAATTCCTATATTGTTAAGAAAATTAAAATGTATATACATAAAAATTGTTACAATGTGTATACATCATATATATACATTATTTGTTCACATAACAAAAAATACAAAAAAAATAGTCTAGATCATTATCATTGTGCTCGTCGTCATCCTCATCATCATTTGATAGACTTTAGATCCTACTAAGTAATAATTATACAAAAAATTAGTACACAGTGTTTGAATACGTACGTACTATAAGTACAAATGATTTGATAGTAAGAATGCATGATTATACATAGTTAATCAACAAATGGTACAATATTAAATATCTAAATTTGATCATCCGGGGAAGAGTTTTTGGGCACCGTCAACTTTGGTACGTTCAAATCAATGTCATGGACATGTCAAAACTGATCCCACTCGATTTAGAAAGGGTATGCCTAACTTGGGCGCCTGAGTGCTTAAATCAACTAAGTATAGCTTGTATTTTATGTTTGCTTCTAAGTGTATAATTTTTAGTTAGGGAGGAGTTTTTGGGACTGAAACATCTAGATCAATCTTATTGACGTGTCGGAACTGACTCTACTTAGTATGGGCCTTATATGCCTGACTTGGACACCTAAGTGCTGAAATAAACTAAGTATAGCTTGTATTCTAAATTTGTTTTTAAGCAAATGATTTTCAACTAGGGAGAATTTTTTAAGCACTGCCAACTCCAACATGTTTAGTTCAATGTTATAAATGTTTTGGAATTGAACCCACTCTTTTTGGACCTCGTATGCCCAACTTGGACACCTGAGTGCTTAAATCAATTAAGTTAGCGTGCTAAGTTTGCTTCTAAGCACCACATTTTCAGTTAGGGAGGAATTTTTTTGGGCACCATCAGTTTTGACACATCCTTCTCAATGTCACATACATATTGGGATTGATCTCACTCAATTGGACCTTGAACGCCTGACTTGGAAACCTAAATGCTTAAATCAACTAAGTTTGCTAAGTTTGCTTCTAAGCCGGGGAGGAGGTTTTGGGCACTGTTAGCTTTGGAATGTCCAACTTAATGTCATGGACATGTCAGAACTGACCCCACTTAGTTTGGGCCTTCTATGCCCAACTTGCACACACCTGAGTGCTTAAATTGACTATATATTTTTGTATTCTAAGTTTTCTTTTAAGCACATAATTTTCAACTGAGGAAGAGTTTTTTGCCACCGCCAGCTCCACCACATCCAGCTCAATGTCACAGATGTGCTGGAAGTGACCCCACTTGTTTTAGACATTGTATGCCTGACTTGGACACCTGAGTGCTTAAATCAACCAAGTTTACTAAGTTTGCTTGTATTCTAAGTTTGCTTCTAAGCATCTAATTTTTTAGCCGGGGAGGATTTTTTGGGCACCGTTAGCTCCGACATGTCCAACTCAATGCCAAAGACATGTTGGAACTGACCCCACTCAGTTTTGACCTCGTATATCCGACTTGGACACCTGAGTGCTTAAATCGACTAAGTTTTCTAAGTTTGCTTTTAAGCACATAATTTTCAACCGAGGAGCAGGTTTTTGACACCGTTAGCTCTGGTATGTCTAGCTCAATGTCATGGACATGTCAGAACTAGCCCTACTTAGATTGGACCACGTATCCTCGACTAGGACACCTAAGTGCATAAATCAACTAAGTTTACTACGTTTGCTTCAAATCACCTAGTTTTCAGCCAAGGAGGAGTTTTTGGGCACCATTAGCTCTAGCACGTCCAGCTTAATGTTACAAACATTTCAAAACTGACCTCACTTTTTTTGGATCTCGTATGCCTGACTTGGACACCTGAGTGCTTAAATCAACTAAGTAAAGGTCTACTTGCACCAAACCTAGTTTGCTTCTAAGCGCCTAATTTTCAATCGATGATGGTTTTTGGGCACCATAAGCTCCAACAATTCTACTCAATGTCATGGGAGTTTTGGAACTGACCCCACTTGGTTTGGACCTCGTATGTCTGACTTGGACACCTAAGTGCTTAAATCAACTAAGTATAACTTTTATTCTAAGTTTGCTTCTAAGTGCATAATTTTCAAATGGGGAGGAGTTTTTTAGGCATTGTCAGCTCGAGCACGTCCATATCAATGTCATGGATATTTCAAAATTGACCCCTCTTAGTTTAGGCCTTGTATGCTTGACTTGGACACCTAGGTGCTTAAATAAACTAAGATTGCTAAGTTTGTTTGTATTCTGAGTTTGATTCTAAGCACCTAATTTTCAGACGAGGATGATTTTTTTGGCACCATCAACTCTGACAAGTCTAGCTCAATGTCATGGACATGTCAGAGCTAACCTCACTCAATTTGGACTTCACATGCCTGACTTGGAGACTTGAGTGCTTAAATTAACTAAGTTTGCTAAGTTTTCTTATAAGCACCTAATTTTCAACCGAAGAGAAGTTTTTGGCACCGTCAGCTCTGACATGTCTAACTCAATGTCATGGAAGTTGATAACCCACACACTACTATCCTGTTGAATATTTCACTCAACCATCATAATACACACAATAATCATCCGAACCAACAGTAAAGGCTGCTAAAGCTAATTGATGATGGTGAGTTATACCTAACCTATAGGTTCGTATGGTATATCCATGTACTCACCGAGGGAGGGTTTAATAGGGTAGACTTTTAGATGAATTATTGACAACTTACTCTTGCAACACTTTTATTTGCAAGAATAAACACTTGACAAGGTCTTATAAAAGTGTGCCCCATTTAACCTCCACTCCGAGAGCGACATGGTTAACCCATGCAAAGCTATAGGCATGACATAACTTATCATAGACCAGCATTTTCAAGCTTGTCTATTCATTTGGATGATTATTGTGCGTATTGGGATGGTTAGCCAAAATTTTCAATAGAATATTAGTGAGTGCGATCAATTCCGATATGTCTGTGACAATGAGGTGGACATGCCGAAGCTGATGGTCTGCATCCCTATTCACATGTACCAAACCTTAGTTATGTTTATGTGCACCTAACCATGGATCACACTACATTATTTTCACTATATTCTCAAGCCTTACTTTGTAAGATAGACCTTGATTACTAGTTCCCTTGCCCTTAGAATTAATAGAAATTACCTTTCTAGGATGCACAAATAACTTTGACCCACGACAATGCATCACATCTAATCTGCTTCAGTTCTCAGCATTTATTCAATATATTTCCTACAGAAAAGATTTAATAAGATAATAATACACATTGATTCTAAAAAGTAGTACTAATTTAAACACATCACCTTGTAGTGAGGATCACGAAAATGTCGACACACTAGCTCCCAATCTTCATGGGAGATCTTATCCAATGAGTGTCATTCAGCTTCATCTCCCATCTTCTAAATATGTTTGTGCATGTGATGCCGGTAACTCTTAAATTGAGTGCATAAGTTCCCGTTCACCGCTTTTTGACATGAGGATTGGTAAAAATGTCAATATCAAATGAAACTTGCATATGAAATACATAAAGAATGTTAAAGAGTAAATATTTAAAGTATACTAAAATTAATAGAACTTGTTGGAAAACTTACCAATATGCGCTCGTATAGAACCAAGTGTCGCTTCTTAGTCACCGGTGGCCAACTTGTGGCACGTGACTAAAGCAAATTGTTAGCATATAATGCCGATCTTGCATACCCAGGTCTAGCACGAATCATCCATTGGTGTCATGTTTCCGAAAAGAATCTCTATCCTAATACGCTCTCTCGTCGGCTACAAATGCCTTCGGAGTATGGTGTTTTTCATTGCACCATGCCCTGACCTCGTCTGTGATGAGGTCGATGCTAAAAACAGATTTCAAGGATTCATAATATACACACACACACACACACACACACACACACACGTATCTAAGACAATCAATTTATTAAAAAAAAAAAATTAAAGAATCATAATCTTACCGACGTTACTCATGTGGGTGCACAAATCACCCTGGGTCTCCCCAACTGATGGGTGGACATCAAAATGAATTGCCTTTGGCTGTGTCGGTAACACATCGACATGGATATGCTCCAGTTGTATCAGCGTCGTAGCAATATGATCCTGACTGGTCATACTGGTTGGCCTACGCCTCAACTGTCTAAGACCTCCTAGTGTCATGTCTGCATTTTAGACAAGATTGAATAAGATAGTATCATATTAAATGGAATTATAGTAAATTTATTTTCAGTTATTTATATAGATCTGATATATAGAATGTAATATGGCAACATAACATGCTTACCCCTACAAAGTGCAGTATCATTACAAATCCTCAGTATCGGTATCATAATCACTTTCTAGTATCACTTCCTCTTCAGTACAATAATCAACCATTGTTTCATGTCCAATATCAGTTTCATCATTATTGATGAAATCAACATGTACATCATCAATTTTAATGTCAGTAGTCCCTACGTGTTCTGCCGTGACACCACCCTATTCAATGGTATCGAATGAGCTCCTTCCTCAGCAACATAATTTAACACCAGGTGATGCTACATTCGAATCATATTGAGTTGCTACATTGGCAGATGGCTCAGCTTGTTAGAAAGTGAGAATCTAGGTATACTCCCAAGTAAGGGTGGGGGGTGAATTGGGATTTTAAAATTTCTTTACTTCTTTGTGTTACAAATATTTTAGTTGAATTTTAACTTCAGCAACTTAATCAACTTTCAAGAATTACTTAAACATAATTTTGATAATCAACCAAGTATAGTCAATATTTAATCCAAGTTCAAGTCTTTGATGTTAAAGCCCAACTGATAAATTCTAAGTTTTAATTTTAAATCTTTATAAACAAATCTCAGAATCTTTTAAATTTAAAGCTCAAATGACAATGAATGATGAAATATAATTTCAGAGATTTGATAAAACTTGTAACTTTACCAAAATACTTTTCAGCTTTGATATTCAAAATCAAAATTTTACTTTTTAATATATCAATAAACCAATACTACAGCATTCTGATTCCAAATACAAATCAAAAACCAAAACTCTAGCAATTCCCAAAATTCAACAAGTGTTAAAAGATCATACACACATGTTATATACTTGCAGTAAATTAAAGAGAGTAGGGAGAGAAGCTGAGAACTGGATTTTTTACAAGGTTTGGCCAGTAGACTATGTCCTTGTCCCAAGCAACCACTGTGAGGTTTTTCCTTTCCAACTTATTTTAAGGCTAAGTGAAAACCTATCTCCTTATTAGGTGGAGTCCCCTCTTTAACAAGAATACCCCTTCTTGCTAAGCAACGATCCAACAACCTGAATCATTAGTACAAAAAATAAAAACAAGAACAACTTTGGTTCATACAAGAACACTCTCAGTTATAGCAGATTTGTACAATTTAAATCACATTATACTTGAGCAAGTAATCAATATAAAGATTGAATGTCAATAGAATATCACTGAGATTCTGATTTGATTTGAAAATCTTAGTAGAAATTGATCAGAAATTATGAGTATTGATCAGCAAGAACACAGCAAAAACTCTAGCAGAAGGTTTTTCAACAATAGAGCTTTTAGTGTGTGAGTATCGGCATGATTATTGAATGATATTTGGTTATGTAATTCTTGAAATTAACATGTATTTATAGAGTTAAAAAGTATATTTTCGTATTCCCCAAGTTACTTGCATTGTTTGCCAAGTTTTCTCAAAGTTTGTGGGCCAAGCAATCAATTTTGAAAACTTTCCCTTGCTATTTAAAATTTAAAAATATGAACATCAGTCGCCTATGCCACCAGGGTCAGTCGTTTGTGCCTTTTAAGTTCAGTGTATTTTTCAAACACAGAATGGGGTCAGTCGCCTAATCCTAAGAGGTCAGTCGCCTACCTCGATTCTGTCTATTCAGTTTTTAACAGCGTAAAAAATATCAGTCGCCTGATGGCATTCCATTAGTCACCTCTCTCAGTTCTATTTGCTCAATTTTATCACCATAATTATGTCAGTAGCCTGATGATGATTCATTAGTCGCCTGTCCTTACAGCTTTATATGTTTTCAAAAACTTTATTTCCAAAACTCTTTAATTTTTAATTTGGAATATTGAAAGGAGACTTTGAAACATATTTTCTTAAGTCAACAATAGATCCTAAGAGTTTCAAACATTTATATTGAAATCGTGAAGTACTTACATGAGACTTCTTAAGAACTATGACTTTCTAATCACCGTGTCTTCATGCTTTGCTTCCATTCTTTAGGTTTGATTTGACTTCTTGCTTCAATAGTCTTTAGCTTCATCAGTTCTTCTAGCTTTAAGTACAAGCTTTCAATAGACTTCTCAATCACTTGATTTTGATCTTTTATCAACACACTTGAGTACTGAAACTTCACTTAACCAAATATGTTAAGTTCCTTTGATTTGTTATCATCAAAATAAGATTCTAAGTCTTGTTAGGCCTACAATCTCCCCCTTTTTGATAATGACAAACAAGGAGCAAAAATGAGTAAGCCTTAAAATGACTCCCTTTTTACAATAAGCATCAACTTAACGATATTTGAAAAGTATGTTAGTAAACATATATCTTGATTGCATACTAACTCGATGTACATTTCAAAGATTAATTTCAATCTAATGCTCAATATCACATCATGTTAGAATACAAAGATCAATTTCAATATCAAATTTTTACAGTTAAGCCAATATTTAGCAATTCATTCATAGGTAAGCAATATTCATTGTTCATGCTTTTGTTCATGCTTTTTATGTGTCATGTATGCTCAGTTTTGCCCAAAAAATTTCCAAAACTTCCCCCCCTTTTGACATCAATAAAAAAGAGAGGATAAACAATAAGCACATACACAAGCTAAGGCATGGAGCAGTATAACACAAAATAGATAATTATATTCATCATGCTTTAACCAAGAATGCCAAAAACAACATGAGAATCATTAAATAAAATATCTGAGATACAAACGACAACTAAAATTTATAGAAACAAAATCAAGCCACTAAGCATCTGCATCTTTATCTTCTCGAGTTTCTTCTTCATCTTCTTCATTTTCACGAGCATCACCATAATTGATCTCCATTAGAGCCTTGCCCTGTGAAGATCCGGCTATATACTATTCAATGCGACCAATCCTTTGATCCAGAGAAGAGTAATTAGTTTGAAGAGAAGCATAATTGTCCTGAAGTGTATGAAGGCTAGATCTCATGTTATCACTAAAATTATTGAATTGGTGATGGTATGCAATAAACCATGAAGGTGCATCACCAGCTTGAGGAGCATATTGCAAAGCAGGTTACTAAATAGGTGGTTGTGGTTTAGGAGCCTATCTTCATCACCTTCAACCTTGAGGAAACCGTCCTTGATTGTGTTTTTTGTATCCCATTTGCTTAAAAGTAGTCAAAGAGAAAAGGTCATAATGGGTTTTCTTTACAAACGAAGATGAGCAAAGATGAGATTCAACACTCCACCATATGGCAGAATGACGTGGCGAGCTTCTTCCTTGGTGATCATCCACTTCAGAATTAAACTCGAAAGATCCAGATTCTTTCCTTTGAGTAGACACCACATTACAAAATGGTCTAAGTAAGAAATGTAGTCATGCAAACCTGCTCATGACAAAATATTGTAGGTGATGAGCTTTTGAAGAATTTGAGCTTGCAGGTTCAGTTGGTTGTAAAGCAGAGGGTGTCCAAAGTATACGGGGTCAACTGTCACAACCAATGGCAAAAATTCTTGAGGGGTGAAATATTGGGCCATTATCCATGATGGACCAGTTTGAGGACACTCAAAGTCACCTTACTTGATGTTTAGAAGTTTCGCTAACGTTTGTGGGGTAAGAGCAATGGATTTACCCATGACTTCGGTAGAAGTGACCGAGTCTCCTTTGACCATATTTGCATAGAACAATTTAACCAATTTTGGAAAGTATCCTTTGGCTTGATACATAATGAATTTCTTCCATCCAAGTGCTTTGAACATGGGCAAAATATCAGGAAAATCTGTTTCAAAGAAAGTAGTATCCAAAATCCTACCAAATATAGGTTCCTTCGAATGAAGATGAGTCCGATATAGTTGCTTGGCATGTGGAGTCACTAGCCATTATTCAATCAAGGCGGTATCATCTTGCTTGGAAGATGAATATTTTTTTTCCAACGATTTTTGTTTGTGGCATGATGATTTTGAGAAAAACAATCGGTGAAAACCTAGAAAATCTTGGAGGGAATGAAGTAGGATGATGTTCTTTAGAGATTAAACAGAGGAATTTGAGTGAAGGAGCATGTCGAATCGAAGGAGAATAGGTGTAGGAGATGTGAGAAACAAAGTCAGGAGACTGAAGATTTGAAAAGTTAGGATTTTATGCACATTCAGTATTTAAACCACCGTTAGTCAGTCGGCGGATATCAAAGGGTCAGTAGCCTAGCAATTTAGCGCATTTAAATTTTCCCAAACAGTAGCAAGTCAGTCGACTGAGGCTCAGAAATTCAGTCGCCTGGCCTTATTGATTTTGAAAAATCAAGTAAGTCACAAAAGATTCAGTTGACTAAAACTTAGTTGTCAGTCGTCTGACCTCACTTGTCCAATTTCCACTTTAAACAACTTCTCTACTATGCAACAACCCTTGTTCACGTCTTATAGATATAATTCTATCTTTTGGAAGAGGTTTGGTAAATATATCTGCCCATCAATCACTTGTATTCACAAACTCAAGAGTTATATCTTCTTTCTGTACATGATCTCGTAAGAAGTGATGCCAGCCTAATGTCTATATGCTTGCTTCTTAAATGAGATGTAGGATTTTTAGAGATATTGATGGAGATGGTATTATTACATTTTATAGGAACAATCGAATACTCCAAATTGAAATCTTTTAATTGTTGCTTCATGTAGAGAGTTTTTGCACAACAGCTACTTGCTGCCACATACTCTGGTTCCGCAGTAGATAGTGCTACCGAATTTTGTTTCTTAGAGAACCAAGATACAAGAGATCTTCCTAAGAAGTGCACTTTTTCAATCAATTTTACATCCAGCATAGTCCATATCTGAATTGCTAATCATCTCAAAGTCAGTGTCTTTAGGACACCATAGTCTTATGTCAATAGTATCGATCAAATATCTTAAGATTCTTTTGATGGCTATCCATTGTGATTCCTTAGGGGCTGCTTGAAGTTGGGGGCACATACATACACTAAACATAATGTCCGGTCTACTGGATGTCAAATAAAGCAAACTTCCTATCATACCATGGTAGCATTTCATATCTACCGACTTTCCTTGTTCATCTTTATCAAGATTTATTGACATACTCATAGGAGTCCCTAAGGTTTTCCACCTTCCATGTCAAATTTATTAATTATGTCTCTTATGTATTTTTACTGATTTAGGAAATTTCTATTTGTAGCTTGCTTAATTTGAAGTCCTAGGAAGTAAGTCAACTCTTCTATTATACTTATTTCAAATTCACCCTGCTTACACTTTGCAAAATCTTTACATAGATCTTCGTTTGTAGCTCCAAAAATGATATCATCCACATAGATTTCGAATAATAAGCATATCTTGATATCATCCACATAGATTCGAATAATAAGCATATCTTCATTTTTAGATTTAATAAACAATGTGTTGTCCACTTTTCCTTTAGAAAAGCCATTATCCAATAGAAATCCAGTAAACCGTTCATACCAAGCTCTAGGGGCTTGTTTTAGTCCATATAATGCTTTTGTTAAGCTAACCACATGATTAGGACAATGATCATCCTTAAATTCTGGAGGTTGTGCTATATAGACTTCTTCATTTATAAATCCATTTAAGAATGCACTCGTCACATCCATAGTCTATTCCTTCTTCTTGATTATATCCTTGAGTTATGAGTCTAGCTTTGTTGCGTACTACAATGTTGTTTTCATCCCTTTTATTCCTAAGAACACATTTTGTTCTAATTACTGAATGATCAGCGGGTCTAGGAACTAGTTTACAAACTTTATTTCTCTCAAATTGATTTAATTCTTCTTGCATGGCTATTATCCGTGAGCCATCGTTTAAAGCTTCATCTATATTTTTGGGTTCATCTTAAGATAGAAACGCATAGTGATTAAAAAAATTTTTCAATGAGTGACTCACTCGAAAAATGAGCAACTTGAAAGCTATGCCAAGTATAGGAGTTCTATTGTGTAGTATTCAGCCCAAAGGCCAGATCTTATCCTCAGGAAATGCAGTTTAATCTCAAATTTTACTTATTTCCAATCGAAAATAAAAAGTTACTGAACTCAGTTCAGATTCAGGGTTTTCAGGATTGTTTGAGATTTCTTTTGACAAATTAAATGAACATGCAAATTAAACCCTAATCCTAACATGTACTGAATTTAATAACAATAAAAAGAAAACCTATGTCTAATCAGGCAAGAATTTAAACACGCGTTAAACTTTAGAATAGAAACTAAATATGATAACTTTAACACGTAATTAAAACATGCAATAATGGACACTCAATCAAACACATACGCAAACGATAAAAACCGAACCTTTAGAAAAATTAAGAACTTGAATCAAAATCAAACTTAAATGCAAACAAGAACTCAACAAAATTTAACGTTTTAGCAACTTAAACGATAATTGAACACGATAAAAATAAGAACTTTAATAAGACTAATCCTAAACTAAATCGAGTTTCAATGAAACTTAAATCTTAAAAAAAACTAATTCAAATTCTAAAAACAAAAACAATTTTTTTCTTTTTTGTATTTTATTCTTTTTATATATAATTTTTTTAACAACTAAATGGACTTTAATCAGAAAAAAAAAAAAAATAACTCAAGTAATATTTAAATCTAATGCTAAATTTAACTAAAAGGAAAACAAATAAACTCTAATAATAATATCACTCAAACAAAAGTTCACAAAATAAAAGAAAAAATAATTATTTTAACTAAACTCAAATGACTATTTAAAAGAAGCATAAAATCAAAAACTAAGGAAAACAAGAAAGGAAATAAAGAGATAAAAAAAAGAGAAAAGAGAAGAGAGAGAGAGAGAGAGAGAGAGAGAGAGAGAGAGAGAGAGAGAGAGAGAGAGAAGGCCATGGCAGCAAGACTGCAGCTGGGAGGTCTCTGGTGGCTGGTATTGCTTCGAGTTTGCTGGAGCATGTTCTCAGGTGTGGCTGGACTTCTCAAATAGATCACTGCAGTAGAGCAGCAGCACAACAATGAAGTTCTCGGAATGATCATTGCGGCAGAGTAGCAACTGGGAGAGGCTCAGCATAACCAGCAGGAGGAGGAGCTCTTTAGGGCAGCAGCAGGGTGGTGGCCAGAGCTGTGGTGATTTCTCGGGTAGGCGGCACTCCAGGGGCAACAGCAGGCTGAAGCAACAGTGGGAGGATTGGCTATTTTGGTTGGGATGTCTGGGGAAGAGAAGGCTAGAGGAAGAAGAAAGGAAGAAGAGGGAGAGGAGATAGGGAAGGAGAGAGTAAGGGATAGTAGGGAAGGAGAAGGAGAAGGAAGCAAGAGAGGTTATGAGAAAAGAGGGAGAGAAAGGGAGGAAGGAGCTGTGCGGGGGCTGGGAGCAGAAGGAAGAAGGGGTGGAGAGAGGGGAGAAGGGAGAGTAAGAGAGGGAAGGGAAGGGAAGGAGAGAGTAGAGAGAGGGGTGTGCTGCCTTGAAGAAAAAAAAAAAATATATATATATATATATAAGGGGAAAGGGGGCTGCGACAGCAGGAATACTCGAACAAGAAGACCTGACTCGATTACATGGCCGGGTCACATCAAATAAATTTTTTTTTCTCTTCCTTCTTTTTTTCTTCTTTTTATTTCTTAACAAACGAACCCCGTTTTGATTCTCCTTGAGACTGTTTATCTCAAAACTCAAAATACAAAAGTTGTAGATAATCTTCTCATCTTTCTCTCAGATTTCGAATCATCTCAATCGGAGGTTAGATAAAAAATTATGTGCAAATTACGAACTGGTGCTGGTTTTAGCTCCCAAAAATTTCCATGCGATAAAAAAATGCCAAAAATTCAAAAATTGCTCAATAAAACCCAAATATTATAAATAGGACACCTTGTTAAAATATTGAGAAAAATTAGGAATTTAATTAAAAATATAAGCCCTAATGCACGAATTAAAACGCCTAATTACGTAATTTAAGCGCGTAATCAATAAGGATATGGTAGATACTCCTCGTGAAGGTTCACCAATAATTTGGTCCTTTGGATGATTTCTCACAAACTTCCATTCTTTATGTAGTTATGTTTGTTCTAGAGATCTATCATTTAAGGTTGAATTGGGTTCTTTGTTCTCATCCTTTACTCATTCAATTTTTAAGTCATCATGACTTTCCTTAATTTTAGTTTCTTCAATCTCCGGTGGTTTCAAAAATGGATTCGCCCTATCAAAGGCTAGATGTATTGATTCTATAATTGTAAGGGTTCTTTTATTATAGATTCTGAATGCTTTACTATTTGATGCATACCCACTACAAAAATTAAGGTTATTAGTGAAGGATCAAAACTATCACTAATACTTATAAATTTGTCACTAATAGTATTAGTGACAGTTTTAAATTAGTTGCTATATTTGCCGTTACTACTAATTATTTGTGACGAATTTTGAAATCGTCACTAATAATGTAGTATTAGTGATGGATTATAACCGTCATTAAAACCCCAAGACTGTCACTATAAATTCTATATTGGCTTGAAACAAATTCGTCACTAATAGTAGGGTATTAGGGACGAATTTCAAAACCATCACTAATAGTGTAGTATTAGTAAAGGATCAAAATAGTAACTAATACTCTACTATTAGTGACGAATCCTGAAGCCATCACTAAAAATAGAGTATTAGTGAAGGATCAAAACCGTCACTAATACTTGGCCTTTAGTGAAGGATCATAATTCGTCATTAATAGTTGGGCTTTAGTGAAAGATCAAAATCGTCACTAATACTTGGCCTTTAGTGAATGATCAATATTCATCATCAATAGTATAGTATTAGTGACGGTTTTGATCCTTCACTAACATCTATATACAATTATTAGTGACAATTTTCAAACCGTCACTAATAATTTAAAATTAATATTTTTTAATCATTAATTCCTATGAAAATCTATAATTACATTTTCGCATAAATAACATTAAACCATAATTATTAAAAATATTTATAAATTATTAAAAATTACATTATAAAAATTCCAAATGTTTTAAACATGAATCCCATATGTTCAGATAACAAAAAACAAAAAAACAAAAAACTACAAAAAAAAAAAAAAAATCAAAAGCTGGATTCCTCTGTAGTGCATGACATCATGTTGATGGTGTGACAACCATAAACCCTACAAATTAAAAATTATAAAAAAAAAAATTAGTATACGATTTTTGACCATATATGTGTATGTACTATAAGTATCAATGTTTTGATAGCAAAATAATCAAACATTCAGACATAGTTAAAAAAAATGATACAATTTTAAATAGTTAAGTTTTATCAATATAGAAAAATTTTGGCATCATTTCGTCTGTAAAAAAGATATTTTCCATAAAATTATGCTCCAAACCTAGGTGTTTACAATAAATAGTACACAATTTGTACATGATTTTATTTGGGAAAATTTTAACAAACTTTTGGCAACATGCCGTCTGTAAATTGGACATTTTCCCATAAAACCTATACTTGAAATAGTATATTGTTTTAAGCAAATTAATCATTTCAATTATGCAACAACCTAAATGTACTACCAGCATGCAATTCACCATATACTGAATCAGCCATGCAGTTGGCGTTTAACACAAGCATGTATTCCAGCCCGCAAATTCTACAATTTATATAACATAATACCATCGTCTCTTATATTGCAGAAAACATAATAGTAAAACTTAGGGTTCCTTTCATTTCTCCAAATTTGATTAGACCTCTCACAAGACCACGAATATCACATCAAGCTGAGAAGTTCACAACACCCCAACGTTCAATCTATACTGGCTCTACTAGTTTCTAAAGCAAAGCACAAAGAATTTTGTGAGATCACTTGAACTAAGATATCCTCACATCACAATGTACAAGAAGAAACACCTTATTGTTGCGAGGAGGAGCCATTATATGTAAATTAGACATTTTCTCATAAAACCTATACCTGAAACAATATATTGTTTTAAGCAAATAAACCATTTCAATCATGCAACAACCTAAATCCACTACCAGCATGCAATTCACAATATACTGCACCAGTCATGCAATTGGTGTTCAACACAAGCATGTATTCCAACCCGAAAATTCTACAATTTTGTGAGATCAGTTGAACTAAGATATCCTCACATCACAATGTATAAGAAGAAGCACCTTATTGTTGTGAGGAGGAGCCACCGTTTGTAAATTGGACATTTTTGCATAAAACCTGTACTTGAAACCTAGTTATTTTAAGCAAATAAATCACTTCAATCATGCAACAACCTAAATCCACTACCAGCATGCAATTCACAATATATTGCATCAACCATGCAGTTGGCATTCAACACAAGCATGTATTCCAGCCCACGAAATGAAAATAGATTTTATGTATGGAATTATATAAAACAAATTAGCCCTGAAATCCTAGTGTATAAATGGTAATTATAGTGTGCAGGTTGTCTTAGGTTTTCATTGAGAAGATGTTCTTGAAGTAGTTCATAGTTTTTATAAAAGGTTTAGAGATCACTAAAGGTAAGGAAGTTGTTGATCTACATGCTCTACATATGTAGCAGATGTGGTATACAAATTATTACATTCATCACACAACACTATATGCCTTTATGAGATTGTACTAATTGCATTTATCTAAATGCTCTGCATACGTAGTAGATGTTGTACACAAATTACATTTATCACAAAACACTTCATACCTTTATTTGATTGTGTTAACTGCAGATGGTTGATTTTAATTTCCTAGTGATGCAGGAAATTTATAGAAAGCAAAAGGATGAAATTCAATTATTAATTTATTCACTCATCCTTTCAAAATATAAAGGACATTCTAATCATTTTAGCACACATTTTAATGGTTGTAGTCATGTATAGGATTTCTAACAACATTTTGGCAGCATGCTGTCTATAAATAGAACATTTCCCAAACCTACAAATCACAAAAATAATAAAAATACAATTCATTTGAATACCTAAGATAGTTAAATTTTGGCTAGCTCACGAAGGATGGAACTCACCTCCCTTGTGTGTTCTCATGTGTTCAATCCAAACATGAAACAACCTAAGCAACTACCAGCATGCAGTTCATAAGATTCTGCATCAGCCATGCAGATGGTGTTTAGTTCAAGCATGCAATTTAGTATACAAGAAATCCAGCTGGGTTCATCCTCATGAAATTCAGCTGGGCAAATGTAGATTTTCATATCTCTTTGAAGCACTAAGATATTTACCAGTCTTGAACAATGCATTTCCTTCTTCTTTCTTTCTAACAACAGCTTCAATCTTCTCCTGAGTGCTCATATCCTAGGACACCTTCTCATAGAGACAATAAATGATGCGGTGGAAAGGCATCAGTACGTAAGAAGGAGCATCAGGGGTTCAATTCCAGGTAGATAAACTCATGGAGCCAGCGGTACCTGTGGATGGTAAGAATTTACTTTGTGAGCCAACGGGGACTGTGGATGGTGAGAGTTCGCTCTGTGAGCCAGCGGGGACCGTGGATGGTGAGAGTTCTTTGTAAGCTAGTGGGACCATGGATGGTAATGGAGATGTGTCTCAGGGGTCGTGTTGGCTGAACGTCCAACTGATGCTCAGAAGTCGTGTCCGCATTTTCAACTTTACCTGATCAGTGAGACCTAGGGGGAGGACGCTAATCCGTAGGTTTGGTACTGCACCAAGGGGTCCGAAGTGCTTGTTGGTGGGTGGAGTTCCTATGTAATAAAAAAATTTAAAAAAATTAAAAAAAATCAAATACTTAAGAACACAATTTCCATTTGCTCTCCTCCAAAAAAAAGGAAAATACCCCACGAGAAGGAGAAAAAAAGTGAACACTTATCTGCCTACCTTAGATGGGTTCTAAAATCAAAGGCATGCATCCATTATATTATATCATAGTTCTAAAATGTACAACATATGTTTTGGTTAGTGACTTTCAATTAGAAAATTTATAAATAATAGTGATTGAATTAGAAAATCATAAATAATAATGAGTCTTGAAAATGGTGAGAAATTTGAATTCAAATGTATATTTAATGGAAGATCAAAAGCAATTTAATGAGATGATGCACTAAATGGGCAATTTTCCAAAATTATGGACATAATATCCTATTTTGAGCTTGATTTCCAACAAGTAATATCTATTTGTGGTTCCAAGAACATTACTCATCTCATTTGGTGCTTATACATATACTTTGACATCTATTATCTCTTATTTTGGAAAAGTTGTTAACAAAATTTCGACAGCAAACCGATTGTAAAGTGAACATTTCCAAAAAAAAAAAAAAAAATACCTGAAAAAGAGTTTATATATAAGAGCATGCGAGAATTTAGATTCACTACCATCATGCAATACCCAAATCTACATCAGCCATGCAGAAGGCATATTCACAACTAGTACGGCAACTCAATCTAGTATTTCACAAGAGATGCAATATAATTTCAATAAGAGCAAAAAGTCTTAACACAACACTTATATGGTAAACAATACACTAATAAGAAAGGAATATACATTCAAATGTGAAATTTATATGAGCTTGAACCTTCTCCTCTTTTACTACCTTAATTCAATAAAGAATTAACCCAACTATTAATTTCAACCAAGGTTTCTCTCATGCTTGAAGAGCCAAGCTAGCAGAGAGGATCCTTGCATACATTTCAATTGTTTAGATGGGCATAGATGCTTGTTTTATTAGTTTAGCACATCTTACTTTTTAAAGTGCTTTAGTTGTGGCTCTGGCTGGGTGTTTGACCAAGCTTAAAGGAGTGGGTTAGATGAGCATAGATGTTTGTTTTAATAGAATGTCATCACTCGCTGGAGTGTTTGGTAGAGTCTGCTGACTATCTGAATCATGTTGGTTTTATGGCTTTCTCCTTTAAAAACCAAAACAAAATTATTGAGAATTATGGAAATCAAATTCAATATGAATTGGGTATTAAAAAAAATATGTTAGCTTTGGTGGATTCCCAAGAATTGGTATTTAAAAAGTTATCCCCTAGGTTAATTCACTAGCAACAGTATTACACAAGCCTAAGGACAATCAATGCAATTCCAAATGTGCAGATAATATAAGATGCGGAAATTTAAATCATGCACATCATTCACATCATAACATACATGTGCGGTAAATGTAAAGTGTGGAAATATAAACAAACACACGATATGTTATTGGGGTTCGGCCAACTGTGCCTACATCCCCACCTCGGCTAACAAGCACAAGGATTCCACTAATGCTCACTTAAAAAGGGTGGAGCGGCACAGATTACAACCAGGTCAATTACCATAGGGCTGACCTCAACCTTAACCAGGTCAATTAGTGGGGCTGACCTCAACCTACACGCCTTAACAGGATGGCGCACCTAACTTTCCTAACCGAGTCTAAGAAAATCCAGGACTATTCCAGGGCTAGTCTCCCTCTTTAGTCCCGTGCCTGGAAATACAACAAATGTGTATATAATTTTGCGTACAAGGAAATGCTTCTTACACTAAGCTGATTATGTACCATTAAGCACAATGTAATTAATACACTACCAAGAGATAGGATTTGATAAGCTCGGTGTAGTCTGAGTGTCTACTCTCAAATATTTATGCAAATATAGCAATCAGTGCATGAGAGTGTAAATAATAGGATCTTTGTGTCAAAATAATATTTCAATTACAATGCATAGACAAAGATCACAAGCACACTTCAAATATCTCAGTAGATAATATTTCTCAATATAAACCACCAGAGATATTCAGATTTAGTTTATAGAATAATTTGATCTTTTTGCTTAAGAAGATAAAATCAATCAAAGGATATTTCAACAAAGATCTTTTTGCGTATGCACAAATATCTCAACAAAATATTTCTCAATGAAAATCACACGAGATATTTGAAAACGATTTGCAACAATTTATTTCACAAACAAAAAGAAATACGAACTCTTGAGTATTGCAATGATGATGCAAAACTCACAAGCACTACGAAGTTTTCCTATGGAAGACTTATTAATGAAGTCTCCTAGAAAAACTTCAAGCTTACTCTCGGATAAAAATATATATTAATCAACTAGAACAAATGAGAGTGTAAGCTTAACTAGATACTCACAATAGCACTCTTAATTAACACGATTTGCAATGAGGATAAGTAAGAATGAAGAAATATAGCTTGGATGTGAGAAATAGATATTTTGAGAATTAGAGGATATTTTCTAATTGTTTTGCTAATCTCCTTCTAATTATTCCAAATGAGGGGGTGTATATAGACAACCCCTCAAATATAACTGTTAGGGCACATATGGAATTATTAGAAATTTTTTAGTGATATTTCAAATGTTTTAACCCTGTTTTAAAAAATGTTTGACCGCGGTAAAAATCAGGGCAACCCGAGAGCTCCGGTTGACCGGGACATGGTCAACCGTTGACTTGGACCTGGGTTCGGTCGACCGGGCCATAAATGAACTATCTAGTTCGATCGACCGGGCTGAAGGCAAATTGTTGACCCAGGCCGGATTCGGTTGACCGGGGCAAAATGAACTGCCTTGACTGGTCGACCAAAAGTTCACAATGTGTGCATTTCGGTCCTTTTTTTCTATGCAATCACCCGAATCAAATAATCAATCATATGTATGCATGAGTGAGTGTCCTAGGGTCTCTTCTAAGCCTTTGTCAAAACACCGATCTATGGTCTTGAGCTTATCGATCCTACCATGCAGGTAAGGCATTAATTATTACGGACCACATTCTCCTAATTACTATTACAGACCCAAATAATAATGAAATACAATAAACATGATCTTTAGGGTCTTCAAGTCTTCACTTCATATGCCATGTACGTGCACCATATGATACGTTCAATTAGTTCTGCACACAGACTAATCAACCATTAAATATCAGAGTATTTGTCATAATAAAAAATAGGGGTATGACTTATAAGGTCAACAAAATTCTAATCTGAGCTCTCTGGTGCAAAATAAGGAATGGAAGTGGCCTAGAAGAAGTTCACAAAATGTGAAAGATTTGAGTGAGAAACTAGTGTTTTAGCCTAATTCAAAACAGAATCACAAGATTGTGTGGAGCTCTATGGATAGTTTCTGGTTGGTTGGTTGCTTGTTCCCTTATTATAGAGAGCCTAATTTTTCAGTATGGTTTGGGCAAAAGAAAATAGTTAATCGCCATGAATATTGGACCCCTGAGCGCTTCAACCTTCCCGTAGCATACTAAAAATAGGCAGTGACCGATGGAGGACTGACCATGAATAATTCTAGGCAATACTTGAAGATCTATTTTGTTGTGATTTTGAAAATTTAGTGGTCTTAGGAATTTTATAGGTTATTTTGGATTATTGCATATACTCTGGAATTTACCCCCTGTAACTTCTGGTTATTTGCTTTTGGGATTATCTATTTTTTTTTTCTTTGTCCCAGATTTTTCTTTTTAAAAGCAAAAGTTGGGGTATAAGTGATCAAGCCTTCAGTGTTTTTTTGGAAAGCTTGTAAGCGCTATAAATTTGAAACATTTAAAAGCTAAAAGCAATCTTTGTTAACATCCTATTCTATTGTTGCCCTTGACTTTTATAAATATTACAAAACTATAAAATGTTAACTATAATTCCTAACAATACATATTTATTTTAGTCATTTTAAATACTTTTAAGCATCTTACAATTTTTTTTTATCTAATGTTCAAAATTAGATTTTTGCCCTTGACTTTTATAAATATTACAAGACTATAAAATGTTAATTATAATTCCAAACAATACATATTTATTTTAGTCATTTTAAATACTTTTAAGCATATTACAATTTTTTTTTATCTAATGTTCAAATTATCTTTTTATTTCTAATAGTTCCTGTTTTGCAAGGAATTAAAAAAAAAATTTTAAAATTAATAAGCTCCTTGTGTCGTTTTTTTAAGAAAATTGGTAGGGGTTGAAATAAACCCTAGTTTGGTTGTTCCTTGTGCTTGGTGAAAAGGAACTTTGTAAAAAGGCATTGGCTCAGGTATGGTAAAAATAATTTTGGCCCCCTTCATGGGAGCTTTTGTAAATAAAAGCTTATCCTCAATGTAAATTGAATGAAATTTTTAGAATGGTCAAAATGGATTTGTTATTTTAGTAGACAAATAATTAGGGTAATCTATGGTATCTGCTCGACAAAGTTGTAAATTGACACATTTTACTTTCGGTGTACATGCTGCAGTCATAAACTGGAAGGAAGTTGTTCACTAGATTTCAAACTTGGATTATCCAGCCATTAGGGGCTTCAAAGGGTAAACTTGGATGGGCTTCAACAGTATACCATATCTGGAGGATGAGGAACAAAAAGGTTTTCTTAGATGATAGGCTTAATGTGGATAATGTTGTGAGGCAGATTGTTTTGGATGTAAATCATGTAGTTGTGATTACTTGTCTAGTTTTCTAGTTTGTACTGGCTTATGCTATCCTTTCATTGGTGTTTTAATGCAGTCACAAACCACAATTCTCAATTTTAAAAATTCTAACACTAAAATCTTCAAATGAATCAACATGTATGTGCACTAATCCCGTAATAAACATGTTCCAACATATCAATAGCTTGGGATTTCTAAGATAGAATTTCCAATAAACTCAAATTACAAACAATCAAATATATCAAGCCAACAATATTCGTATTTTTCTTGAAATACAATAAAAAAAGTATATGTAAAAACAAAAAATTCTGAAGATATAAGGAAGAAATAAACAATTGAGAATATGCTATTTTAAAGCATACTTAATGGCCATATGGAGTTATTAAGTATGTTAAATTGCGTGATCAGAACCTAAATATATACAAGTTTGCAAATATATGATGACTATTGGATTTGGATACATCCAACTAAAATTTTTGTTTATAACTAGTTTATTCTTACCCAAGTGTGCTCAGTTTTTCCAGCCACCAGCCAGCAACTCTAATAATTATTACAAAGACACAAACTTGCACATGGACCTCTAAATGCATTCCAGTACATGCTTGCTCATAAAGTTTAGTCCCTCAAACAAAATTCAATCACAATAGAGTGAAGGAACAATGGTTCAAATAATTGTGTCCAGTAATACACACACACACACACACATACACACACACACACACACACACACATACACACACACAAATGTATATATATAATTAAGCAAGTTTCATAATAACCCCTTAATAGAAAATATCAACGAAACCACGTGAACTAAGAATCTTAAAAGCCATCAGTAGTCAGAAGGTTAAGAAACAAAACTTTGAAACATTCTAAATTTTATTTTTCTTTTAAAAATAAAACAAAATAAAATAAAATGAACATTGACGACGGCTTAAGGTAATAAAAAATCCCTAAAAGACTAAAAATTAAGCTTATGTACACAAAAAGATAACGTTAAGGTATGTATAACAAATTCTTATATATATATATATATAATTAAGAAACACAGACACAAATGGCCTAACAAGAGAAAAAGAAAAAAAAAACTACAAACCTAAATGAAAAATGGTATCAAACAGTTCAGATTTACCAAACAAATAAACAAACGAACAAATGAATGAGTAATAAGAGCACAAAAGATATAGATTCAGATATGAACCAGGAGAGATTAAATAAGAACAAAAGGGAGTAACTTCCATATCTTTACATGAATGGAAGACAAATGCTTTAAGTAGAAATGCTGGACGGTATCGTTGGCGAAGCCATTAGCCATAGTTTGAGAGACCTTGGAGTCCTACAAGTAGCTTTATCCTATTCGAGTTATTACTATTATTAACCCTATTTTGCAACAAGTTGGAGTAATCCCCAAGCCTGTACTCCTTATACCCCTTTCCTGACAACACCTCCCTTGCTCCCTTATTGGTCACCACAAACGTAAAGATCGTGAAGCAAAACAACAAAATGATGAGTAGGAACATCACCAGGAGGTAGAACCAGAGAAGCCAGGACATGCGACAGCACGTGCCGATGAGCCCCACCAGCGAAACCACCATAAGGAATACCCTCAAAATGATCACTGGCTTGTCTAGGAACTTTTTGTAGTCAATGCTCACACGATTTGCCAGCGGCGGCGATGAAGAGAGATGGAGAGATTGAGAGAGAGAGATCGAAGAGATTGACAGATGGAGGGAAAAGAGGAGGATTGGAGGGAAATGATAGAGATTGGGAGAACTCGTGTGGGTTTTTCAATGTGAGACTATTAGTGACGAATTTTTAATTCGTCACTAATATTGTGAAATAATTTTTAAAAAAAATAAAAAACTAGTAGTAATGGTTCCCAAATCTGTCACTAATAAGATGCTAATAGTGATGAATCTACAAATTCGTCACTAATATTGTTAAATAATTCTTTTAATGTATTTTTAAATAAAAGAAGTATTAGTGACGGTTTCCAAATCTGTCACTAATAAGGGGCTAATAGTGACGAATCTTCAAATTCGTCACTAATATTGTGAAATAAAATTTTTTTTAATTTTTTTTAAATAAAAGAAGTATTAGTTACGGTTCCCAAGTTCGTCACTAATAAGGGGCTAATAGTGACGAATTTTCAAATTTGTCACTAATATTGTGAAATAATTTTTTTTAAAAGTTAAAAATAGTTAGCCTAGATGGGTTTTTTCAATCTTATTTTGACGATAACAAAATGAAGGATGCTTTAACATTTATTGTTGAGTAGTTCTATTTCAGGTCTAAGTAAAAGGACACTTACAGTTAATCATGGAAGTAAGCTAGAGATCAATGTCAATCAAGTGAAAGTTTCTCAGTATATTGAAGCAATGAATGACAAATGAAGAGCTTAAACGCCAAGCAAATCTTGAAGTAAAAAGTGAACCTCAAGAGGCTGCAAGACTTAGTGATTAAGGAGATCATGCTTAGAAGGATATTTGTAAGTACTTCAAGTCATTACTATTTAGATATGTGAAGCTCCTTAAGATGCAAAGACTGAGAGACTAGCACTTGAAAAACTCTTGAAAATATTTTTGAAAAGTTATAATTAAGTTTTTCAAGTAAACTAGATTTTAAAGAAATCAAAATTACAAAATATTTGAAAAAGAGGACTGCCCAGCCGACTGACTCGTTAAACTAAAAGTACCCAGCCGACTGACAGTACCCAGTCGACTGACCATTTTTGAACGTGGTTCTGTCAGCCGATTGACTATTTTAAATGTGGTTCAGTCAGTCAACTGATAATTTATCAGAATTATTTTTTGAAAGACAGAATGGTGTCAGCCGCCTGTCCAGCCGACTGACGTGTGTAAACATTAACCCAATCGGGTGGGTCAGTTGATCGACTCTCCAGAAATTTTTAAAATTCAAACCTACAGGAAGATTTTCAAAATTGATTCTTTGATTTAATATCTTATGAAAAGTTACCTAAATGCTCCATGTTAAATGAGGAAATTTTTCTTTAAGAAGTCTATAAATACTTCCCTTGCTTAATGAAAAAAATACACTCAAGCAATACATGATTGCTATGCTAAAACTCTCCTAAAGCTAATTCTTGCTCACACCTTTTTCTCGGGGGAAACTTTACAAAATTGCTAAATTGAAAATAAGGGTTTGGTTCTGAGTTGCATCTAAATCTTTATGAGAGAACCTCTGGTGACTTCTAAACCTTTAACTTCACATTTTTTATTTTAGTTTTGGTTTTGAAGTACGATTTGAGATTTGACTTGTACAACTTGTGCTTAAGAGTGTTTTTGTACGCAAATATCGATTCCTTTCTACTAGATCTTTGACGGTTCAAGGTATTTTTGGATCGTTGGACCAAGAATAAGTTGTTGCTTGAAGAGGTTTCTCTTTCTCAAAAAAAGTTTGATTATTGTAAAGATTTTTGTTCCACCTAGAAGGAACAAGGTATAGTGAAATCCTTAGGTTGTTGACCTGAGGTGAGGACATAAGCAGGGGTAAGCTGAACCTCATAAAAACAGCGGTGTCACTCTCTTTCCCTTACTCTCTTTAAATTCCAAAAAAAATATAAACTGCATAGATGTTGTAATTCTTTCAATTATAAAAACAACGCATATTGGAAGTTAAATAAATCAAAGCCTAATTTGTTCTTAGGCTTGCGGAAACCGAAAGGGAATACGTTGGTTAATCAATTTTTTGCAGAAATCATAAAGGAGTACGTTGATTGGTTAACAACCCAAAACCTATTAGGTGAAGGTTTATTTAAATTCTGATATTGAAAAAGTGTTTGGATGTTATTTTAATCTTCATTTCAAAAGCCAACTACAGGACTTGTACATTCATATACAGGGCTGCTAAATATTGTAAATCAAAAATTGATTACTTGTGTTGTGGTTGTTTTGCTTGAACAGTTAATTAATTGGTTGTGTTTGTTGTGGTTATGGATTGAATAGAAGAAGTTAGTGCTTGTGTAGATTGCCTGAGAAAAAAAAAATATAAAAAGTCTTTAAAGGACTGTAAAAAGTCAAGAACTCTTAAAAAGACTCTAAGGAATTTTAAATAACCCAATTCACCCGCCTCTTGGGACTACACCTTAGGTTTCAATTGGTATCAGAGCGAGGTTATAACAAATCCTAAGTAGCTATATAAAGATTTAGATGGCACAAATAGGAGTAGCTCCCTTTGGTGAGGGTCAATCCTCAAGTAGGCCACCCATTTTTAATTTTGTGGACTAAATTACACTGTTTGAAAGCAACGAATGAGAATCTACCTTCAAACAATGGACTGGAAGGCATGGAATGTTGTTACAAATGGAAATATGATTCCTACTAAACTAGTAGATGGAAAAGAAGTACCTAAAGAAGATAAAGAACTAACCAAATTAGATTATAAAATGCTGCAAATTAACTCAAGTGCAATAAACTCCTTATATTGTGCACTTGATGCAAATAAATTCAATAGAGTAATGATGTGTAAAACAGTTAAAGAGATTTAGGATAAATTAGAAGTAACCTATGAAGGCACGGTAGATGTTAGGGACAATAGAATTGATATGTTAACTAGTGAATACGAAGCTTTTAGGATAAATTCCGATGAAACTATAACAAGCATGTACACTAGATTCACACATATCATAAACTCACTAAGTGCCTTAGGAAAAACATATTCCACCCATGAGATGATTCGTAAAATTCTAAGAGCACTTCCACCTATTTGGGAACCGAAAGCCACAGCCATAACGGAAGGGAGAAACCTCAAAACAAATTCATTGGATGAACTCATAGTGTCACTTCTAACCTATGAAATGATTTTGAAGGAAAGAACCACTAAAAATAGAAATAAGAAGTCTATAGCTCTAAAAGCCTTGAAAGAACATTCAAGCGTCGAAGATAATGAATCTAGTGAATTAGAAGATAAAGACTTAGCTTTCATAACTAAAAGACTTGGAAAATTCTTCAAAATAAACAAGAAATTCACTAGAAAATTCAACAGATCAAAAACTAAAAAAGGTGAAAGTAATAAAAGGGAAAACAAAAGAGAAAATGAACCTCCCACTTGCTATCATTGTAAAAAGGCCGGAAACATCAAGCCGGACTGTCCACAACTCAAGAAGGAAAAAAGGAAAAAGAAGCCTGCAATGAAGGCAACTTGGGATGACATAAGCTCGAGTGAATCGGAGAGTGAGTCAAGCGATCAAGAAGTAGTAAACATATGCTTCATGGCACACAACGAAGACGTAAACTCTTACTACTCTCTCTCTAAAAATTCATGTGATGAATCATGTAGTAATTCATGTGAAAGCATGCCTTCTTATAAAGAACTTCAAGTTGAACTATTTTCTCTCCATAATAAGTTCATTAAGGTCTCAAAGAGGAACATAAGCTTGAAACAACAAAATGAAACACTTAGAAATCAGCTTGAATTCTCAAAACTTGTTGAAAAAGAAAAAAAACTTAAAGATTGAAGAGTTTGAGAAGAAAGTAGATAACTTGTCTAAAAAATTAGCTAAGTCTCAAGTGAATGAAGATAGCAAGAGAGTGCAAGAAATAAATGATCTTAAAAATCAAATTCAAGAAAAGGAAGAGGTCATGTACAACTTTACCAAAGGTAAAGATAACTTCGAAAAAATTGTAGGATAACAAAGGATGGGTAACAATAAAGAAGGAATTGTTTATAATGGAACACCAAACAAGAAAAATAAAAACTTGTTCATGGGATATTTTGTAAATCAATCTAAACACTATGCAAGTACTTTATCGACAAATATTTATGAGCATACTACTCGCTACATGTGTAAAAATAAAGGACACATAATGTTTAATTGTCCACTCAAGAAAAAGTACATTAAAGTAAAAAATGAATGAAAGATAAACGTCAAAACTAGACAAGATTTAAAGAAAGTTAAGAAAGTTTGGATTCCAAAAGTAACAACATAAATCCTTTCTTGTAGGTTTGCTTTAGGACTACTCCGTCTAAAGATAAATGGTACTTAGACAGCGGATGTTCAAGGCACATGACGGGAGATAAATCTAAGTTCACTTCTCTCACTCAAAAGGATGGAGGATTTGTAACCTTCGGTGACAATGCAAAAGGCAAGATTATCAGAATTGGTAAAATAGGTAAAGATTCTTCACTCACTATTGATGATGTCTTGTTAGTAGATGGTTTAGAGCACAATTTATTAAGCATTAGTCAACTTAGTGACCAAGGATTTGAAATAATATTTAAGAAAGACAAATGCATAATTCAGAATTCTAAGTATCAAAAGACACTATTCACTGCACATAGAATGAACAATGTGTATTGCATAAACCTTGATAACTTGATCTCTCAAGATATAACTTGCTTAGCTGCAATGAGTGAAAATAGTTGGCTTTGGCATAGAAGGCTAGGACATGCTAGCATGGATCTTATATCCAAGCTTTCTAAAAAAAATTTAGTTAAAGACTTGCCTAACACTAAGTTTATCAAAGATAAAGTGTGTGATGCCTGTTAAATAGGAAAACAAATCAAGAAAAGTTTCAAAAAGAAGAAACATATATCAACTAGTAGACCCCTAGAACTCATACACTTAGATTTGTTTGGACCTACTAGAACTCTCTAAGCTTAGGAGGAAAACAATATGCCTTTGTAATTTTTTATGATTACTCTAGATATACATGGGTATTGCTCTTAGCTAAGAAAGAGGAAGCTTGTAATTCGTTAATCGCTCTATGCAAGAAGCTTCAAAATGAGAAAGGGTATAATGTCTCAAATCTAAGAAGTGACCAAGGAAGAGAATTTAAGAATCAATACGTTGAAAATTTTTGCAATGAACATGGCATAAGTCACAACTTTTCAGCACCTAGAACCCCACAACAAAATGGAGTTGTGGAAAGGAAAAAGAGAACCCTTCAAGAAATGGGAAGAACTATGCTTAGTGAAAATAATTTACCCAAGTATTTTTGGGCCGAAGCTGTAAATACAGCTTGCTATGTAATTAATAGGGCTTCCATTAGATCAAGCCTAAACAAGACACCCTATGAATTATGGAAAGGAAGAAGACCTAACATAACTTACTTTCATGTCTTTGGATGTAAGTGTTTCGTACTCAATAACAAAGGCAACTTAGGAAAATTTGATGCTAAATCAGATGAATGTATTTTCCTAGGATACTCCACAAATAGTAAGGCCTATAGGATCTATAACAAAAGAACACTCACCATAATTGAATAAATTCACGTAGACTTTGATAAATCAAATCCTCTTTCAAGAGAAGTCAAAAATGAAGAAAAGGATGATATTTTCAAAAAGGAAGATGAGATAGAAATCAAGGAAGGAAAGGAAATAAATGAAGAAAACCGAAAAGATGAACTTATGGAAAATCCAGAATTACCAAGAGAATGAGAGTATAAAAAAATCACCCTTAAGAAAAATTTATAGGGGAACCATCTAGAGGTGTAACTACTAGATCTTCTCTAAAGAATCTGTGCAATCACTATGCATTCCTACTTCAAAATGAACCTAAAGATGTTGAAGAGACCCTTAAGGATGAATCTTGGATAATTTCTATGCGAGAAGAATTAAACCAATTTGAAAGAAGCAAAGTATGGCAATTAGTACCCAAACTTGAAAATCATTCGATCATAGGAACTAAATGGGTATTTAGAAATAAAAAGGATGAAAATGGTATAATCATTAGAAACAAAGCTAGACTTGTAGTGAAAGGGTATAACCAAGAAGAAGGGACAGACTATGATGAAACCTTTGCCCCTGTAGCTAGAATAGAAGCTATAAGAATGCTATTAGCTTATGCTTCCTACAAAGAATTTAAGTTATACCAAATGGATGTCAAAAGTGCATTCTTGAATGGGTATATTAATGAAGAGGTATGTGTTGCACAACCCCCTGGTTTTGAAAATATTAAAAATCCTAACCATGTATTTAGACTAACTAACGCTTTATATGGATTAAAATAGGCCCCTAGGGCTTGGTATGAAAGACTTAGTGGATTTCTAATTGAGAAGGGATTTTCAAGAAGAAAAATTGATAGTACCTTGTTCATTAAAACTAAGGAAGATGACAAACTTTTAATTCAAATCTACATAGATGATATATATTTGGTCCCACTAATGAACATCTACGTAAAGAATTTTCAAAATGTATGCAAGATGAATTTGAAATGAGCATGATGGGGGAATTAAACTATTTTCTTGGGCTTCAAATCAAATAAGCAAAGAATAGGACTTTTATAAGTCAATCTAAATACATAACAGAAATGATGCAAAAATTTGGTATGGAAAATAGTAAATCCATAGGAACACCTATGAGTACTTCTTTCAGCCTAAAGAAAGATGAAAAGGGAAAACCCGTAGACAAAAAACATTATAGAGGAATGATTGGAAGTCTACTATATCTAATAGCCAATAGATCCGACATAATTTTTAGTGTGTGTATGTGTGCACATTTTCAATCAACACCTAAGGAATCACACCTAATAGTTGTTAAGAGAATCCTAAGATACTTAATAGGCACTATGGACTTAGGACTATGGTACCCTAGGGACATCGGTTTTGAAATGATCAGTTATTCAGGTGCAGACTATGTCAAATGTAAAATAGATAGAAAAAGTACAAGTGGCGCATGTCACTTCTTAGGAAGATCTTTAGTTTCTTGGTTCTCAAAGAAAAAAAACTTCATGGCTTTGTCAACTGCTGAGGTTGAATATGTAGCAGTCGGGAGTTGTTATGCACAAACACTTTACATGAAACAACAATTAAGAGATTTCAATTTGAAATACACAACTATACCAATTAAGTGTGATAATACGAGTACGATTAACATATGTAAAAATCCTATTTCACACTCAAGAGCAAAGCACATTATTATAAGACATCACTTCCTAAGAGATCATGTTCAAAAAGAAGACATCATTCTAGAATTCATCAATACAAATGATCAATGGACTGATATCTTCACTAAACCACTCTTAGAAGATAGATTCATAATCATTAGAAGAGAGCTTGGTCTACTACATAGTAGAGAAACAAATTGAAAGGACAAAACTTAAAGAAAAATCTACAGTCAGCCAACTGACTCTAAGGACAGCCGACTAACTGAAGCAGTTTTTTTTTTTTTAGAATAGAGGCCAGTCAGCCAACTGACCCTGAGGTCAGCCGACTGACTGAGGTAATTTTTCCTAAACCATAGAGCAATCAGCTAACTAACCACAAGGTCAGCTGACTGACTGACAGAGCAACCCTAGACTTGTTTACACAACTCAAGCCATTTGAGTGGTCAGTCAATTGACCTAGGGTTTGTCTCTTTGTGTGCTCTAAATATTTTTTTTTTCTTTGATATGTTGTATGACACGACTTGATTACTTTGCTTGTTTCTTTCCCCTTGTTGTTTTTGAATGATAGTAAAATTATTGAGCAACATAACAATAATCCAAGTAGAAGTACAGTACAATGCACATGATGATGATAGACTTCATGCTTATGTGATATTCAATATGCTACATGTGTATATCTTGAAATTGGTATTTTGAAAATCTAAGCATAAAGTTATTAAGCATGATCTAGAAACATGAATTTTGAAATGTTTTGACCATGTATGCTCATGATGGATCACATGAATAAATGAAAAATTGGCATCTATGAGTAGTGCATGTTATGACATCAACATTAGTATTTAAGAAGTATATTGGAATCATGAATATATCACTTGGTATTTGAGCAATACAACATAATTATGAGCATGTAATGATATTGATAATATTGTCATGATCTTGGTATTTGAATGATGAATTATGAATGACAACTATGACTTTTGAAGTATTTTTCGCAAATATGAATGTTGTATCTTACTTTTTTTGATTGATGTCAAAAGGGGGAGTAGTATTTGAGCAAAAATTGAGCATGATATTGAAAAATATGATATTTATGATGAGCATGATATTGTTTGATGAGTATGATGAGCATGATATTGTATGATATTGAATATTGTAAGAGGTGATGAGCATGATATTTATGATGAGCATGATATTGTATGATATTGAATTTTGTAAGAGAGAGTAAAATGATGCTTGTTGCAAGGGGGAGTCTTTTTAAGGCTTACTCATATTTTTAGGGGGTAAAATGATGTTTGTTGTAAAGGGGAGTCTTTTAAGGCTTACTCATATCTTTTTCTCCTTATTTGTCATCATCAAAGAGGGGGGAGATTGTTATCCTAGCTGAGCTTTTTAATCTTGTTTTGATGATAACAAAATGAAGGATGCTTTAACATGTGTTGTTGAGTGTAACTATTTCAGGTCTAAGAAAAAGGACACTCACAATTAATCACGGAAGTAAGCTGGAGATCAGTGTCAATCAAGTGAAATCTTCTCAGTATATTGAAGTAATGAACGAAAAATGAAAAGCTTAAAGGCCAAGCAGATTCTGAAGTAAAAAGTGAACCTTAAGAGACTGCAAGACTTAGTGATTAAGGAGATCATGCTTAGAAGGATATTTGTAAGTACTTCAAGTCATTACTATTTGTATATGTGAAGCTCCTTAAGATACAAAGACTTAGAGACTAACACTTGAAAAACTCTTGAAAATGTTTTTTAAAAAGTTATAATTAAGTTTTTCAAGTAAACTAGTTTTTAAAGAAATAAAAAATTAGTAAATATTTAAAAAATAGGACCGCCCAGCCGATGGACTCGTTAAACTAAAAGTACCCAGCCAATTGACCATTTTTGAACATGGTTCACTCAGCCGATTAACAAGAAACCTTCAGTAAAGTTAACTATCCAACCGACTGACTCGATGAACTGAAAAAGCCTAGCTGACTGACAGTGCCCAGCTGACTAACTATTTTGAACGTGGCTCAGTCACCCGACTGACAATTTATCAGAATTATTTTTTTTCCAGCCGACTAACTTGAGCAAAAATTGACCCAGTCAAGTGGGCCAGCCGAATGACTCTGCAAGAATTTTTAAAATTCAAACTTATGGGAAGATTTTCAAAATTGCTCCTTTGATTTAGTATCTTTTGAAAAGTTACCTAAATCCTTCATGTTAAATGAGGAAATGTTTCTTTAATATGTCTACAAATACCTCCCTTGCTCAATGAAAAAAATTCACTCAAGCAATACACGATTGCTATGCTAAAACTCTCCTAAAGCTTATTCTTGCTCACACCTTTTTCCGGGGGGGGGGGGAGGAGGGAAACTCTACAAAATTGCTGAATTGAAAATAAGGGTTTGGTTTTGAGTTGCATCTAAATCTTTGAGAGAGAACCATTGGTAACTTATAAACCTTGAGCTTCACATTTTCTATTTAGTTTTGGTTTTGAAGTACGATTTGAGATTTAACTTGTACGACTTGCTCTGTGTTTGAGAGTGTTTTTGTATGCAAATATCCATTCCTTTCTACTAGATCTTTGACGGTTCATGGTATTGTTGGATCGTTGGACCAAGCATAGGTAGTTGCTTGGAGAGGTTTATCTTCCCGAAGAAGAGGTTGATTATTGTAAAGGTTTTTGTTCCACCAGGAAAACAAGGTATAGTGAAATCCTTACATTGTTGACCTAAGGCGAGGATGTAGGCTGGGGTAAGTCGAACCTCATAAAAATAGTGGTGTCACTCTCTTTCCCTTACTCTCTTTAAATTCCAACCAAAATATAAACTGCATAGATGTTGTAATTCTTTCAATTATAAAAACAATGCATATTGGAAGTTAAATAAACCAAAGCCTAATTTTTTCTTGATCTTGTGGAAACCGAAAGGGAGTACGTTGGTTAATCAATTTTTTATGGAAACCGTAAAGGAGTACGTTGATTGGTTAACAACCCAAAACCTATTAGCTGAAGGTCTATTTAAATTCTGATCTTGAAAAAGTGTTTGGATGTTATTTTAATATTCATTTCAAAAGCCTACTACAAGACTTGTACATTTATATACAGGGCTGCTAAATATTGCAAATCAAAAATTGATTACTTGTGTTGTGGTTGTTTTGCTTGAATAGTTAATTAATTGGTTGTGTTTGTTGTGGTTGTGGATTGAATAGAAGAAGTTAGTGCTTGTGTGGATTGCCTAATCAACAAAAATATTAGAAGTCTTTAAAGGATTGTAAAAAGTCAAGAACTCTTAAAAAGATTGTAAGGAATTTTAAATAACCCAATTCATCCCCCCTCTTGGGACCACACCTTAGGTTTAAAAAACTAGTAGTGACGGTTCCCAAACCTGTCACTAATAAGGGGCTAATAGTGACATATGTTCAAATTCGTCACTAATATTGTGAAATAAATTTTTTTTTTAAATAAAAAAAGTATTAGTGACGGTTCTCAAATCCGTCGCTAATAAGGGGTTAATAGTGATGAATTTGAAGATTCATCACTAATATTGTGAAATATTTTTAAAATTTTTTCTTTTAACAATAGTGGTGATGGTTATTTAATTGTCACTAATAAATATCTTTTAGTGATGGATTTAATTCGTCACTAATACTGAAGAAATGGTCGCTAATATTTTCCTAGCATAATTTTTGCACGAAAAATATTTTCCTGTGATATTTTCTGTTTTTTAGTGATGAAACTATTAGTGACGGTTTCAAATCCATTACTAATAGTGTCGTATTAGTGACGGTTGCTAAAACCGTCACTAATACCCACTTTTAGTGACATATTTGAATCTGTCACCAATAGTTTTGTCACTAAAAACTAGTTTTTTCGTAGTGACCCCAAGAAGATTCCTTCGTTTGATTTCACATCAAATTTTCCTAAGTCTTCTTTATCACTCAATACAAAACACTTACATCCAAATACGTGAAAATAAGATATGTTAGGTCTTCTTTCTTTCCATAGTTCATAGGGGGTCTTGTATAGGCTTGATCTTATGGAAACTCTATTCATCACATAACACGCAGTATTTACTGCCTCAACTCAGAAGTACTTTGGTAAATTATGCTCATTTAGCATGGTCCTAGTCATTTCTTGAAGAGACCTATTTTTTCTTTCAACAACTCCATTTTGTTGAGGAGTTCGAGGTGCTAAAAATTGTGATTTATTCCATGTTCATTACAAAATTTATCAAGTTATTTATTTTTAAATTCTCTTCCTTGATCACTCCTAATATTTAGAACTCCATATCCTTTTTCATTTTGAAGCTACTTGCATAGATTAATTAACATATTACAATCTTTGTCTTTGGAGGTCAAGAAAAGTACCCAGGTAAACCAGGAGTAATCAACAACTATGACGAAAGCATATTGCTTTCCTAATATACTTTGTGTTCTAGTAGGGCCAAATAAATCTAAATGGATAAGTTCCAAGGGCTTACTAGTGGAAATATGTTTCTTCTTTTTAAAACTTGTTTTAGTTTGCTTTCCAAGTTGGCAAGCATCACAAATTTTGTCTTTTACGAATGTTGTATTGGGTAGACCTTTTACTAAGTTCTTTTTAGCTAATTTAGACAATAAATCCATACTAGCGTGTCCTAGTCTTCGATTCCAAAGCCAGCTAGCTTCATTCATGGCTATTAAGCATATGACTTCTTAAGACATTATATTTTTCAAAGTTTAAATAATACACATTATCAACCCTATTTACAATGAATAAGACATCATGCTTTTCTCGATTTTCAACAACAAACTTGTCTTGTTTAAAGATTACACTAAAGCCTTTGTCACTTAATTGACTAATGTTTAGTAAATTATGTTTTAACCCATCTACTAACAAAACATCATCACTGGTTAAGGAGGGTTCTTTACCTACTTTTTCAATATCGATAAATTTACCTTTAGCATTATCGCCGAAGGTGACAAATCCACCATCTTTTTGCATTAGTGTGGTAAGTTTTGATTTATCTTTGGTCATGTGTCTTGAACACTCACTGTCCAAGCACCATTTGTCTTTTGATGGAGTGGTCCTAAAATATACCCACAAGAAGAGTTTCAAGGTGTTACTTTTGGTACCCAAGCCTTCTTAGGTCTTTTGAATTCAGTTTTAACTCTCCATACTTACTTAATTTTAACATTTTTTCTTTTAAATGGACATTCAAACTTTATATTAAGAAACAAGTGGTGTGTTAATATGCATTTGTTGAAGAGGTACTAGCAAAGTATTTTGATTCCTTTACAAAATACCCTATGTAGATGTTCTTTTTCTTTTTATTTTTAATTCCATTGAATCCAATTCCTTCTTTTTTTAAGAACGTCCTTTGTGATCCAACCAATTTATCAAAGTTTTCTTTGTCTCTAGTAAAGTTGTAGATGATTTTGTCCTTATCCTCAATTTGTCTTTTGAGATTACATATTTTTGAGTCCTTTTTACTTTCACTATTTTTTGCAGCTTTACTAATTCTTGAGATATCTTGTTTATTTTACTCATAAGATTATCAATGTGTGAGTCTTTTTCTTTTTCAGTTGATATTGAAGTTTCTAGCTAGTTCTTTGTCATTTCAATTTGTTCTTTCATTGCTATGTTTCTTTTAGTTACTTTTATAAACTTATTATGCAAAGAAAATAACTCAGTTTGCATTTCTCTATATGAGGGCATGCTATCACAAGTGTCACTACATGATTCATGACTAGATTCTTCTTCTTGTGAGCTAGAGTAAGAATTTACCTTATCATCTTTTGTCATGAAGCAGAGGTTTGCCATATCTTGATCACTTGATTCATTTTCTAATTCACTTGAGCTTGAGTCATCCCATGTAGCTTTCATCTCCTTCTTTTCTTCTTCTTAGCATCTTTCTTAAGCTGTGGACAATCATGTTTAATATGACTCAGTTTGCATTTCTCTATATGAGGGCATGCTATCACAAGTGTCACTACATGATTCATGACTAGATTCTTCTTCTTGTGAGCTAGAGTAAGAATTTACCTTATCATCTTTTGTCATGAAGCAGAGGTTTGCCATATCTTGATCACTTGATTCATTTTCTAATTCACTTGAGCTTGAGTCATCCCATGTAGCTTTCATCTCCTTCTTTTCTTCTTCTTAGCATCTTTCTTAAGCTGTGGACAATCATGTTTAATATGTCCAACTTTCTTGCAATTATAGCATGTAGGGGGTTCATTCTTTGTTTCCTTTTTGCTTGTTTCCCCTTTATCAGATTTTGAGCCTCTAAATTTTTGAGTGAATTTCTTATTCTTTTTGAAGAATTTTCCAAGTCTTCTAGTAATGAGAGCTATATCATCATCATCTAATTTGTTGTCTTCTTCTTCACTAGAACTTTCCTTAGCAGCCTTAAGGGCTATTGATTTCTTGTGTTTATTATTTTCAGAATTTCTTTCACTTATCACCATCTCATAAGTGAGGAGCGATCCTATCAATTCATAAGGGGAGGTGTTTTTAGAGTTTCTTCCTTTCGTAATTGCAGTGGCTTTAGGTTCCCGAATTGGTGGAAGTCCTCTAAGGATTTTCTGGATCATCTCATGTGTAGAGTAGTTTTTCCCTAAGGCATTAAGGGAGTTTATTATATGGGTGAACCTAGTATACATACTAGTGATGGTTGTCGCGGCGTCCCGGGAGCGCGTGTGCCCCGGGCGGCGAAATAAAAAATCAATTTTACTATTTTCAGGAAAAATATGGTATAGGAGTCGCCACTAACCTTTAGTGCGGTTAGAACACATGATTACTACCCCGTTAGGGATAGAATCGGTCTGCATTACCAGAGTTGGGGTCGGGAGTTCGGTTACGCGAGGGGAAGGTACGAGCACCCCCTACGCGCCCGTTCTTACGAACGGTACCTAATTAATTTGAGATTATCCCTAAGTTAATCTAATAATTCTTTAAATTACTCCTTTTTATGAATTTATAAATACATGTAAAAAATAAATAAATAATAAATAAATAAAGATAATATATACATATATATTCCCTCAGAGCTTAGGCTACGTGATGCCCGAAGGCTCATACCCCCGCAATAAAATCATAGGGATAAAATCGAAAATAATTTACAAAAATACACTCCCAAAATTTTTTTCAAATCTTATAGGGTTTTTTCTAAGTATAAAACTACTAGCTTGGGAGGTTTTTGAAATAACAAATAATATATATATATATATATATATATAATTAAAGAAAATTGTGAAAGTCAGGTCAAAAATGTTTTTAGAATTTTCTCTTAGTTTTCTATTTTTTTTCTTTATTTTTCTGTATTTCACAAAAATTTCAAATAGCTAATAACAAAAAATAATATACTACTTAAAATATAAATCAAAACCCGTAAATATTATATATCATAATAGTCAAATTTTCAATGATAAGACCCCAAGTATTAATAATCAAACCCTAATGATATGCTCTAGAATGGAAATAATCAAACCCTAAAAATTATGTACTTTTTGTAAACATGTAAGGAGATAGAATGAGATTATGGACAATAATTCACATCATGGATCTATTATAAAATATACACAAACTCTAAAATATTAATATACCTTAATATGGAAATGCTGTACATAAATATGGAAAATAAATCAAATTCTTCCAAGCCATATAAAAGCCAAAGAAGTAATATACATTTTATGGAAACCCTTAAGATCAATATTCAATGGTATGCAATCCCTAAAATTAGTACACAATAACAATATAGAGACGGATAAAACACCACTCCAAACCCTAATAACGTAAAATAGTCAAAACCTTAACATAAAACAATAACCAAAATCTTAAATGATAATATCGTGAAAATAATGTAAATAATCAAGAATCATGAACATACATAAATATTACAATCCTAAATAATAAACAATAATACACAAAATCCTTAAATATCCCATAAACAATAATCAGGATAAATATCCTAAATACATCAAAAAGCCTAAATAATGTCTAGACAATAAAACAAACACCCTAAATAATATGTAACAATAAAAATGATTACAAAAAAAAAAATACAACGATAATATAAGTACTTTAAACAAATATACAACAATATTATATATGTAGTGAAAATCTGAACTTTAACAAATTTCTATAATAAAAACTTTACAATAAAAAAAAATATATATATATATGAACACAAATATTAACCACATGAACAAATAAAAATATTTATTATTTAAAATGCATAAAAAAAAACAAAAAGAATTTAAACATGCATGAATATTATGACCTTAAAATTCCTCCGCAAAAAAAATAAAATAAAATAAAACATCTGTGGGTGATCGCCGGAGCTAATGATGCTGGGTGGCCGGAAGGCTGGAGCAGGGAGCGACGGTGGCTGGAGGAAAGTTGCAAGGCGCTGAAGTAGACAGCGGGTCCGGTTGGAAGCATCGGTGACTGGAGGGAAGTTGCAGAGGGAGGTCTCGGTAATGGTTGGCCGGAGCAGAGGGTGGTGCGTGGTTCCGTCGTTGCCGGTGCTTGAAGACGGTGACGTTGATGATGTTGGCAGGGTTGGTATGACGAGGGTGACGGCGAAGACGGGCTTTCAAGTAGCCGGAACTGCTGTGGTGGTGTCCGGGACTCTTGCAACAGATGGAACAGGGGGTGGTTTGCGAGCTCTCGGTTCGGAGGGCGACGGCGAGTGCGGAGTGGTGGTGTTAGCAGCGGGTGTGGCTGGAGTCGTGGATGGAGTTATGGCTGGAGGGGGCTCGGGTTGCTGGTGAGATGGGGACGGAGAAGAGAGGATGGAGGTTGGGAAGTTGGTGGCTCGCGGCTGTCTGTGTGTTGCAGCAAAACAGGGTTTTTTTTTTGTTCTTCTTGCTGTGTCTCTGCACGGTGTTGTGCCCGTGTGCAGTGCCTCCCCCCCGCCTTCAGAGAAGCCAAAAGAGACCCTTTATAAAAAAAATTTAGAAACCCTACTTCTCTTTTCCTTTTTTCGTTTTTTTGTATTTTATGGTATTTTTTCTTTTTGGAAACAATATATATGAGTATAACTACTTATTATGGTAATAATAATAATAATAATAATAATAATAATAATAATAATAATAATAATAATAATAATAATAATAATAAGGTAAAAATAATAATAATAATAATAATAATAATAATAAAGTGAATATAGAAATAATGTTAATAATAAAGATAATAATAATAATAATAATAATAATAATAACAGAAATAAATAATAATAATAATAATAATAATAATAGTAATAAAGATAAAAATACTAATAAATAATAAAAATTAAAAATAATATTAATAATAATGAAAATAATAAATAATAATAATAATAATAAATAAAATAGAAGTAAAATAAAATAAAAGTAATAATAATAATACTAATGAAAATTAATAATAATAATAATAATAATAATAATAATACAACTAATGAAAATTAATAATAATAATAATAAGAATAAATAAAATAATAAAAATACTAATAATATTAAAAATACTAATAATAATAATAATGATAATAAATATATTGGGCCGGGGTAAAAATGGGATGTCTACAGCTGCCCCTCTTTGTAGGCTTCGTCGCTCCAACGTAAAAGTAGGAATTCTCCTACATTACTTGTAGCAACAAGCCTGCAAAGATAAAAGACACTGATTTTGGACCGGGCCCAATGTAACAAAAGAGACCAAAATGATTTGTGAAAACCGATTTGCATGTATGATTGAGAGCACATGAGAATGACTTGCGTCGAGTGTAGGAACCCGAGCTATAGTTCACAAAGGGTGACTTGCACCGGGTGTAGGAACCCGAGCTATAGTTCACGGAAGGGTGACTTGCACCGGGTGTAGGAACCCGAGCTATAGTGCACGAAGGGTGACTTGCACCGGGTGTAGGAACCCGAGCTATAGTTCACGAGGGGTGACTTGCACCGGGTGTAGGAACCCGAGCTATAGTTCACGGAGGATGACTTGCACCGGGTGTAGGAACCCGAGCTATATTTCATGAGGAGTGACTTGCATCGGGTGTAGGAACCCGAGCTATAGTGCACGGAAGGGTACTTGCACCGGGTGTAGGAACCCGAGCTATAATTCACGAGGGGTGACTTGCACCGAGTGTAGGAACCCGAGCTATAGTTCATGGAAAGAGACTCACATCGGGTGTAGGAACCCGAGCTGTAGTTCACGGAGGATGACTCACACCGGGTGTAGGAACCCGAGCTATAGTTCATGGAAAGAGACTCGCATTGGGTATAGGAACCCAAGCTATAGTATAAGGATGATGTAAATCGGATGTAGGATTCTAAGAGTTTGATGATTTCTTGAGTATAGGATCTTGAGGACTTATCAAATGTAGGATTATAAGAGTCTGCTGATTGCTCGAGTGTAGGATCTCGAGGACTTTTCAGATGTGCAATTCTGAGAGTTTTCTGATTGATCGAGTGTAGGATCTCGAGGCCTTCTTAGATGTAGGATTCTAAGAGTCTGTTGATTGCTCGAGTGTAGGATCTCGAGGACTTCTCAGATGTAGGATTCCGAGAGTCTCCTAATTGCTCGAGTGTAGGATCTCGAGGACTTCTCAGATGTAGGATTCCGAGAGTCTCCTGATTGCTCGAGTGTAAGATCTCGAGGACTTTCTCAAATGTAGGATTCTGAGAATTTTCTGATTGCTCGAGTGTAGGATCTTGAGGACTTCTCAGATGTAGGATTCTGAGAGTTTGCCAATTGCTCGAGTGTAGGATCTCGAGGACTTCTCAGATGTAGGATTCTGAGAGTTTGTTGATTGCTCGAGTGTAGGATCTCGAGGACTTTCTCAGATGTGTGATTCTGAGAGTTTTCTGATTGATCGAGTGTAGGATCTCGAGGCCTTCTTAGATGTAGGATTCTAAGAGTCTGTTGATTGCTCGAGTGTAGGATCTCGAGGACTTCTCAGATGTAGGATTCTGAGAGTTTTCTGATTGCTCGAGTGTAGGATCTCGAGGACTTTCTCAGATGTAGGATTCTGAGAGTTTTTTGATTGCTCGAGTGTAGGATCTCGAGGCCTTCTTAGATATAGGATTCTAAGAGTCTATTAATTGCTCGAGTGTAGGATCTCGAGGACTTCTCAGATGTAGGATTCCGAGAGTCTCCTGATTACTCGAGTGTAGGATCTCGAGGACTTCTCAGATGTAGGATTCCGAGAGTTTGTTGATCGCTCGAGTGTAGGATCTCGAGGACTTCTCAGATGTAGGATTCTGAGAGTTTTCTGATTGCTCGAGTGTAGGATCTCGAGGGCTACTCAGATGTAGGATTCTGAGAGTTCGATTACTATTCGATGGGAATTATGGACCAATGGTTAATGATGACTCGGGTGTAGAATCCCGGTTAGCAAGATGAATGTTCAACTTGATGATGAATACTTGGGTATGGGATACCGAGAGTCAGATGAATTGTCAATTTGATGATGAAAGCTCAGGTATAGGATATTGAGAGCCAGATGAAATTTTGAATTTATGATAAATGCTCGGGTATAGGATCCCGAAAGCCAGATGAATTTTTGAATTGATGATGAATACTCGGGTATAGGATCCCAAGAGTCATGCGACCTAATTTTGGTCCTGAAGGCAGATGCCCCAGCTTCAAAACGAATGCTAAAATTTGGACTAGGGTCGATTGCCCTAGTTTGGAAATGAAAGACTTGAATAAGACCTGGGCCAGTTGCCTCAGTCTCAGGGTAGATGGATCGATTGGTACCTAGGCCAGTTGCCCCAACCCCTTTTTTTCTTTTTCTTTTTCTTTTCTTTTTTTTTTTTAGATGAAACATGGATTGCTTATACAAGGATGACAGGACAGGTGTGAATGAATGATATTATATGGGGATACATGCATGCAATGTATTTGATATGACACTGGAACATGAGGATATGCAAGCATGTTGCATAATATAATATGTATGCATTTTTCTGTGTAATGCATGAAATGCATGACGATGCATGAACTTTCTTTTTCCAATATGCCTATAATCAACCGATCAATCTCCAATCTTGACTATGTTGCCTCTGACCTGGTTCCCTCGAAACTTGCCCTAGATGAATGGATTCATAACTGAACTTAGCCCAATTTTCTTAATGGAGGTTGTCAACTTGGCTCAAATGAAACTCCATCCCAGAATCTAACCAGTTGAATGGATTTATAACAGCTTTTGGCCCTATTTTCCTATTCATCCAACCTGATAAGAAGGTGCTTGAATAAGTCCCATTGAAACTCAAATCGAAACTTGCCCTAGATGAGTTTATCTGCCACTAATCTTGACCTGGTTGTCAGATTCTTCTTGAATAAGCAGATCTCTAAAACCTGACATGACATTTGCCCCAGTTAAATTGACTGATTCTATGTGCATTATATTTCCTCAATGGGGACCTCCTCTATAAGAAGCACACCAGTGGTTCCGAAACTCTTTGACTATCCATCCCTTTGTTTTTTTTTTTTTTTTTAAATGAGGAATGATTATGCAATTATGACATCAATTTGTGAAATCAAAAGGTCAACCACCCAAAAATAGATGTTTTACCATGTTCCAATGCTATTACAAGAAATAATTCATACCAATATTCAAAAGCCATATGATATTGATGTTAATTTACCAAACTGAATGGCTGATCTTTTCTTCGACTGTCCCAGCTTTATCGATGGCCACCTCTCTTCTTTTGTTTCATCCTGCTGTGAAACCATTAGAAATTTCACCTATTTAAACGTTGTCTTTAGTTTAGTCAAGTTCAACTCATGTTTTGATCTCAAGATGGTCTTTAAGACTCGGGACGAAACATAGGCTGAGGGATACAGGTTTTCAGAATAAAATGGAAACTAAGGCTCAAAAATATCACCCCCAAATAATGTTTTACGCCCCCAGTTTGAGTTGAGATGTTTTGCAAGATGTTGACCGAACTTGTTATTTAAACAAGCTGCCTACGTACCTTTTCAGGATCAGGTCATTATGTAGTTCAGACTCGTCATTGAGTCTGACAAATCATTAGAGACAACGATGTACACCAATCTGGTCAGGACTTTATTTGGACCGTAATGTAGGCTGGGGGGTTATGGGTTAAAGAAAGAAAGAGTTAAATAGGGCTCAAAATCATCATTTTCATCAAGGGTAATTTGGTCAAGGATCACATGCGTAGTATGTCCCTTATTTTCTTTCTCTTTTCTTCTTTCTCTTTCCATTTTCTTTTACTGCTCCCTTTTGTTTTTCTCTTTCATGAAGGGATTTTGTCATTTTTGTTTGGACTTCATTTGGGACTAATCATTTTAAACTGCCCCGGTGTGGGGTTTGATCCTTCGACGAGTTAATCAATAAATAAATTTTTCAGGCTCAAAAGGGTTTGCAAGAGATTTCTTTTTTTGAATTTCTTTTGGGTAGCAGAAAAAAATGGCCTGTCATCATTTTGGTAGCCCATTGTTGTCTTTTATGACTTGCCAAATGCTAGGAGATGCAACCCAAGTTAACTTTTTGGTGAACTGGCTTTTAAGAAAAGATCGGTTTAACATCCAGGCTCAACTTGGTTAAGAAATGGTAAATCAATATTTGATTCTTTTTAGGGATAACTGGTCGGCCAAAGATGGCCATCTATCATTTGATCAAAACATGAATAGTGAATTGACTTGAAATTCTTGGCACAACACATATATTTTGCTGAATTCCTTCAAGATTCTTTATTTCTTCACAACATCTGTCTTCATAGGGTGAGGAAAATTATTTTATCTTCTTCTGATTCCACCTCCCGTGTTTGGTTTTCAAAATTAACATCACTTTCTGGCTTATGAATATTGGTATTATTATTTTCCTTATCTTTACACGAAACATCAGCAAACAAATTTTTGGTCAACTGAACTCAGGACACAAGTGATATGAGAAAATGCATAATTCAATTTATTGATAATAGTGTCGGCAGACTGCCAGAAGATAGGGAATTAAAATGACATCATCACATAAAACAAACTAGATAATCGAAAACTTGCCACTTGTGTACTTTTGCTCCCTTTGGGCTCCTTACGAGAACTCTAGGATCTATAACTTGACATATTCTTTTGCCTGACCTCGGCTCCCAGTCCTTCGTACAACATATTAACCATTTCTTTCCCCGTGATTGGGTAAGGCATCACTCTGGGCTCTTGGCTGCTTATCATCGAAGACCAACCAACCGGCATCCCTCAACGACTGTACCTTGTGTTTAAATGTCCAACAGCGGTCAACGGTGTGACCGGGAGAATTGGAGTGATACGCGCACTTAGCATCCGGGTCATACCATTGTGGTAGAGGTTGTCGTACGGCTACTCCCGGGATTGTTGAAATGAGCCTTCTTTCGAGCAATTGGGGGAGCAATTCCGAATAGGACATGGGAATTGGTCGCACCCTATTAGGACTATATCTCTATGTTTGAACATTTTTCTGTGTGAGCGTAGGCCCATAGGGAACAGACTGAGACCCTGTGCCTGTATGCGCTATCTGGCTAACAATATTTCTTCTAAACCCTTGGTTATGACCTCTTTGGTATTGCCGCCCTTGAATCATATGAGTTTCATCATCCTTCTTCCTATTTATCCATTTCTTGTCTGAACTAGTTTCTTCGCCACTACTTCTGGCTTTTCCGACTTTGATGGCTGTTTCGATTCTCTCTCCAGTAGAAACAATGTCCATAAAGTCATGGGGGGTTGCCCCTAAGAGATTCCCAAAGTAGGGATCTTTCAATGTATTCACGAATAGGGAGATAGCCTCCCTATCTTCCACCGGAGGGCTCACTTGGATGGACATGTCCCTCCATCTATATGCATATTCTCTGAATGTTTCATTAGGTTTCATTTGCATGCTTTGCAGGGTCATACGATCAGGTGCCATCTCTATCACATGGCGGTACTGAGCTATAAATGAATTTGCTAGATTTTTTCCAAGTACGGATTCGAGCTCGATCCTGCTGAATGTACCATCTAATAGCTGCTCCAGTCAAACTATCTTGAAAGCAATGCATCATCAACCTCTCATCATTGGTGTGTGCAGCCATTTTCTGGCAATAAAGGCACAAATGGGTTCAAGGACAGTGGGTTCCATCAAATTTTTCGAAATCCGGCATCTTGAATTTTGGCGGCAGAGCGACCTTTGGCACCAGGCAAAGATCATTAGGATCAACGGAGTCAAATGTATTATACCCTTCAATTGCTTTCAAGCGCTCCTCTAATACGTCACAACGACGCTCAGACTCAGATCTATTTATCCCCATATCAGGAGTTGCTAACGGGGAAGTCCCTGCCACTGGAAATCCCTGTGCTGGCGCAGTTGGGATGAATGGAGGTATATTTGGCATTGGATCCCCCATGACGCCCGGCGGTGGAGCTGATGTTTGTCCATGATTTAGGGTGAACCCTGGAGGATGAGTAGGGTCTATATCTGTTTCAGAATCATTTTGTACCGTTTTTCCTTTGTTCATCAACAATTCCATAATTTTACTCATTTTTTCAATCAATTCTTCCTGTCTTTGTTCTATGCCCAGGACTCTACCTTCCAATTGTTCACTCATTTCTTTTGCCCTTCTCCTGGTATTGTATTGATGCGTGACAGTCTCAATGTTGCTTGCTCAGACGAATTCTGTGGCTAGGCACTGCAAACCAAAACTTTCCCTTTTTAGAACTGAATGCATGATTATATAAAGCATGAATGTGTGAGTATCTAATGCATGACCATGAGATGTAATAAATGTTTGTGCATGGATGTAACTAGTGCAATTACACATACAAATAGAGATATGAACATGCATGTCACTTATCATGCATGATTATGTGTGAAATTACGCATGAATGCATGGATGCAATGAATGTTTGTGCATGAATGTACCTAGTGCAATTACACATACAAATAGAGATATGACCATGCATGTGACCTATCGTGCATGATTATGTGTGAAATTATGCATGAATGCATGGATGCAATGAATGTTTGTGCATGGATGTACCTAGTGCAACTACACATACAAATAGGGATATGACCATGCAAATGACCTATCGTGCATGATTATGTGTGAAATTATGCATGAATGCATGGATGCAATGAATTTTTATGCATGGATGTAACTAGTGCAATTACACATACCAATAGAGATATGACCATGCATGTAACACCCCGACCCCGAGGGGCCTGGGATATTAACTTTTTACTACTAATTTACAGTGGAAGCAAATAAACTCAATTTTTATTAAACCAGAGTACTAATATTCCATATTACAATCATTTATTTCAAAAAAAGGAAAATTACACAAACATAAATATCTGAAACCATACTAATATTTCTAATCAATCTTTATTTTTCTAATCCCCACCCGCATGCTTGCTAAGCCTGATTCCCGACATGTCCTTCAGAGTTATCTGAAATAAAATATGATTAGGATGAGACGACGCTCAGTAAGTAAATAAGATTATTATTAGTGTGTGGCCAAAATGAGTTTTTAAAGAATTTCGTAAAACAATAATGAATATTATAACTTCAAGACTGCTTTTAGAATAAACATAAATTTAAAAATTTCTGCATAAAACTTTTGTCATCAATTTCAACAGTAAATTTTTAAATCATATACTATAACTGCTAAATTAAACTTTTAACTTTAAAACTGTAAAAATATTTAATGATAAACATACATATACTTTTCCTTATACGTGTTCCTTAGATCGTCATTTAAGTACCAAAATGATCCTTTTCACGTAAACTTACACTTTTCCTTCAAATCATCAGTAACTTTGTACACATAATTAAATATGTATAAACATATATTATAAAAACCCACCCTTAGGCCTGTTTGCCGTAAGTCATGTTTACCCCCATAACTGGGTTGTGCGGTCCGAAGACTGGACTTAGCTGGCTGGCCGACCAAACTAAATCAACGTACGTAAACTTTAAGTGAGATTTTCCTTATTAAGTCCTGGACTTAAACCAGGTGTGCACTCAGGAGAAATCCACTAACATAAATAACCACTCTGTAAACAGTGTGGGTGCACTCTGATCCGTATAAACTTTAAGCTGCGGTACCGAGCATCTGTAACTTTGAACTTTCGTTGCCATAAGGGGTTTGAAAATCATCTTATTATCATTTATGCAATTTAAAATAATATCGTGAAAATCTCATCTTTACTCATATTTACATAAAAAATGTAACGTAAAAATAAACTCATGCCACACAATTTTTGTGTTATAAATATATATAATTTTATTTTTGAATAGAAAGAAATGCTGAAAATTTAACCGAGGGGATTGGAACATTTCTTAACCCAAAAATAGATGCAAGTATATTAAAGATAAAACTGGTATAATTAAATATGCGTAAAAATAAACTCATGGAAATTTTGTGGAACTAAGTAACATAATTAAAATTTACGTACAAAATAAGTTCGGGTATGAATTTAAAATAAAAAGAAACTAACATAATCAAAATTTACTTACCTTCTTCTTTTACCGTGTGCTACGAACACAATAATTATCTTTAAGAAATGAGATCGGAAAAAGTGGGTGATTGAGAATTTATTCAAAAATTCTCTCTCCACCACAAATTCTTTCACTCACTAATCCTTCTCTTCCTTGGAAAATTGTTGTGAAAAATGAAGGTTGAGAGCTCCCTATTTATAGGAAAATTTTGGGGAAGAAATAGAATTTATAAAAGTGTGGGGAGATGGGTGAAATTATAATTTTAAAAATTAAAGAATGGGCAAAGGATGGGCAAGGTATGGGTTGAGTATGGGATGGGGATGGTGGCCATGTGGGAGTGCTTGCCACCATTCCCATTAAATAAATTCTTAATTAATTACTTACCTAATTAATTAATCAATTAGTTAATTAATTATTTTATTATTTTTCTTAATCATTATTATCATTGTTATTACTTTTAAACTATTTTTAGTATTTATTTATTTTATTATTTATTTTTGAACAAGAATTTAATTTGAAATTTGAAAACTCATGTGGGCCCCATACGGTCTTGTGGGCCCCACACAACTTCGAGACCCGAATGGATCCTACGTAACTCGAATAATTCTTATACGATTTTATGCATCCTAAATAGCTTCGAGACTCGTGTAAACCTCCATACGGCTTCGGGACTCATGTGGGCCCCGCACAGTCTTGTGGGCCCCGCATATGATACTTACATTATTATTATTTTATCATATATTTCTACAAATTATGTCAGTCAAAACATTATTTTATGTACATATTTACGTATATAAACAGTGTCTACCCTGTTTATCCTATGAAATTCCATTTTGACCAGGCCGACCTCCAGGGAGCGACTGAGCCGCAATGGTCTCTGAGCACTCGCTTAGACAAGGTCTTTCTTAGGCATCAAACATGGAATCAAGGATCCTAACAGAGAAACACTTTCTTTTTTTAATACTAACTATTATTATTATTATTCATTTTTTTTTTCTTGGGTTATTACAATGCATGTGACCTATCATGCATGATTATGTGTGAAATTATGCATGAATGCATGGATGCAATGTAACCTAACTAACTACTTTGTCAGCATTCTAGGAAAAGTCCCACTAATGAGAGACTTCAAGATTAGGATAATCATTGATGGGCCACAATTTCAATTCAATTCTTCCCTCAATCATTCTTTTCCTTGATGATGGTCTATGTACCTCAGATTCTATGAAGGGCCAAGTTATGATCTGAGGTTGGCGTTGACCCAGGTTAGTCAACCCACTGGATTTGTTCAATACGGGCTTGTGGACTTTAGTGTGCACTTGGGCCTCAAGTATATTAAAATATGGGCTTCAACATATTTCATGATGGGATCAGGCCGTAGTTTTAAAAGGGCTTGGGCTTGGATTTCTTAGAAAAATGTTGGCCCATGTTTTTAGACAATAGGACCGAAGCCCACTTTTGAAATCTGGGTTTTAACCTTTTTGAAAATCAGGCTTGGGCTAAGTTTTTACTTAGGAAAAGGTCAGGCCTTGATTTGTTTTTAAAGAATTGGGCCCAAGTTATTTGAAAAGGGTTGGGCCAGATATTTAGGTAATAGGGCCAAAGCCCATTTTTGAAATCTGGGTTTAACCCCATTTTTTTTTTTTTTTTTTTTGAAAATCAGGCCTGGGCCGAGTTTTTGCTTAGGAAAATGTTGGGCCCAAGTTTGTTTTTAAAGAAATGGGACTGAGTTATTTGAAAAAGGGTTTGGCCGACCCATATTTTAAAATGCTTGGGCCAAGTGCTTCATTTTTGAAAGACTGGACCATGGTCTCATTATTGGGCCTTTTCAGAATACTGACTAAGTAGTATGTATGTCTAAATGTATGTCAAATGCATGATATAATACAATGTATCTCATAGCTTATATACAACACACTATACATGGAGAAGGATGTGGCTCCTGTCCCAACCTAGGGTAGGTACGTATATATAGGGTTCTTCATGGCTCTATCCTAGTTAGGGAAGACTATAGACAAATACGTGTGGGTAGGCTCTAATCCCTATATAAAACAGGCTCCCAATCTAACCTCCATCCTCACCCAAAAGGGGTTTGGACAAAGTTTAAACTGAGTGGAGTGGTTCGCGGGTCCCCACAAGTCCTGCCACGTGGGGACAAACGCTATTACACTCCTATCTAATCCTAGTAAGGAAAGCTCGGGTATAGAGCGTGAAAGTGTGTGCATTTAAATTTAACCTAATCCCGCTATCCCCACATTTATTCACATGCTATAAACGATATGGAAACAAGATATCTACCATTAATACATATATTCAAAAGATAAGGAAACACAATATATGCAATTAATATGTTTATTCAAAAAAAAATTTGGAAACAAAAGAATAAGGAAACAAAATATTTACGATTAATATACAAAATATCTATAATTAATATGCTTATTCACAATATCTACAATTAATATGCTTATTCAGAATATTTAGAAACAAAATATCTACAATTAATGCTCAACAAATTGGGAAACAAAATATTTTTAATTAATTGAGGTTATTTACAAATTATGGAAGTAAAATATTTACAATTAAGTAAAGTTATTTACAAATTACAATATTTACAAAATAAGGAGTAATCAAAAGATTTAATAAATTTAAACTTGGGATAATTTCTAATTAATTAATGGCTCGACTCTCTAGGGTCCCCAGCGGAGTCGCCAAGCTGTCGCGGCGTCCCGGGAGCGCGTGTGCCCCAGGCGGCGAAATAAAAAATCAATTTTACTATTTTCAGGAAAAATATGGTATAGGAGTCGCCACTAACCTTTAGTGCGGTTAGAACACATGATTACTACCCCGTTAGGGGTAGAATCGGTCTACATTACCAGAGTTGGGGTCGGGAGTTCGGTTACGCGAGGGGAAGGTACGAACACCCCCTACGCGCCCGTTCTTACGAACGGTACCTAATTAATTTGAGATTATCCCTAAGTTAATCTAATAATTCTTTAAATTACTCCTTTTTATGAATTTATAAATACATGTAAAAAAATAAATAAATAATAAATAAATAAAGATAATATATACATATATATTCTCACAGAGCTTAGGCTACGTGATGCCCGAAGGCTCATACCCCCGCAATAAAATCATAGGGATAAAATAGAAAATAATTTACAAAAATACACTCCCAAAATTTTTTTCAAATCTTATAGGGTTTTTTCTAAGTATAAAACTACTAGCTTGGGAGGTTTTTGAAATAACAAATAATATATATATATATATATATATAATTAAAGAAAATAGTGAAAGTCAAGTCAAAAATGTTTTTAGAATTTTCTCTTAGTTTTCTATTTTTTTTCTTTATTTTTCTGTATTTCACAAAAATTTCAAATAGCTAATAACAAAAAATAATATACTACTTAAAATATAAATCAAAACCCGTAAATATTATATATCATAATAGTCAAATTTTCAATGATAAGACCCCAAGTATTAATAATCAAACCCTAATGATATGCTCTAGAATGGAAATAATCAAACCCTAAAAATTATGTACTTTTTGTAAACATGTAAGGAGATAGAATGAGATTATGGACAATAATTCACATCATGGATCTATTATAAAATATACACAAACTCTAAAATATTAATATACCTTAATATGGAAATGCTGTACATAAATATGGAAAATAAATCAAATTCTTCCAAGCCATATAAAAGCCAAAGAAGTAATATACATTTTATGGAAAACCTTAAGATCAATATTCAATGGTATGCAATCCCTAAAATTAGTACACAATAACAATATAGAGACGGATAAAACACCACTCCAAACCCTAATAACGTAAAATAGTCAAAACCCTAACATAAAACAATAACCAAAATCTTAAATGATAATATCGTGAAAATAATGTAAATAATCAAGAATCATGAACATACATAAATATTACAATCCTAAATAATAAACAATAATACACAAAATCCTTAAATATCCCATAAACAATAATCAGGATAAATATCCTAAATACATCAAAAAGCCTAAATAATGTCTAGACAATAAAACAAACACCCTAAATAATATGTAACAATAAAAATGATTACAAAAAAAAAAATACAACGATAATATAAGTACTTTAAACAAATATACAACAATATTATATATGTAGTGAAAATCTGAACTTTAACAAATTTCTATAATAAAAACTTTACAATAAAAAAAAAAATATATATGAACACAAATATTAACCACATGAACAAATAAAAATATTTATTATTTAAAATGCATAAAAAAAAACAAAAAGAATTTAGACATGCATGAATATTATGACCTTAAAATTCCTCCGCAAAAAAAATAAAATAAAATAAAACATCCGTGGGTGATCGCCGGAGCTAATGATGCTGGGTGGCCGGAAGGCTGGAGCAGGGAGCGACGGTGGCTGGAGGAAAGTTGCAAGGCGCTGAAGTAGACAGCGGGTCCGGCTGGAAGCCTCGGTGACTGGAGGGAAGTTGCAGAGGGAGGTCTCGGTAATGGTTGGCCAGAGCAGAGGGTGGTGCGTGGTTCCGTCGTTGCCGGTGCTTGAAGACGGTGATGTTGATGATGTTGGCGGGGTTGGTATGACGAGGGTGACGGCGAAGACGGGCTTTCAGGTAGCCGAAACTGCTGTGGTGGTGTCCGGGACTCTTGCAACAGATGGAACAGGGGGTGGTTTGCGAGCTCTCAGTTCGGAGGGCGACGGCGAGTGCGAAGTGGTGGTGTTAGCAGCGGGTGTTGCTGGAGTCGTGGATGGAGTCGTGGCTGGAGGGGGCTTGGGTTGCTGGTGAGATGGGGACGGAGAAGAGAGGATGGAGGCTGGGAAGTTGGTGGCTCGCGGCTGTCTGTGTGTTGCAGCAAAACAGGGTTTTTTTTTTTGTTCTTCTTGTTGTGTCTCTGCGCGGTGTTGTGCCCGTGTGCCGCGCCTCCCCCCCGCCTTCAGAGAAGCCAAAAGAGACCCTTTATAAAAAAAATTTAGAAACCCTACTTCTCTTTTCCTTTTTTGGTTTTTTTGTATTTTATGGTATTTTTTCTTTTTGGAAACAATATATATGAGTATAACTACTTATTATGGTAATAATAATAATAATAATAATAAAAATAATATTAATAATAATAATAAGGTAAAAATTATAATAATAATAATAATAATAAAGTGAATATAGAAATAATGTTAATAATAAAGATAATAATAATAATAATAATAATAATAATAATAATAATAACAGAAATAAATAATAATAATAATAATAATAGTAATAAAGATAAAAATACTAATAAATAATAAAAATTAAAAATAATATTAATAATAATGAAAATAATAAATAATAATAAATAAAATAGAAGTAAAAATAAAAATAAAAGTAATAATAATAATAATAATAATAATAATAATAATAATACAACTAATGAAAATTAATAATAATAATAATAATAAGAATAAATAAAATAATAAAAATACTAATAATATTAAAAATACTAATAATAATAATAATGATAATAAATATATTGGGCCGGGGTAAAAATGGGGTATCTACAATGGTTTCATCAGGGTTCATCCTAATTGCCTCATACTCACCAGTGAGCATGTCAATTCTACTATCTCTTACATCAATCGTTCCTTCATAGGTTACTTCAAGTTTATCCCATATTTCTTTAGCTGATTTGCATCCCATAATCCTATTGAACTTATTCACATCTAGAGCATAATATAGTGCATTCATAGCACTAGAATTTTTTTGCAGTATCTTTAAGTCATTATCAATCATCTCTTTTTCTTCCTTAAGTATTTCTTTATTATCCACGATTTTAGTGGGGATGAGGTCACCGTGTGTGACTACTTTCCAAGCTTTCCAATCCATAGTTTGCAAGTATATTCTCATTCGTTGTTTCCAAAAGGTGTAGTTAAAACCGCAGAATATAGGTGGTCTAGAAGAGGATTGTTCTTCAACAAAGGGAGATATGCCTAGGTGTGCCATAGGGATCTTTATGTAGCGTCTAGTTTAGGATTTACTACAACTTCACTTTGATACCAATTGAGAATTCAGGTATGCTCCCAAGAGGGGGGGGGGGGAGTGTGAATTGGGATTTTAAAATTTCTTTGCTTCTTTGTATTAAAAATATTTTAGTTGAATTTTAACTTCAGCAACTTAATCAACTTTCAACAATTACTCAAATATAATTTTGATAATCAACAATGTATAGTCAATATTTAATCCAAGTTAAAGTCTTTGATGTTAAAACTCAGCTGATGAATTCTAAGTTTCAATTTTGAATCGTTATAAACAAATCTCAAAATCTTTAAAAATAAAAACTCAAATGACAATGAATGATGAAATATAATTTCAGAGACTTGATAAAACTTGTAACTTTAGCAAAATACTTTAGCTTTGATATTCAAAATCAGAATTTTACTTTTTAATATATCAATCAACCAATACTATAGTATGCTAATGTCAAATACGAATCAAAACCAAAATTCCAGCAATTCCCAAAATTCAGCAAGTGTTAAAAGATCATACATGCAGGTTATATACTTGCAGTAAATTAAAGAGAGTAGGGAGAAGAGTTGAGAACCGAAATTTTTACAAGGTTCGGCTAGCAGCCTCTGTCCTTGCCCCAAGAAAATGTTGTGAGGTTTTTCCTTTCCAACTTATTTTCAAGCTAAGTCACAACCTCTCTCCTTATCAGGTGGAGTCCCCTCTCCAACAAGAATACCCCTTCTTGCTAGGCAACAATCCAACAACCTGAATCGTCAATACAACATATAAAAACAAGGACAACTTTGGTTCGTACAAGAACACTCCTAGTTAAAGAAGATCTGTACAATTAAAATCACAATATACTTTAGCAAGTAATAAATATAAAGATTGAAGCTCAATAGAATATCACTGGGATTCTGATTTGATATGAAAATCTCAATAGAAATTGATCATAAATCTTAGTATTGATTAGCAAGAACACAAGAAAAACTTCAGTAGAAGGTTTATCAACAATAGAGCTTTTAGTGTGTGAATATAGGCTTGATTGTTGAATGATATTTAGTTATGTAATTCTTGAAATTGACTTGTATTTATAGAGTTAAAAAGTATATATTTGTATTCCCCAAGTTTCTTGCATTGTTTCCTAAGTTTTCTCAAAGTTTGGGGGCCAAGCAATCAATTTTGAAAACTTTCCCTTACTTTTTAAATTAAAAAATACGAACATCAGTTGCGTATGCCACTAGGGTCAATCGCCTTGAAGGTTAGCATATTTTTCAAACACCGAATGGGGTCAGTCAGCTAATCCTTAAAGGTCAATCGCCTGTCTCAATTTTGTCTATTTAGTTTTTAACAGCATAAAAAATGTTAGTCGCCTGATGCTATTCCCTCAATCGTCTGTCTTGGTTCTGTTTGCTCAATTTTATTAGCATAATTATGTCGGTCACTTGATGATGATTCATCAGTCACCTATCCTTGCAGCTTTATATGCTTTCAAAAATTTTGTTTCCAAAACTCTTTAATTTTTAACTTGGAATATTGAAATGAGACTTTAAAACATATTTTCCGTCGTTTTCAAAAACAAGTCTCTAAGTCAATAATAGATCCAAAGAGCTTCAAACATTTATATTGAAATTGTGAAGTACTTTCATGAGACTTCTTAAGAACTATGACTTTCTAATCACTAAGTCTTCACGCTTTGCTTCCATTCTTTATGTTTGATTTTACTTCTTACTTCAATAGTCTTTAGCTTCATTAGATCTTCTAGCTTTAAGTACAAGCTTTCAATAGACTTCTCAATCACTTGATTTTGATCTTCCATCAACACACTTGAGTCCTAAAACTTCACTTAACTAAATTTGTTAAGTTCCTTTGATTTGTTATCATCAAAATAAGATTCTAAACCTTGCTTGGCCAACAAAAAGCAACCTCAATTACATTTTTCTTTCCATATGAGACTTCTGTTATATCATACAAACTTCTAGGCTGACTTTTTTATACCACATGTTAATCACCCTTCAATTATGTATCCTTAAGGTAGAACACTTGTTCTGCCCATGTTGCTACCATAAAAGGTTCATCTTCATACCATGTCTTAGTAAAATTGATACTAGTAAAGTGGGTATCAATGTTTATCTCGCTCTTTTTATTGCTAATATCCCACCAGTCACACTTGAACAAATAGACGAGTCTATTGGCTCCATATTTTAACTTAATAATGTCATTTAAGATACCAAAATAGTCAATATCATCATCTCCTTCTGTTCTTAGCACGGCAATCCCACAATTTTGGGTTCTTATATGCAGTTCAAGAGATTTCGTATGAAATTTTAAGCCAGTAACAATGCAACCAATGTAGTGGTCAGCTTGTTGATCGGGGCCACATGCCGAACAAATCTTTACTTGCCATTGGTTCTTTATTATAATACATGACTTTCATCTCATAAAAATAAGTTTAGATGAGTTAACCATTATTAAAACTTTATGTTGCTTCAAACTCATAAAAAAATTGTTACTTACACATGTCCCTAAATAGTTAACAAATTATTTTTTATCTCTTTCTTCAACATTCCTTTCATTTTCCCACAAGTTCTGAAAGTACGGTGTAATCCCAAGAGGGGGGTGAATTAGGTATTTTAAATTTTATTGCGTGGAAGCTTAATTAATTTTAAATTTATTTTTCACATCCCCTTTAAACAATTTCAATCACCACAAATCTAATCAGTGAACAACTATACCAATAAACAAACCTATATATATTAAATTTAAAAAAAAAAGGTGTATTTTGCTTTCAACAATTTCGAATATCAACCCTGAGTTTAAATAATGAAAAAAGTATGTATAAAACCATATTCAACAATTTTAATCAAATAAATATCCTTCTTTTAAAAGAACAACTAATTAACTGAAATTAAAGTCATCTCATCCAATTTAATTATTTCATAATTTCAGCAAGGTCTGATTTTCAACCGATTAATTAAATCATTCAACACATTCACAAATCGATCTGATCAATCTAAGCAACCTCAACTCAATCTCAGAATTCATCAAATTTCACAATCAATTTAAATCATACACAATAGTTAATAATCATGTTATAAGTGTAGAAAATTAAAGAGATTAAGGGAAAGAAGAAGAAGACGTAGATTTTTTACAAGGGTCGGCAGCTTGCCTACGTCCTCACCTCAAGCAACTTGTTGTGAGGATTTTCCTTACTCTCTCCATTCAATAGGTGGAGTTCCTTCTCTCTAATGGTAGGTGGAGACCCCTCTCTAGTAAGAACAACCCTCTCTCTAGTCAACGATTCTATCCCTGAATCGTTTAGTTACAAAACAAGTAACAACATATTTTCGTACAATCAAAGAACTCTCTCAAAGAACGAATTTGTAGAACAAAAAAGCACTATGAACTCTCAATAGAAAATTTGTAATGAAGCTCAACAAATAATCAAGATTTTTCTAGTTTGAAGATTGAGGAAATCAGAAGTATAAACCAGAAATGAGTTTAGAATAAGGGTTTGCGCACAAGAGCCATTTCAAGAATTAATCAAAGTATAATCACTGTATTTTCTATGCCTTAATACATTTATAATTACCCTTATTTAGCTAGGGTAGAAATCTTACCATTTTCTTCAAGTTTGGAAATCATATCTTGCAAAAATATGAAAGAAATAGAGCAGTTACCAAGTTTAAATTGCAAGCTTCAGTCGCTTGAACCATGAGTTCAGTCGAAGGATTTTTTCAACATCTTTATTCTTAATCTCTCCGCCTCTATCCCTTCTTATGTGTAAAACACCATACCTTTTTCATTTTGAAGTTTCTTACATAGGTTGGTGAGCATTTTACACACCTCATCCTTAGTGGATAAAAATAACACCCAGGTAACCTTGAAGTAGTCATCAACTATGAAGAATGCATACTGCTTTCCTCCTAGGCTTTGTGTTTTAGTGGGGCCAAACAAATCTAGATGAATTAATTCCAATGATCTTCTAGTGGAGATCTGTTGATTATTTTTAATGCTTATCTTGATTTGCCTCCTAAGTTGGCAAGCATCACAGACTTTGTCTTTTGTGAACTTTATGTTGGGTAAACCCTTCACTAAGTTTTTTCTAGCTAACTTGGATAACAGGTCCATGCTAGTGTATCCTAATCTCCTATGCCATAGCCACTTGGACTCATTTAAAATTGTGAAGCACTTTACATCTTAAGATACCATGTTTTCAAAGTTTATGCAGTATACATTCTCAACCTTGCTTGCAATAAACAATATTTCATGTTTTTCGGTATTTTAAACGATGCATTTGTCCTTTTTAGATGTCATGTAGAAACCTTTATCACTTTGTTGACTAATGCTAAGTAGATTATGCTTTAAACCATCAATCAAAAATACATTTTTAATTATCAAGGAGGGTTCCTTACCGACTTTGTTGATGCCAATAATTTTACCTTTAGCATTATTTCAAAGTGATATGTCCACCTTGCTTTAGGGTCAATGATATGAACTTGGTCTTGTCACCCATCATGTGCCTTAAGCATCCACTGTTCAAGTAAAACTTGTCTTTTAAAGGGGTGGACCTTAAACATACCCACAAAGATGACTTAAGTTGTTACTTTAGGTACCCAAACCTTCTTAGATCCGTTTAGGTTTTGTTTAGTGGTTTCTTTAACTCTCCACACCTTTGGTTTTAACATGTTTTCTTTTAAATGGACATTCAAATTTTATATATCCCTTCCCCTTACACAGGAAACATGCGGTGTGTGCATATGCATTGGTTGAAAAGGTGCTAGCATAGTTTTTGGAAGCTTTAACAAAATACCCCATGTATAGGTTTTTTTTCTTCATGTTTTCATTTCCATTAAAACCTATGCCCTCTTTGTATAAGGACATCTTTCAAGATCCAATCAGTTTATCCAAATTTTCTTCACCTCTTGTGAAATTGTAGATGATTTTAGATTGTTCTTCTATCTTTCTATCTAGATTAGTGGTTTCTAAGTCTTTCTTATTTTTACAATTTGCTTGTAACTTCACATTCTCTAGTTCTTTTGACATCTTGTTGAGTTTACTTTCTAGTTTAGAAATATACAAATCCTTTTCTTTTTTAATGGATTGAGTTGACTCTAGTTTGTTCATTAACATTTCATTTCGCCTCTTAATATGATGTTTCTTTTGGGCACCATAATAAACTGTTTATGAAGTATAAACAACTATGTTTGTATTTCAGTGTAAGATGGCATGCTTTTACACGATTCCTTACAGATTCATCACTAAATTCAATAAATGAGTTCGAGTAAGAATTTACCTCATCATTTATCGCCATAAAGCAAAGGTTTGCCACTTCTTGATCACTAGTATCGCTTTCCGAGTTGCTTGAGCTGAAGTTGTCCCAAGTTGTGGCTTTCATTGCTTTCTTCTTTTTCTTCTTAGATTCTTTCTTGAGCTATGGATAGTCATGTTTTTATGGCCTACCTTTTTGAAATTATAACATGTTAAAGGTTCAACCTTTGTTTCTTTCTTACTATTTTCACCTTTGTCCATTTTTTATCCTCTAAATTTTCTAGCAAATCTCTTATTCTTTTTAAAGAATCAACCTAGTCATCTAGTGAACAAGGCTAGGTCATCATCATCCATCTCATCATCTTCTTCATCACTCGAGATTTCTTTAGAAGCTTTTAGTGCTATAAATTTCTCATCGCTGCTAACTTCACTTGATCTTTCATTTATGGCCATCTTATATATGAGAAGAGACCTAATGAGTTCATTTAAGGTTGTGTTCTTAAAGCTACTGCCTTTAGTTATGGCAGTGGCCTTGGGTTCTCAAACAAGTGGAAATCCTCTAAGGATTTTCCTAACCATTTCATAAGTTGAGTAGTTCTTCCCAAGTACATTTAGGGCTTTTATGATATGGGTGAATGTAGTATACATACTTGATATAGATTCATTAGGATTCATTTTGAATGCTTCATACTCACTAGTGAGTATGTCTATCCTACTATCCCTAACATCTATAGTTTCCTCAGAGGTTACCTCTAGTTTATCCCAAATTTCCTTTGCCGTCTTACAACCCATTATCCTATTAAACTCACTTTCGTCTAATGCACAGTACAAGGCATTCATAGCACTAGAGTTTATCTGTAATTGTTTCATATCAACTTCACTCATTTCGTTTTCTTCCTTAGGAATTTCCTTGTTATCAACAATCTTAGATGGAACATAGTTCTCTTGGATCACTACTCTCCAGACTCTCCAATCCATGGTTTATTAAGAGTATCATCATTCTTTTTTCCAGAAGTTGTAATTCACATCGCAAAAGATTAGGGGTCTAGTGGAGGATTGTCCTTCACCTAATGGGGATACACCTAAGTTTGCCATTTCGATCTTTGTGTAACTACCTATTAAGATTTTCTACAACCTAAGCTCTGATACCAATTGAAAGTATGGTGTAGTCCCAAGAGGGGGTGAATTGGGTAATTTAATTTCTATTGCATGGAAGCTTGATTAATTTTAAACTTAGTTTTCACGTACCCTTTAAACAATTTTAATCACTACAAATATAATCAGTGAACGACTATACCAATAAACAATTCAATATATATGTAATTAAAAAACACAAGATTTATTTTGCTTTCAGCAGTTTTGAATATCAACCCTAAATTTAAACAATGACCAAGTACGTATAAAACAACATTAACCAATTTAAATCAAGCAAATATTCTTTGTATACTGGAACAATTAATCAACTAAAATTAAAGTAATCTCAACCAATTTAATTAATTCCGAATTTCAGCAAGGTCTGATTTTCAACCGATAAATTAAATCATTCAATGCATTCATAAATCAATCTAATCAATCTAAGAAACCTTAACTTAATCTCAGTATTCAACAAATTTTTCAATCAATTTAAATCATACAGAGCAGCTAATAATCAAGTTATAAGTGCTAGAAAATTAAAGAGATTAAGGGAAAGAAGAAGAACATGCATATTTTTTACAAGGTTTGGGGGCTTGCCTACATCCTTGCCTCAAGCAACTTGCTGTGAGGATTTTCCTTACGCTCTTCGTTTAATAGGTGGAGTTCCCTCTCCCTAGGCAACTATTCTATCCTCGAATCATCCAGTTACAAAACTAGTAACAATAGATTTTCGTACAATCAAAGTACTCTCTCAAAGAGCGAATTTGTACAATTGAAAAGCACTATGAACCCTCAACATCAAATTTGTAATGAAGCTTAACAAATAATCAAGAGTTTTCTGGTTTGAATATTGAGAAAATTAGAAGTATAAACCAGAAATTGGTTTAGAATAACGGTTTGCGCACAATAGCTTTTTCAAGAATGAATCAAACTATAATCGATGTATTTTATGTGCTCTAATGCATTTATAATTACCCTTATATAGCTAGGGTAGAGTTTCACCATGTTTGGAAACCATATCGCACAAAAATAGGAAAGAAATTGAGGAGTTCGCAAGTTTAAATCACAAGCTTCAGTCGCCTAAACCATGAGTATAGTCACATGAACCAATTAAAATATGTGCTCTAGAACTAGCATTAGTGATTCAGTCGCCTGACCTTGTTCGGGTGAGTGGATTTATATTTAGTTGCTTGAACTAATACTGTTCTGATTTCTTTACACTAGTAGTAGCAATTCAGTTGACTGAGCATCCTCCTTAGGCACCTGAACACTCTGTAATTCAGTGTTTTCCATATTTTTAATTCCAAAACATATTTGTATTATTTTGATAAGACTTTTGGACTTTGTAAAAATATTTTCGAAGTTATTAAATAAGTCTCTAAGTTCAATATTTAATACTAAGAGCTTTATAAATAAACTTAAAGTTGAAGAGCACTTATATGAGACTCTTAATACATTTAAACATAAATAAATCCTAAGTCTTCATGTATTGAAGATTTAACTTTGTCAAAGTTTTGTCAAGCTTCATTGAGCTTGTTTTCTTCTAAACTTTTGAATTTAAATAAACTTTGGCCAATCTTCATTGAATTTAACCATTGGGCTTATAATGAAATATAATGCCTATAATTTCACTCAAAAGAACAATTAGATTCCTTAGCTTGTTATCATCAAAACAAGATTAAGTATTGTTAGGTCAACAAGTTCAACTTTATGTTCACTATATGCAACAATAATACACGTTCATGTCAACTAAGCATATATACATATATACAATGCAAAGTATGGATTAAGAAACCACGTACTCGATATATGGAACAACCTAATCACAATTATTGAGAAGATAAAAATGCATCTTTGCTAGGTCCTTCATATCAATGAAATCATATGCCCATCCACCCAATGGTACATTCACTTGAAACACAGAGTTGAAGGGTTCTTCATCTTCATCATTACTATAAACTTCTACATTTCGCTCATCATGAGTGAATCTTGTGTCAATATCATGTAGATACATTGAGCAAGATATAAGATATTCACTATCAAAGTAAGCTTCAATGACTGAGCCTTCCGGTCATGCCTTATTACACACATAGTTCTTTAAAGTGGACAAACACTTGTGCATATTACATAGTATTAGTGACGTCTACAAATAAAGCAAGGAAATAACGTGAAAATTGTTGCATCATAAAAATTACCTCTCAGTTGGATATATAAAATGATATTGCACCGGTCCTGCAGTTATGACCTCATTTGGTAAATGGACGGCTAGGTGGGCCATAACATCATAGAATGCTAGTGGAAATATTTTTTCAAGCTTACATAGTATGATTACAATATCGTCCTCTAATTGTTCAAGTATGTTTATGGTCAATTTCTTTTAGCACAATTGTCAAAAAAATAGTTCCCAAATCAATCAACATTGAGAGAACATCGTCAGTCAAGTATCCACGAAGGAAAACTGGTAAAACCCTTTGAAGAAGGACATAATAGTCATGAATCTTCATTCCTAACATCTTACCTTCCTTCGTACCTATGTATCGAGATATGTTAGATGCATATCCATTAGGAAATCTCACTGATTTCAACCATTCAAAGAAAGTATTTTTTCATCCTTTGACAATGTGTAACATGCTAATGGCATGAGAAGCTTGTCCCCATCACAAATCAAGTGCAACTCAGGTCATATTCCCATCTCTTCCATATCTTGGTGAGCATTTGTATTGTCTTTTGTCTTTCCATTTATATATAATAATTTATCAATCACATTCTCACAAATGTTCTTCTCAATGTACATAACATCCAAGTTGTGGCGTAGTGGAAGATCTTTCCATTATGGCAACTTAAAAAAATGCTTCTCTGTGTCCAATTTAACTAAATCTCAGTACATTTCCTTTTTCTACTGCTTCGTGCTTTCCCAAATTACACATTTCTTATAAACTTCAACTGATTTAATATCTTTTCCCCACTTAGTTGATTTGGTTGCAACTTTCATTCAAGTTTTCCATTAAAGCTTCTATTCAAACAAGTCCACCAAGGATGTTCAGGTGGTAGAAAATGACGATGACACATAAAGAATAACTTTCGTCCATGCTTCAAGGATAAAGACCCATCATCCTTATTACACAGTAGGCATACGAAGTATCCTTTTTGTGCTCCACCCCAATAGATTGTCGTAAGTGGGGAAATCATTAAATATCAACAAAATTGTAGCATGCAACCGAAATGCTTTCCTATTTTCCACTTCAAATGTCTCCACTAATTTTTCCCATAGTTATTTCAACTCATCAATTAATGGACTCAAGTAAACATCAATATCATTACTAGGTGCCCTCTATCTAGGAATAAGCAAAGACATAAATAAATGGTTCTTTCATACATTGCTATGGTAGCAAATTATATGAAATCATCATAACTAGTCACATTCTATACAGGTTGTTCATGTTACTAAAAGGACTAAAACTATCTAAATCAAGGCCAAGTTTGATGTTGCGAGGATCACTGGAAAACTCAAATGTTGGTGAGTCTGCTAGATAACTAAGGGTGTTTTCCTCTTGAAGACATTTCTATTTATGCCATCTCATAACTATAGCAATCTTTCTAGACATGTATAATCTTTGAAACCTCAGTATCAATGGACAATATTGCAAAATTTTTTGGGAGATCTTTTCACCCATCTTGTGCTTAGCTTTATACCTTGATTCACCACATTCTAGGGACTCGTTTGCATTTTCAAATTCACCATAAAAAAGTGCGCAATCGTACCAACATGCATGTATTAGAGTGTAACCGAGACCCAAATCATGCATGTATGTCTTCTCCTCATAAAAAGACTTTAGAAGTGTTTTACCATCAGGAAATGCCTCCTTAATTAGCCTCAATTTCATGTTGAATGCACTCTAAGTTTGACGATACATTGTCCTTGAATGAAGCAACTTTATCAAGAGCTCCAATTTTGAGAACTTTTTACAGTTTGGATAAAGTGACACCCGTGCATCCCTCACAAGATTAGCAAATGATTTATCGAGTTGATTTAACTTACTAGGATCACAAGGCATGCTACTTGGTTGAACTAGATTCAAGACTAGTATGCGACACATTGCCATCTTGCGTGTGCACTGTATTTCCCCTTTTCGAGTCACCTAACATTTCAATTAACCCACCCAAATGTGTATCACCACTTCTATTGGGATTGGTGTATTCCCAAGAGGGGGTGAATTGGGTAGTAAAAAATTTCTTCCTAGGTGTAACTAATCCAACAGCAATATACCACAACCTAGGATCTGTCTAGAACAAACACCAATTCAATATATAAACTACTGAGCAAATATTTAAACAAATAAATCAATATTAGTATTACCAATCATTCAATGCATTTAAATAGTATAATCAGAGTAGTGAAAAATATCATACAGGTACGAAAAATAAATTGCAGATAAATAAAGCTGACACCTAATATGATCTCGGGGTTTGGTCAATACTGTCTACATACCCGCCTTAAGCTAACAAGCAAGAGGATTCCACTAATGCTCCCTTAATGGGTGGAGCAACATCGATTACAACACCTTACAGGATGGTGCACATAGTTATCCTAACCGGGTTTGAACGAGTCCAGTGCTTTCCTAACTGAGTCAAAGCAATTCGGGACTATTCAGAGGGCTAGTCTCCCTCTTTCGACCACACGTCGGGAATACAACGATATAAAATATTTTTTGTACAACTAAGGTGCTTCTAAAAAGCAAATATGTACAACAATAAGCACAATGCCCTCACGTATGATATGAAATGAAGCTCAATGTGAGTATGGGTTTTTACTCAAAATGATTTTGTTATCTTTTAAAATAATGTATATGATAAGCACTTTAAAGATTCAATCCTAATATAATTTTTCTCCCAAAAAAATATCTCAAATAATAATAGGAGAACTTAGGATATTAGCTTTCAAATAATTTTTGCTCAACAATAAACTAATATGATCTTTGATAAAAATAAAGTATGAAATATAGGCTTTTCAAAGATCTTAAAAACCCCCAAATAATATCTCTCGAAAATATTGTTGAAAAATAAAAGTGCTGGAGATTAAGGGTTTTAAGCTCAAAAATATTTTTTGCAATAAAGACAAGTGAGCTTTTGGAATCTTGCAATAGATGTGCAAGAATATCAAGCTAAGACAAGTTTTATCTAAGAAAATTTATCAATAAAACTAATGGAGAGAAAACTTAAAATCAACTCTCAAAGAATTTTGAAATGAAATATATGAGAGAGTAGATGTTTTTGATATGAAAAAATCAATGCCTAAAGTGAATGCTCTCTTAATAAAAATTTAATGGAATGTGTATAAGAGAGTATAAAAAATTTAAGGCTAAAAAATTTTTGGGAGGATTTTCTAATCTAAACTCATGCTTAAAAATGATTTGTGAGGGGCTATTTATAAAACTCTTGTAAAATATGACCGTTTGGGACTATTGACCTTATAGGTCATACCCTGTTTTGATTATGACAAATATTCCGATATTTAATGTATATCAAGTTTGTGTGCAGGTTCATACTAGTAAGATCATATGGTGGCATGTGAAGACTTGAAGAACATAAAGACCTAGAATAGTTATTTATTGTAATTTATATTATGTTTAAATTTGAGTCTGTAATAGTAATATAGGAAAGATCTGTAATAATTATTGCATATCATGCATGTAAGAATTAATAAGCTCAAAGACCTTAGAATGACCCTAGGTCCTTGCACTTGCACATAAAATAGTCCCCAAGATCACATATAATATCAGGGGAATCAACTGAATTAAATCACAACTTAAAGGGCTAAATCACAAAGGTTTCGGGCGACCGAACTAGGCAAGTTAAATTGCCTCGTGCGACCAAATAGTTGAAAAGTCAAACAGTTAACTAGACTTTGGGCAACCAAATTGAAAAGGGCACCACCATCCTCGGTCAACCGAACGTCCATTCTTACTTTTTCCACCAACTCGGCAACCTGAACTCTCATGTTCAAAACTACCTCGGGCTACTGAATGCTCAAGTTTGGTAAACCGAACTTAATACCGGGTGGCCGGACCATGTCTTTTGGAAAATTGCCTTGGTTCAGCAATGTCTTTTTATTAGGGCACCTGAACATGAAGAACGCACTTTTTCTCATGTGTATGTTCGAGGCAACCGAACCTCAGGACAGGCGCCCAAAACTCTCAAGTTGTTCAATCTTTTACCGCAATTAAGAATGGTAAAATAGGGATAATTTTCCTAAACAATTTTTAAACAAATTTATTAATCCCCTATGTGTCCCCAACGGTTATAAAATTTGGCAAGTCTATATATAAGGGCTCATTTCCTCTGATTAGTAAGTAATTAGAAATTTTATTAGAAATAAACTCTCTGAAATTTCCTAAGCCCTATTTTCTCATACAAGCCTTATACACTCATATACTACCATTCCTTTGAGAAATCAAGCTTTGTGAGTGTGTTATTCATTGTGTGCTATTGCTAGAAACCCTCTTTTGTTCAGTACATTATTGATTTTTGGATTAAGGGCTAAGCTTAGTTTCCCCTCCAGATTTAATCTAATAAATCTTTTGTGTGGTAAAACTTAGAGCTTGTGGGTCTTAGCATTCATATTGCAAGACACCTTAGCTCATATTTTTGTGTGTAAAAATCGTTTTACAAGCTCATACTTGAATATCTCTTTGTGCTTTGATATTGAGAAAACATTTTTCTTAAGATATTCATATTACTCTTGATAAAAATCTTTGAAACCCTAAAACTATGATTGAGATTTTATCTATACATAGTTTCAAAGATTTGCTTGTTAATACATTCTTGTGCTTAAATTTGAGATAATCATTACCTTGAGTGTTGATTGCACATATGCACCATTGAGCTTATTATCCTTACATTATTGTTATGCTTTGATTATTACTAGTGCAATTTTGCTTGATTGAGAAGCATATTATTTGTACGCATCTTCTTTTGAATATTGGTTGTATTGCAGGTGTGGCATGAGGCGACATTAATCCAGTCCAGAAGGATTGGTTGTAAAGGTTAAGGTCAGCCCTGTGCTAATTGACCTGGTTGTTTTTAGGTTTGTTTCTACCCATTAAGTGAGCCTTAGTGTAATCCTTGTGCTGGTGAGCCAGGACGGGGACGTAGGCACTGTTGCTAAACTTCGATAACATATCTGGTGTTATTTCTCTTTATTACTTTATTGTGCATGCTTAATTAGTTTACTCGTGAAGTTTAATTTCCACTAAATATATATATTGATTTATTTTATCTGCACTTGATCGACCTTAGGATTGTGTAGTACTGCTGCTGGTTGATTGACCTAGGGGATTAATTTTTAAAATACCAATTCACCCCCTCTTGGGATTACAGTAATTCTAATAGGGACACGAGGGGAATTTTAGAAAAAAATTGATTAAGCTTAATTAAAATTAACCCCTTGTTAACGTGGTGAAACTTGGCCAACCCAAAGGTTTCGAATGACCGAGGCAGAGGTCGGTCGCCCGAACACTCAAAAAGAATTTGAAGCTTAAAACTAGTTCAGTCAATTGAGGGAAGGGTTCGGTTGGCTGAGCCAAGCGATTTCCTAAGCCTTTGTCCTTTCGGTCACCTGAAGAAAGGTTGAGTTTGCTAAACTTTGAATTTCAGTCGACCGAAGCATTTTTGACCCAAAGGTTCAGTCAGTTGAGGGCGATAGAAAAAGTCACTTTCAAGGTTTGTTTGACCATGAAAGATTAGTTCAAAAATGGGTCGGTTGACCAAGACAAGTCAAATATTTGATTTTCACCTGTTTGGTCGGCTGAAGCGTTTATAATGCAAATCGGTCAGTCGACCGAGACTTAGTCAAACTTTTGAATTTTTGGCCTACAGTCTGTTCGGTCAACTGAGTTAATTTATACTAGAAGGGTTTGATTGACTAGGCTTTTAAATTAAGCCCAAAAATCTAACGTCGGTCGATCGAAGTCTTTGTGAACCTTGTTTTTGACCTTAAGTTATTTTAAAAACCTTTGTATAAGTTTCAGCTTTCAAGAAAAAGGCTCTGAGTTCCCTTAAGGTGAGGTTTGGATCCCTATGGTCAGACTATGGTCATTCTGAGCTTGCCAATCCATATCATGCATGACATGCAATTATTACATACCAAAACCAAAAATGCATTTACAATAGAAATATATGTCTTCTTCTTCTTCTTCTTCTTCTTCTTCTTCTTCTTCTTCTTCTTGTAATCTTCACCGTGAAACACCTATCTTGTGTAGCTATTGTCCATTCCATAGTATAATAAATTTTTTCCAACCAAATCAATGTGTCAAAAATGTTGAGTTTTGGAATTTCTTGAAAGGACACCTGATTCTATTAGATTTGTCAGCACGAGGACTCACAAAATCTATGAAATCGTGTGCCTTTTTGACGTATTCTAGCAGAAACCTACCCTGAGCATTCATCCAGCTCTTATCCATGTTCATTAATTAGCATATAACATTTTCAAGAAAATGATGCTGAATATATTCTTATAATATTTATAAGACATGC